>NC_043717.1:36841171-36952575 GCF_006229205.1 Suricata suricatta
GTGCGAGTTGGGGAGGGGCAGAGAGAGAGAGAGAGAGAGAATCCCAAGCCGGCTTCACGCTCAGTGCAGAGCTTGACTAGGGGTGTGGGGGTGGGGTGCTCAATCTCACAACCGTGAGACCATGACCTGAGCCAAAATGAAGTGTCGGACACGTAAGCGACTTAGCCACCCAGGCGCCCCTCAGAACTCCATTTCTATGTGTGGCTAAATAATCTTTCATTGTGTGGATATACATGTTGCTTATCCATTCATCAATAGATGGATACTTGGGTTGTTTCCACCTTTTGCATGCTACCTTTTGTGTAATCACCTTTGGTTACATACAATCATACATTTGCTTGTAGCTCATACCTGTAAACAGAGACACTGGAAATATACGTATGAAACTGCGGGGTAGCAACAATCATTTTCTCTCTGTCCTTCTAGGTTCCTGCCTAAGACTCACTGTAATAAAAGACAGATTAACAGGAGAAAAACAAGCAGAGGTTTCATAAGATGTATACCTCCTATGCACATGGGAGAGACCCAGGAAAACAGGACTACTACCCCAAATGGCCCAAACCGACACCTCAAATACCATCTTAAGTTAAAGACAAAATAAATATGTTAGGGAGGGCGCCTGGGTGGCTCAGTCAGTTAAATGTCTGACTTCAGCTCAGGGCATTATCTCACAGTTTGTGGGTTTGAGCCCCGCATTGGGCTCTGTGCTGACAACTCAGAGTCTGGAGCCTATTTCAGAGTCTGTGTCTCCTTCTCTCTCTGTCTTTCCCCTGCTCACGCTCTGTCTCTCAAAAATAAATAAACATTAAAAAAACATTTTTTTAAATAATAAAAAAATAAAGATGTTAGGGAGTGGTCAGGTAAAGGAGGTTACCAGGAAAAACATAGTAAACAAGGAAATGGAGATTTCCTTTCTAAATGTAAATTTCCCTTAAAAAAGAGTAAAATCCTGGGGCACCTGGGTGGCTCAGTTGGTTAGGCTGCACACTGGATTTTGGCTCAGGTCATGATCTCATGGTTCATGAGTTCGAGCAGGTATTTAATAAGAAGCATTTCAGGGTGTCTGGGTGGCTCAGTCTGTTGAGTGTCCAACTTTGGCTCAGGTCAGGATCTCGTGGTTTGTGAGTTCAAGACCCGAGTCGGGCTCTGTGCTGACAGCTCAGAGCCTGGAGCCTGCTTTGGATTCTGTGTCTCCCTCTCTCTCTGCCCCTCCCTCACTCATGGTCTGTCTCCTAAAAAAGAATAAATGTTAAAAAAAATTAAAAAAAATAAGAAGCATTTCTATGAAAACAAAAGAAAAACAAAGGCTAATGGTTAGAAGCAGCTGTACACTCCATTTTTGAGTCAGAGAGTAGTCAGCTAAGATGACTAGGTGCTGGGCTCCCGGGCAGACTGGCAGATTTTCTTGGCGTCCAGTGTGAATGTCTCTGGGGATGTCATTATGTGTTCCGGGGAACTTTCTGAGTGGCCTACGTAGTAAGAGACACGAAGATTGTCTAAACATGAGCTCTCAGAGTGCTTTCTCTGAAATGTATGTCCTCACTTCTCAAGGTCCCCCAGATATCCTGATGTTCCTGGGCCTTCCAGAAATAACCTTCCTTACTCATCTGGTAAGGCTCTTGCCAGCCCTGCAAGCAAGGCACAGGGCTAATTTTTCTTTTTCTTTTTCTAAATATTTGTTTATTTTTGAGAGAGTGCAAGCGGGGAAGGGGCACAGAGAGGGGGACAGAGGTTCCGAAGCAGACCCTGATGCAGGACTCGAACCCACGAACTGTGAGATCATGACTTGAGCCAACGTCGGCCACTCAACCAACTAAGCCACCTAAGTGCCCCCAAACTGGTTTTTCAAGAAACTTTATTGGCTCTATAAAATCAACCTTATGGCGGGGGGGCGGGGGGTGCCTGGTTGGCTCAGTCAGTAGAGCATTGAGACTCTTGATCTTGGTGTCGTGATTCTGAGTTCCCCGCTGGGTGTGGAGATTACTTAAAAGTAAAATCTTTGGGGAAAAAGCATTAGTGCCTTAAAGCTGTCTGCTCATATCTGAGTCTCTGCACATCATAATCAAATACAACATTCAAGTCACAGCCTTGGCAATGTAACCAATGTTTCTGATTGTGTCCTGTTACCAGGTGAGCATGTTCTTATTGAACTTCTGTAGGGAGTACATGATTATGAAAATAAGAATACGTGATAAGAATTTCATAATTCTGGAGGAGTAAGTTATAGGTGGCTTAAGAGAAGTTTCCTTGAATCTGGAGAAACAAAACCTCAAATAATAAGCAATGTTACAAACAAAAAGTCATAAAAATTATAATCATCTACATCTATTCATTCAGCTCCACATAACTGATTCCTGTTGATCTTAGCGATGTTATGAATCCATCAGTTTCTCCATTAGAGTTCTGTGAATTCTCACCTAGGTCAATTGTAGGATCTGAAAGTTATCAGAAACCTGTACTTGGCAGAGTTCTTTCCAAGGAATCTCCTTGAAGATGAAACACTTTTACAAAGGCATCAGAGTATGACAGTAACTATCTGTAAATAACAAAAGACGTAAAAAAAAAGACTATGGGGAAAGATCTGATAGAGAATCCAAAGCAGGCTCCACACTGTCAGCACAGAGCCCGATGCGGGGCTCGAACTCACAAACTGGGGTCATGACCTGAGCCGAAATCCAGAGTTAGATGCTTAACTGACTGAGTCAACCAGGCATCCTGAATCCTAGTCAGTATCTTGAAATGTTGTATGTTAGAGAAAAGACCAGATTTTCTTGCCAATTGCATTATAATGAACTCTCATCAGACTGAGCCACCCAGGTTTCCCAATATTCATCTTTTAACTTCGCTTGATACAACTTTAAGGTTTTAAATTACCTTACAGATTTTAGAATATTTTTAACTAGTCATACCACAAAACATAATAATTGTTGAAAAGTTTATTTATAAACTTTTATCCTACTTATGCCTATTTAACTTACTTGTTCTTAACAACTATATTTAGATTACTCATGCAAATTTCATGAGACATTGAATGGCTAATCATCACCTCAAGTTTTTTCTTTTCTTGTGAACAAATTCTCTAATAAGGATAACACTTATTTGGATAGTAAATCCAGGTAGAATAAAAGTTGTATGGCTCTATTATATTAAATGCTGATAGCTCTGAAGGCATGCCTCTTTTAATTAAACCAACAAACTTTAAAGTAGCTATTATTTAATGAAGATTATCCCTGATCAGGTGAACATGGAAAAAAAACTTGGGTTAGTTTTTATATTTTTGAGAGTTTTAGAAGTACTTAATTTATATAAGTGGCTCTTTTTCTTTAAGCCAATTTAATAGAGCTCTTTACAAATTAATTTCGGCGATAACATCCAGAGGTAGAAAAATCACACATCTATTGCATACTTGAACATACAGATGGAGGCAAACAGAGATCTGATAGCTTTCATTTAAAAATATTAGCCATGAGGGGTACCTGAGTGGCTCAGTCAGTTGAGAGTCCAACTTTGGCTCAGGGCATGATCTCACAGTTCGTGGGTTCAAGCCCCTCGTCGGACGCTGTGCTGACAGCTCAGAGCATGGAGCCTGCATCCAATTCTGTGTGTGTCTCTCTCTGCCCCTCCCCTGCTCATGATCTGTCTCTCTGTCTCTCAAAAATAAATAAAAATGTTTAAAAAATTTTAAAATATTAGCCACGAGGGGCGGCTGGGTGGCTCAGTCAGTTGAGCGTGCAACTTCGGCTCAGGTCATGATCTCACAGTTTGTGGGTTCGAGCTTCGCGTCAGGCTCTGTGCTGACAGCTCAGAGCCTGGAGACTGCTTCGGATTCTGTGTCTCCCTCTCTCTCTGCACCTCCCCTGCTCACGCTCTGTCTGTATGTCTCTCAAAAAAAAATAAAATAAAATAAATGTTAAAAAATCAAAAACAAATAAATAAAAACATTAAGCATGAGATATGTATGATAATACAACATTCACTCATTTATAAAAGAACAGTTGGATCCAAATTGGGTTTCTGACAGATAAAAGAAATAAAGGCAACCTGTTCAGGTGGCCAAAGTTTTTTTACTAATATTTATTAGTAACAAGACTTTTAAAGATTTTCATTCCCTAATTTCCAAGTAGACTTTTTTTTTGGTCCTTCTGAGAAGAATTACCATCCTGAAATTTGCATTTCAGAGAAATGACTCGGGTTCCTAGAGAGGACCAGGTAAACCTTTATATCCCTAAGGCACAGAGAAAGGACACAAGTTTCTCCTAGAAGGACTTCTAAGTTCAGATTCCACAGGCCTTCTGAAATGAATAGGGGAGGCTTGGGATTGGTAAAAAGGATAGATGAGCTCTGAGTTGCTTCTGGAGCTGCCCTCTTATTCTTGTAAAAACTCCATTCGTGAGACGAGGACTTTGTTTTTAGTTCCTCAAAGAACTGGCTTGCAAACTGCACCATTATGAAGGGGCAGATCCAAATACATTATCTTCAGTTTGTTTGTTTACATCAATGAGAAGATTTCTAACTAAGATGGGAATCAAAAGATTACTATCTTAGGGGAGAAGGCCTACAAAGAAATTCATATCCAGCTTCCCATACAGCCATCTTCTGACCAGAACTACCTTTTTACAAAGTAGAGAGAGAAAGAGAGAGAAAGAGAATCTTGAGCAGGCTCTATGCTCATTCTGATTTGGGGCTCAATCCCACGACCCTGGGATCATGGCTTGAGTTGAAATCAGGAGTTGGACGCTCAACCAACTGAGCCGCCCATGCACCCCTGAGCAGAACTACTTAAAAAAAATCCTTTCAAACATTTTATCTGATTTCAGCTGAGACAAACGGTAGATATCTCTGGTGGTATTAAAAAGCCTTCCCCCCTTTTTCTTTTAACGTCATACCTATCAAATGTCTCAAAATCAAAACCAATAAGCCTTTTATGGTTTACTCACGGATGCAAGAGGGGTCCCCAAAGAGGATGCAAAAGATACTCCCCTCCCAAGATCTAGAGCCACTCCCAAGGATAATCAAAAGAAAGAAATACTCAGATAACTTCCCTGAGAGCTGGCAACAGTTGGTAAAATGCTAGTTGTAAAGAGGCCACAAACCCACATATCTTGTCTGGCCATATTTTTGGTGCCTCCAACCTTATGGTTGAAAACCAAAAGCATCCATGTCCTGAGCAAGCAGAAAGCCATGCTAAGTTCTCAGAACAGATGACAAGATAAACAAGAAAGCAATAAGTATCCTTGGGAGGGAAAGAATCCGTAACCAATGGGTTGCTCCAAACCAAATTCTAATCAGAGTCACAACCTAAAGAATGAAGAACTAAATCTTCGAAATTTTTTTCTCCCATGCATCTGAATTCAGAAAGGGAAAGACACTGTGAAAAGTTTCCCTTTCTCTCTGGAATGGGCACTATGCACAGAGAGCTGACTTTGCTAAGCATTCTTTACCTTCACTGGCTTCTGCCAGTTTTCCAGAATTCCGCAGGCTCCGGAGGAAGTAGTGTGTCTCCGCAGGGCCCATCTGGATCACCAAAACTGTAGTGCGGGAGGAATAATTTTTCTCTAGCCTTCTAGGCACTTGAGTGAGGCCCCCCCCCCCTCCCCTCATAATAAAATGATGCAGGTTGACTGGATCCGAGGACCCAGAGGGGGTCCCACAGGACCAGGCAGGAGGGTCCTTGGCTTTGGGCAGGATGGAAATCAAATGCAAACTGAGAGGAAAGTGAGAGAAAAGTTTATTGAAGACATATAGAGGGGGCATAGATACAGCCAGAGCATCGGGAAGAAGAGAGGAGAGGAGAGAAGAGGGGAGGAGAGTTGGATAGAGGAGGGGAGGGGAGAGGAAGGGAGGGGAGGAGATGGGAGGGGAGGGGAGGAGAGGAGAAAGGGAAGAGACAGGAAGGGAGTCTTATGTATGATTGGGGCTGGTATTATTATTGAGTATGGTAGTCTGGCGTACGTGTCTTCTTAGTAATCCAGGAACAAAGATGTGTGTCCAGGTCCCATAAGTCACTTATGCCCTGGAACCAGAGGTCTTGATGAGAGGTCTTAGATCAGCCCCACCCAATCACTCCTTAGATATCATCTGCAGTGCTGGAAGATTCCATAGAAATCATTAAACCCTCGACCTTTAGAAGGACATTCATGATCTGTTCTGTAAGGTGTTTGTAAGGTGGGAGTATAGTTCCTAGCAACCATGGAGGCAGGAAAAGGAGTGAATAAAGCAGGCTTTTCCTGGGGTCCCTTTAGTTCCCCTGTTTCAAAAAGATGGATTAATAAGAGAAACAGAAGCAGAAGTTTAACAACCGTATACCTCCCGCATACATGGAAGAGACCCAGGAATGCAGTAATACTCCCCCAATGGCCCAACCCATGACTTTAAATACCATCTTCAGTGAAAGGCAAAAGGCAGATGTGAGCTGGGGAGGCCAGTTCTGGGGGATGATCAGGCAAAATACAGTAAACAAGGGTAAGTTTGTTGTGCAGATTTAAGTTAGTTGCCTTCCCCCACCCTTGAGTTTCTTGTGGTCTAAGAATCACCTTTCCCTTCTGGGTACAGAGATGGGGACAATGTTCTTACAAATGGAGATTTCCTTTATAAATGTACATTGCCCGTGTGAAAGGGTAAATGTCACTCTGTTTTCAGAGGTTCCTTTGTGTGTGCAGCTTCTCAAAATAATCCTTATGCCAAAGAGGCATGTTTCCGGGTGGTATTATTTTACTATCTTCAACACTAATGAAAGTGATTGAGGCTGAAGAAGGAACAGAGTGGGTAGGAATGGGGATTAAGACTTCTTACCCCAGGAGCATTTGGTAAAGCGTC
This sequence comes from Suricata suricatta, assembly GCF_006229205.1. Taxonomy (NCBI): domain Eukaryota; kingdom Metazoa; phylum Chordata; class Mammalia; order Carnivora; family Herpestidae; genus Suricata; species Suricata suricatta. The sequence continues at coordinate 36,847,988 of NC_043717.1, forward strand.
CAACTCTTGATTTAGGCTCAGGTCATGATCTCAGGGGTATGAGATGGAGCCCCACATTGGGCTCTGTGCTGTGTGGAGCCTGCTTGGGATCCTCTCTCTCTCTCTCTCTCTCTCTCTGCCCGTCCCCCACTAGCATTCACTCTCTCTCTCTCCCTCTCCCTCAAAATAAAACATGAAAGAAAAAAGACTTCTTATTCGACACACCATTTTATATTATTTTTATTTTTGACCATCTTAAATGTATTACCAAAGCAAAAAATGCAAATCTTGTGACATTCTTAAGTTACTAACAGCAAGGGACCCATTAATAAGGTAGAAACCGACATATGGGGAGAGTGAAGGGACAAAGTAGACATGAGTAGCAGGTGACTCACTCTCCAATCAATAAGCTATTTCTACAAGTTCAAATTGAGTAAAGAATAATGTAGCTACTTTATTCATTCAACAATGTATAGTTTTTCCTTTATGCAAAGGGTAAGAATGTCAAATGATACTGATTATTCTTACCTCTGATGTGTATATTAAAATAATGGTTCTTTTTTATTAATGTTTATTATTTATCTTTGAGAGAGAGAGAGAGAGATGGAGAGTACATGTGTGCACGTATGCATGAGTGGAAGAGGGGCAGAGAGAGCGGGAGACAGAGAATCCCAAGCAGGCTCCATGCCGTTAGCACAGAGCCCTACTCAGGGCTCGAACCCACCAACCATGAGATCATGACCTGAGCTGAAATTAAGAGTCAGAGGCTTAACAGACTGAGCCACACAGATGCCCCAAAATAATGATTCTTGTAAATAACACCAACATTGTTAATAGTATTATCGTGCTCTTTTTCAAGTTATTATATCTGGGATAGAAAATAAAATAACCTTCATAGGAGGAGAATAATGATTGAAGAGAGTCGATTGCCCAAGGACATAAATGAAATACAAAACAAAGCTGAATTTCCCTGGGTCTATCAGGAGTAGATATCAAATCAAATTCACACTGCCTCATGCCTTCTTCCAAGAAAGGAGGGTTCTAATGGTCCAGAACCAGAAAAAGGAGATATAGAAGCCATCATCTCTTACTGCAACCAGAAAACCCCAGAGCAAGAGAGAAATCATTCATTTTTCAAAGAAAGACACTGAAGGAATTACACAAGGTTGGTAATGTTACTCAACAAGTTGAAAATAGAGAAAGAAAAGCAGCACTCCGATCAATAAACACGTTACTATTAAAAAGTATACAGAAGAGATCATTGTCTAGGTGAGTCAGAGACGGTGAAGGAAATAACCCTCCATCAACAAACGCTTCAAGTCACAGACAAAATTCACTGAGGCATCTGGCGAATCAGAGGCTATTCAAAGTTTGTTGTCCGTTCCCTGGAAAAGTCCTTCTATGGCTTTATCTTTTCTGGCTAGTGTTTCTCCAACTCAACACACAAGGTCAGTGCAGTCAGCCCCCAGTTACGTCAGCCCCATCCACCCCCACCCATAGGCACGTGTCAAAATTCCATTTCTCACTCCAGAATATCTAGCGTATTCTGACAGTTTGTGGAATGGTGAAATTGGATCTGTTCTTTGAGGCTTTGACAGCAGATTTCTTAAAAAAATTTTTTTTAATGCTTATTTTGTTTTGAGAGAGAGAAAGAGAGAGAGAGAGAGAGAGAGAGCGAGAGCACAGCAGGGGAGGGGCAGAGTGATGGGTGAGGGAGACATAGAATCTGAAGCAGGCTCCAGGCTCCCACCGCTTCAGGGCTCGAACCCATGAACCATGAGATCATGACATGAGCTGAAGTCAGATGCTTAACCGACTGAGCCACCCAGGTGCCCCGAGAGTAGATTTCTTGCAAAACTTTTGGGACCCTACATTCAATGGAGAAAGATCCAGAACATCCAGCCAATAAAAACAAACATGCAAGACAAAACAAATAAAAAATACCAATCTTTCCAGCCCTGTGCTGCACCACAATCACCTGGACGCGTCTCCAGGGCCAGGCAGCCAACTCACTTTTCTTGGATTTGAACCCTTTCCCAAATTGGTGTGAGTGTGTGTGTGTGTGTGTGTGTGTGTGTGTGTGTTTCAGTCATTGTCATCTGCACTTGGAAGGACAAATCTTAAGAAGGAAGTTTGGCTGGGAGCACCTGGGTGGGTGGCTCAGTTGATGAAGCGTCCAACTTCAGCTCAGGTCATGATCTCACAGTTCGTGGGTTCGAGCTCCGCATTGGATTCTGTGCTGACAGCTCAGAGCATGGTGCCTGCTTTGGATTCTGCATCTCCTTCTCTCTCTGCCCCTCCTCTGCTCACGTTCTGTCTCTCTCTGTCTCTCAGCAATAAATAAATGTTAAAAAATTTTAGGAAAAAAAAGAAGGAAGTTTGCCCAAAGACTGAGAGAACCTCAGGTCTTTAGTCACTTGTACACGCATTCAAACATTTCACAAACGGACGTGGGAGGAGAGGAGGTGGGAAGAGGGAGGTGAGTTTCACAGGTTTATTCTCACAGTTGAAAAAGTCATCTTGGAGAAAATGTTGATCCTTCATTTCTACAAGGTGCAATTAGCAGAGTTCATTTCCATCCTCTCATATTCAATTATTCTAGCATTGGATGAATTTTAAAAATCACGGCAAGCACTAAAAAAGTCTGACTTAGTGCAATTATGTTTTACTTTCATTTAAGAGTAGTCAGCAGCTTGGCTTTTTAAAAAATTTTTTAAAGTAAGTTCTTTGCCTAATGTGGGGCTTGAACTCATGACCCCGAGATCAAGCGTCACATACCAGCCAGGCGCCCCAAGCAACTTGTTTTTAACAGATATTCTACTTTGGTGGAGGGGCAGCTTTATAAGTCTTTCTGCAGAAAGATATATGTAGGTATCGTTCTTTTTATTACTGAGCAATGAAAAAGGTAAACATTAATCCACTGATTTAAAGAAGCCATTTTTAAAAATATTTTTTTAATGTTTGTTTATTTTTGAGAGACAGAGCATGAGCAAGGGAGGGACAGAGAAAGAGAGAGAGACACAGAATCTGAAGCAGGCTCCAGGCTCTGAGCTGTCAGCACAGAGCCCGATGCGGGGCTCGAACCCACGAACCGTGAGATCATGACCTGAGCCAAAGTCGGACACTCAACCAAATGAGTCACCCAGGTGCCCCTAAAAAAGACATTTTAAAGCCATTTTAAAGTTGTTTTAAAGCCATTCTGAAGTGATATATGGCATTTGAATGACTAGGTAAAGCAATTAGGTGGGATTTGAAACTTATTTATGATTTTCTCTATTATTCCAAATTTTCTATGCCATAACTTAAAAAAAAATTTTTTTTTGAAGTAGGCTCCATGCCTAGCATGGAGCCCAATGCAGGGCTTAAACTCCTGACCCTGAGATCAAGAATCAAATGCTTAACCAACTGTGCTACCCAGGCGCCCCTAAAAATTTTTAAAGCAGAATTATACATTCCTATAATTTAATAGTTATTCTTGCAAAGAACAGTGGGCCCCCAAGTCCACAAGCCTAATCTTCAGAAGCAAAAAGTTTCTTTTTTTCCACAGATGTAATTTAGTTGGAGGGGGCCTGTGTGGTTCAGTCGGTTGAGGGTCCAGCTCTTGATTTCAGCTCAGGTCATGATCTCATAGTTCGTGAGATCAAGCCCCGTGTCAGGCTCTGCACTGACAGCACAGAGCCTGCTTGGGATTCTCTCTCTCTCTCTCTCTCTCTCTCTCTCTCTCTCTCTCTCCCTCTGTGCCCCTCCCCCTCCAAATAAATAAATAATTTTAAAAATGTAATTTAATCGTTAAAAATCTTTTTAATATCAGTATAGTTGATGCACAATGCTACATTAGTTTCAGGTGTACAGCACAGTGATTAAACAGCTCTGTACCTCCTGTTATGCTCACCATAAATGTAACCACCATCTGTCACCACACAATGCTACGACAGTACCATTGACTACATTCCCCATGCTATGCCTTTTATTTTCATGGCAACAACTTTCAATTTTTTAAACTGATTATTTGGATATTTACCTCAAAATCTCCAAATATTTTTAAAAACTTTTTAAATGTTTATTTATTTTTGAAAGAGAGAGAGAGAAAGAGAGAGAGAGCAAGTGGGGGAAGGCCAGAGAGAAAGGGAGACACAGAGAATCCAAAGCAGCTCCAGGCTCTGAGCTGTCAGCACAGAGCTCGACACAGGGCTTGAACCCATGAACCACAAGATCATCACCTGAGCCGAAGACAGACGCTTAAGTGACTGAGCCACTCGGATGTCTCTAGATCTCCAAATATTCTTAATTTTGTTGTTTCGGGGTCTGTGAAAGGCCTTGATTAGTTGACTGAGGTCGCTATGTAAACAGGCCATTTGAAGTCATCAAAACAGTCTTTACTAACATTATCCGTGTGTCAAAGACCTTTTTTTTGGTAATCACATTCATTGTTTCCCACGCTCCTGTGGGCACCTTTCCCCTCACCAGGGAACATACTTCAGTATAAAAAAGCAGGCTTCTCTGATTTTCTGTCACTGCTCATTTCTTCTCTCAGGATGCTGGGGGGGGGGTGGGGACAAAAAACATGATTTAATTACATGCAGAGCTTTTGCTTTTCTTGCATCACACAAAGTCAGGTGGTTCACTCGTTTCCCGTGAATTATTTTCTGGAAGTGCAGTGAGCTACTGCAGCCTATTTGCTAAGTGCTGAGTCCTACTTGGTTCTTCAGTGATTTCACCTCACTGTAAAGCAAAATATCAACCTACTGTGTGATTTTTTTTTTTTTGGCCAGTAACAGATCTGCTTTTTCTTTGTGCATAATATATAGCATCAATTTTGAGCTTGCATTTCCAAAAGCTTCCAGAAGTAATGTGATTTCTGTGTGTTGGCCACAAGGATAACTGAATTGTGACTCTTTAGGTTTCTCTCTTTTCTATCTTTAGGTATGAAATTAATCATTTCCATAATGGTAAGCATTGTCTCGTGCTTATTTTGAATAGACACAATAAATTTACCTGGGAGGCTAGTCTGTTTGATTTGAAAGTGACAGAATTATCAGTGCCTTTGTCCCACTATTTAACAAAATTCCATAATAGACTGTGTCCTGCGGGGGTGGGGGGGTAAGTAGATCATGCATCCAATATCATTCTGTTTTCTGATATTTTTCATTCTACTTTCTATTGAACTTTTCTTTTTCATTTGTTGGTCAGTAATCATTACTGATGGATTCACTTGTATGGTTACAGATTCACAGGAAAAAGTCAACTGGAGCCTGTTGATTATGATGTTATTTTACATCAGAGCATTGATTTCACCATCTTCATCACTACTTTTCAATCAACCACTTGTGAAACATTGATCCATTTATGTGAATTGTGCATGCAACATAACAATGCAATAGTACTGCGAAAAAATGCAATTTTTCAATAGTCTGGAAACAGGCAAGATGGCAGAGAAGTAGGGAGCTCTGTAACTTTTGCTTACCAACATCCATCAAACTAAGAAGGACTGAAGCCACCACACTCTGATCTGCAAGAGTGAGAGGAAAACACACAGAGTCCACAAAGAAGACAGACTCATAGGTGCCTGAGTGAGTGCGAACTGGGGAAATAAAAATGGGCCAGGGCTGGAGGCTTGGAAGGGAGGGAGCTTCCCCCCAGTGCAGAGCCGCAGAGAGCACGTAGAGTCACAGAGGGATGAAGGGAAGAGAAAGAGAGCCTGAAAACACTCATAGAGCTGTCTCTTGAGAAAAGAAAAACCTTGACCTGGGATGGAGAGGGATCCTATCATCCCATGTATAACCGCATGGTGCAAGGAGAGAGATCCCCATTAGCTGGCATGCCAATTCCAGGCGGAGCCAAGAAAAACTGCTCCTGGACTCCCCCTACTAAATCCTGGCTAGGAAGCCGCCCACCTGCTGGAGTACATCTCATCTCGGGTGGTAGGATTAAAGTTCATGGACTAGGATTTGGAAATGAGGTGGGGCTTGGAAAATACAACTCGGCCCATTCGTGGCACGGGGAGATCGGACCCAAAAGAGTGGCTTGCAACCCTTGGTTCCAGAAGGGATTGGGGCACCACCATTCTTCTCCCTACAACCACCAAGGTGAGGCCTCGGGAGCAGCCAGCAGGACCTGCAGTGGATACGAGTGACCTACACCAAACCACATCCATCAGAGCTGGAGAGCTGCCCTTTTTATTTTTCTCTTTCTTTTCCATTTCTCCCCTCCCCTCTCTGCCCCCCACTGCGAGGCTGGGAAAAACCAACATTGATGCATTGACATGGTTAGATCAATTCTTGCTAATCAAATGTATTTTCCCTTATCTCCTTATCTCTCCCTTCCACTGGTTTTATGCTTTTAGACTGTCCTTTGTCTTTTGTTGTTTTTGTCCCCTGCCTCTTTTTTCTTCTTTTCTTTTCTTTCCTTTCCTTTTCCTTTCTTTTCTTTTCTTTTTTTGTTTCATTTTGTACTGTTTCTTTTTTTTCTTTCCCATTTTGGTTTGCTTGTTTGTTTGATTTGTTTGTGCATTTGCATGCTTTTCTTTCCTGTGTGTTTGTCTGTCTGTTTTCCTTTTCAAGGCTGCCTCAAGAAACAAGCCAAAGTATACATGGTAGAGAGTCCCAAATATCACTGAGTAGGGAAATAAAATAACCAAAGGCACAAAGAGAGAAACAGAGAGACACCATTAAAAGAAAACTTCCTGAATGGGCAGGGCCTGGACAGTCTATGAGTCTCCTTTAATAGAGCAGTACTAACAGGTGTAGAGTGCATAACGAGCTTTTAAAACTGACAAGAGACAGAAAGCTAGCCAAAATGACGAAATGGAAGAACGCTCCTCTAAAGAAATTCCAGGAAGAACTCACAACCACAGAACTGCTCAAAACAGATTTAAGGAACATAACTGGGCAATAATTTAGAACAATTGTCATAAAATTAATCGCTGGGCTTGAAAAAAGCATGGAAGTCATCAAAGAAGCTGCAAAGAGTAGGGACCTTCAAAACAGCTGTGACTAGTTTAAAAAGGCTGTAAATAAGGTGCATAATAAAATGGAGGTGGCCACTGCATGGACTGAAGAGGCAGAGAGGAGAATAGGTGAATTAGAAGACACAGTTATCAAAAAAGAAGAAACTGAGAAAAGAGAGAGAAATTGATTCAGGAACACAAAAGGAGAATTTGAGAACTAAGTGAAATAATCAAATGGAACAATATCCACGTCATAGGAATTCCTGAAGAAGAAGAAAGAGAAAAAGGTCCTGAAGGGGTGCTTGATCAAATTCTAGAACTTCCCCAATCTGGGGAAGGAAATAGACATTGAAATCCAAGAGGCATAGAGAACTCCCTTCAGACATAACTTGAATCGACCTTCAGCATGACATATCATAGTGAAACTGGCAAAATATAAGGGTAAAGAGAGAATTCAGAAAGCAACTAGGGATAAAAGGGCCCTAACATACAAAGGGAAACCTATCAGAGTTCTTACAGACCTATCTACTGAAACTTGGCAGGCCAGAAAGCAATGGCAGGAAATCTTCAATGTGATGAACAGGAAAAATATGCAGCCAAGAATCTTTTATCCAGTGAGCCTGTCATTCAAAATAGAAGGAGAGATAAAGGTTTTCCCAAATAAACAAAAATTGAGAGAATTCATCACCACCAAACCAGCCCTACAAGAAATCCTAAGAGGGAGTCTATGAGGCAAAGGTTGCAAGGAATACAAGGTACCAGAGACACCACTACAAGCATGAACCCTACAGAGAACACAATGAATTTAAGCCCATATTTTCAATAATAACACTGAATGTAAATGGACTGAATGCTCCAATCAAACTACACAGGGTAGCAGATGGATAAAAACCAAAATCCATCTATTTGCTGTCTGCAAGAGACTCATTTTAGACTTGAAGACACCTTCAGATTGAAAGTAAGGAGATGGAGAAATATCTATCATTCGACTAGAAGTCAAAAGAAAGCTGGAGTAGCCATACTTGTATTGAACAAACTAGACTTTAAAGTAAAGGCAGTAACAAAAGATGAAGAAGGACATTATATAATAATTACAGGGTCTCTCCATCAGGAAGAGCTAACAATTATAAACATCTACAGGCCGAATTCAGGAGCATGCAAATACATAAAACTATCACAAACAGAAACAATCTTATTGATAAGAATGTGCTAATTTCAGGGGACTTCAATACTCCACTGACAGCAATGGATAGATCAACCAGACAAAAAACCACTAAAGAAACAATGGACCTGAACGACACATTGGAACAGATGGAATTGACAGATATATTTAGAACTCTACATCCTGAGGCTAGGAAATTCACTTTCTTCTCGAGTGTGCATGGCACATTCTCCAAGATAGATCACATACTGGGGCATAAAGCAGTCCTCCATAAATATAAAAGAATTGAGATCATACCATGCACACTTTCAAATCGCCATGCTATGAAACTTGAAATCAATCACAGGAAAAAGTCTGGAAAACCTCCAAAAACATGGAGGTTAAAAACCACCCTACTAAAGAATGATTGGGCCAATCAGGCAATTATAGAAGAAATTTAAAAATATATGGAAACAAATGAAAATGAAAATACAACAATCCAAACTCTCTGGGACATAGCAAAGGCAGTCCTAAGAGGAAAGTATATTGCAATCCAGGCCTATTTCAACAAACTAGAGCAAATTCAAAATCTAACAGAGCACCTAAGAAAACTAGAAGGGGAGCAGCAAGAGCACCTCAAACCCAGCAGAAGAAGAGAAATAATAAAGATCAGGGCAGAAATAAACAATATAGAATCCAAAAAAAAAAAAAAAACAGTTGAACAGATCAATGAAACCAAGAGTTGGTTTTTTGAAAAAATAAACAAAATTGATAAGACTCTAGCCAGGCTCCTTAGAAAGAAAAAGAGAACACCAAAATAGACAAAATCGTGAATGAAAATGGATCTATTACAACCATTCCCTCAGAAATACAAGCAATCATCGGGGAGTACTATGAAAAATTATATTACAACAAACTGGGCAACATAGAAGAAATGGAAAAATTCCTAAACACACATGCACTACCAAAATTCAAACAGGAAGAAATATAAAAATCTGAACAGACCTATAACCAGTGAAGAAATTGAATTGGTTATCAAAAAATCTCCCAACGAATAAGAGCCCGGGGCCAGATGACTTTCCAAGGGAATTCTACCAGACACTTAAAGCAGAGTTAATACCCATTCTTCTCAAGCTATTCCAAAAATAAAATAGAAATAGAAAGAAAACTTCCAGACTCATTCTACAAAGCCAGCATCACTTTGATTCCCAAACCAGACAGAGACCCAATAAAAAAAGACAACTGGGCCAATATCCTTAATGAATACAGATGCAAAAATCCTCAACAAGATACTAGCCAATTGAGTTGAACAGCATATAAAAAGAAGTATCCAACATGATCAAGTGGGATTCACTCCTGGGTTACAGGATTGGTTCAGTATTCACAAATTCATTAATGTGATACATCACGTTAACAAAAGAAAAAATTAAAACCATATGATCCTGTCAATAGATGCAGAAAAAGCATTTGACAAAATACAGCACCCTTTATTAATAAAAACCCTTGTGAAACTCGGGATAGAAGGAACTTACTTAAACATTATAAAAGTCATTTGTGAAAAGCCCACAGCTAATATCATGCTCAGTGGGGAAAAACTGAGAGCTTTCCCCCTGAGATCAGGAACACGACAGGGATGTCCACTCTCACCACTGTTATTTAACATAGTGTTGGAAGTCCTAGCATCAGCAATCAGACAACAAAAGGAAATAAAAGGCATCAAAATTGACAAAGATGAAGTCAAACTTTCACTTTTTGCAGATGACATGATACTCTACATGGAAAACCCAATTGACTCCACCAGAAGCCTTCTAGAACTGATCAATGAATTCAGCAAAGTCGCAGGGTACAAAATCAATGTACAGAAATCGGTTGCATTTTTATACACCAATAATGAAGCAACAGAAAGAGAAATCCAGAAACTGATCCCATTCACAATTGCACAAAAAAACATAAAATACCTAGGAATAAACCTAACCAAAGATATAAAAGACCCGTATGATGAAAACTATAGAAAACTCATGAAAGAAATTGAAGAAGACACCAAGAAATGGAAAAACATTCCATGCTCATGGATCGGAAGAATAAACATTGTGAACATGTCATTACTACCCAAAGCAATCTACACATTCAATGCAATCCCCATCAAAGTTGCACCAGCATTCTTCTCAAAGCTAGAACAAACTATCCTGAAATTCGTATAGAACCATGAAAGACCCTGAATAGCCAAAGTAATATTGAAGAAAAAAACCAAAACGGGAGGCATCACAATCCCAGAATTTAGCCTCTACTACAAAGCTGTCATCATCAAGACAGTATGATATTGGGACAAAACCAGACACATGTATCAATGGAATAGAATAGAGAACTCAGAACTGAACCCACAAATGTACGGCCAATTAATTTTTGACAAAGCAGGAAAGCGTATCCAATGGAAAAAAGACAACCTCTTTAACATGTGGTGCTGGGAGAACTGGACAGCAACATGCAGAAGAATGAAACTGGACCGCTTTCTTAAACCACACACAAAAAGAAACTCAAAATGTATGAAGGGCCTCAATGTGAGACAGGAAACCATCCAAACCCTCGAAGAGAAAGCAGGAAACAGCCTCCTTGACCTCAACCGCAACAATTTCCTACTCGACACATCCCCAAAGGCAAGGGAATCAAGAGCAAAAATGAACTATTGGGATCTCATCAAGACAAAAAGCTTCTGCACTGCAAAGGAAACAAGAAAACTAATAGGCAACCGACGGAATGGGAAAAGATAGTTGCAAATGACATATCAGATAAAGGGCTAGTATCCAAAATCTACAAGGAACTCACCGAACTCCATACCTCAAAAACGAATAATCTAGTGAAGAAATGGGCAGAAGGCATGAAGAGACACTTCTCCAAAGAGGACATCCAGATGACCAACAGGCACATGAAATGATGCTCAGTGTCACTCATCATCAGGGAAATACAAATCAAAACCACATTGAGATACCACCTCACAGCACTCAAAGTGGCTAAAATGAACAAATCAAGAGACTACAGATGCTTTCGAGGATGTGGAGAAACATGTACTCCTCCTACACTGTTGGTGGGAATGTAAACTGGTGCAGCCGCTCTGGAAAACAATGTGGAGGTTCCTCAAAAAATTGACAATAGAACTCCCCTATGACCCAGCAATAGCACTGCTAGGGATTTACCCAAGGGATACAGAAGTGCTGACGCATAGGGGCACATGTACCCCAATGTTCGTAGTGGCACTTTCAACAATAGCCAAATCATGGAAAGGACCTAAATGTCCATCAACTGATGACTGGATCAAGAAGGTGTGGTTTATCTATACAATAGAAAACTACATGGCAATGAGAAAAAATGATATCTGGCCATTCGTGGCAACATGGATGGAACTTGAGGGTGTCATGCTAAGTGAAATAAGTTAGGAGGAGAAGGACAGATACCGTATGTTTTCACTCATATGTGTAATAGGAGAAGCTTAACAGAGGACCATGGGGAGGGGAAGGGGGGGAGAGTTAGGGAGAGGGAGGGAGGCAAATCATGAGAGACTCTTCAATACTAAAAACAAACTGAGGGCTGAAGGGGGAGGGGGAATAGGAAGGGGGATAATGGTCATGGAGGAGGACACTGGTGGGGAAGAGCACTTGGTGTTTTATGGAAATGAACTTGACAATAAACTATTTAAAAAAATAGCCTAGAAATAGGACTAGACAATATCAGCCAAGGCCAAGAACATTGTTAACTGAATGTTGGCAATGAGGAAGCAGCTAAAATGGTGCTTGCAGAATATGTTTGGCCAGAGATACACAGCTTCATGAGCAGCATGAGAAGAAGCATGCCCACAGCCAAGGCCAAGGGGTAGAAGGTGGGCTTGTCCCACACCACTGGTTGGTCGGGGAATGAGCACATTATGCACACGTTAAAAGGACTTGGGCCGTTTGGCTACCTGATCTTTGTATTAAGGTTTGGATTTTTCCACTGCTTCCTCTAACAACTTCTCACAATGTTAACAGCTGACCAGTTAACAGCTGACTGGCCAAACATGATACCTTAAACCTTGCTGAGCAGTTAACTTTCTGCATGATCCACTCTGGATCTTCCCTGTTCACAACACCTCCACCCCCCCCCCACAGCCGCCTCCACCCTCACCCCCCAACTACAAGACAATGCCTGGTGGCTCAGTCGGTTGAATGTCCAACTCTTAATTTCGGCTCAGATCACGATCCCGGGGTTGTGGGATCAAGCCTTGTATTGGGCTCTGCATCGAGCATGAGCCCAGTGAAGATTTTCTCTCTCTCTCTCTCTCTCTCTCTCTCTCTCTCTCTCTCTCTCTCTCTCTCTCTCTCCCTCTGCCCCTCTCCCCTGCTTGTACTCTCTCTGTGTCTGAAAAAAAAAAAAACCACAATGCTCATTAAAAAACAAAAGACCCCTGTGGAAATGATGATTAATCTTATATTTCAAATTTGACAAAAGTGGATGGATGAAATTGTCTCATTGCTTTTCCTGCTGAAGCCAACACACCATCCATAGACATGCTGCAGTCCCCCCCGCCCCAAACTCTTGTTCTTGGGGGGAGAGCGGTCTGCATTGCACATTTTAGAAGCACTGTATTACAGTGTTTTCATTTGTACTTTTCTCATTTTGCGTTTCTTCTTTTTTTTTTCTGCCTAGGGTAGACAATACAGTTCATAAAAAATGCCTGGCAGACTGTTGAGAACGTTTAGGAAGGTCCTCTTTGAGGGAAGGAAGGAAATTAGTGGGCAGCATGTCAAGGTGAGACAAGGAAACTGAAGGGACCCCATGAAAAAAAGCTGGTGTTTTTCTTTGTTCCTTTTCCTGCTTCTGTCCTTGCTAGGACACGACTTAATGTATGTCCTCCTGGTAAAGGTCAAGGAGCTACTGATTTCTTTGGAGACTTCCGGCACAATAGATAACATCTCAGGACTGACTCCAAACACCTTGATAGCAAGACCACTGGCTCCAGGGCCTAAGTGACTCACGGAGGACACTTGAGCATTTGTTCAACCATTTCGGGATGCCTGAGAAGACACGTCCACCAGACCACTGTCCTGAATAAAAACGCCAGGCCCCCGAGCAAAGAAAAGACTCACTCTGCTTTCCTCTTCTGAGTCGTTCGAATACTCCGACTGTATCTACTCTCTCGATATCTTCAATCGACTCTGCTTTCACTTCCTGCTGGCTTGTGCTTGATTTCCATTCTCCATGAAGTCAACGATCCTCTTGGCGGAACCCTTGGGTTCCTCACACCTGGCCTGCCTGCGTCAAAGGGACTATGGAGCTGACGTGCAGAAAGAAAGCTTGGGGTGTGCTCCTGTGCCCTCCTATTTCCCGTCACAAGTCATAGCAGAACCGCAGAGTTAATTCAGTTTCATCTCCTCCTTTTACAGATGAAGAACTCGAATTTCAGTGGATTTTTTTAAATTTTAAATTTAAATTTTTGTTATTTATTTATTTGAGAGAGAGTTGCATGTGCGGTGCATGGGCAAGCGGGGGCAAGGCAGAGGGAGAGAGAGACTTTTTTTTTTAAGATATTTATTTTCAGAAAAGCACAAATGGGCAAGGAGCAGACAGAGGTGGGACAGAGGATCCAAAGTGGGTTCTGACAGGATGACAGCAGCGAGCCCGATGTGGGGCTCGAACTCACAAACCGTGAGATCATGACCTGAGCCAAAGTCACTCAGTGGACCGACCCACCCAGGTGCTCCAAGAGAAAGAATCTTAAGCAGGCTCTGTGCCTAGTGCAGAGCCTGACACAGAGCTCGATCTCACAAGTGTGAGATCACGACCTGAGCTGAAATCAAGAGTCGAAAGCTTAACTGACTGAACCACCCAGGTGCCACAAAGTGGATTGTTGAAAGTCACAATGTAAATATGGCACATTTTTACATTAATGGCCCCAAATGAATCACACTTCCTGGTATCTGGGCCCTAGGATACAGTCTCCTCGAACATTAACTCTGTGTGACTTGCCTTGACCAACTCGATGTCAGCAAATGTGACACAGGCAGAGGCTTAATAAGTCCTAGTGCAACAGACTTGAGCAACGGAAAGCTGAGCAAGGCAAAAGGGACACGGAGGCCACTGTGGAAGTGGCCATAGGTCTTAACTGGCCAATTACACCAGTTCCTAAGATTACCAAACAGGGAAAAATTCCACATATCCCCATATTCCCTCATTCTGCCCTATAATTGTGACCCCTCGCCACCACCTTGTGGCAGATAGTCTCTCCTTTGCTGACCTGCCCACCATTCTCTTGCAGTGTATTCAGGAAACTTCCATCTCCTTTGTTCTGCCTGGGGTGAATTCTTCCACCACCTGTACCTCCAGTCCCCACCCAATTGGGACACCCTACGTTTGGTGGCTCCCCCATCTGATCAGAACACCCCACAAATTGCCAAGCTGTGGAGAAGCCCGAATGAAAGGCCTCATGGAGGTCAGTCCGGGGGCTCCAATCCACAGCCTGCATCAAGGGCCCAACATGTAAATGACGCCATCTTGGATATTACAGTCCCAGTTGAGCCTCGAGTAGAGTGAGTAACTCAGCACACCAACAGAACAACTGGTCAGCCAACCCACTGAATCAGGAGAAATACTAAATCACTGTTGTCTTAATCTACTAACTTTTGGGTGATTTGCTTCCCAACAACAGGTAGCTGATACAGTGAATCACTGGCATAGCAAAGACAAGACCCAATGCCACTTCAGAGAGCATAAACTTTGAATTCAGACAAAGCTGGGCTCAACCAGAATTTCTTTGAACGTACTTAGCCATATGACTTTGGGTAAGGTCCTGAAGTTTTCTGAGCCTCAGATTTTTTCCTCCATGAAATGGGAATACTCATAGCTACCTCATGGCGTTGTCTTGAGCATCTGAAGAGTCTGCCAGCTCACGTGCGTAGCAGAGAAAAACCAAAAGCACCTCAGAGATGAGTAAGTCAAAGGGGTAGATGGAACATGGGCTTACATAGCATTTTAACAAAGAACAATAACTCTGTAGAGAAGTGACAAGACAAAGGAAAAGTGTTTTAAGGCTCCCAGGGCAGCACACTGTGAGATGGTAAATAGATGGGAGAAACTAACAGAAGATAAAGATCCTTCCTGGCAGATTTGTTTGTAGACTCCTCCTGGTACAGTCTCTGTGCTGATAAGCCTCCATTGCAGGTGATTATTAAGGGTCTGAGCCCTCTTTTAGGGAAATGGGGGGCAGGGCAGAGAGCTTGAGTTTTGGCATCTGGTATTTCTCAATTGCCTGCAATTCAAAAGAATCCTTATGCCCAAGTGGCGTATTATCAGGGGGGCATAGTCTGATCCCCTACACATGTACGATGCTTAGAACAGTGCCTGGCACATTGTAAGTATCCGATTCATATCTATGAGTATTATTAGTATTAAAGTATTTGTACTGGTAATCACCATCGGAAGGTACACGAAACAAATAATCCTTGATAAATACGTGATGGCTCTCATTACTTGCCTTCTGAAGTTTTATGGTACCCTTCTTTCTTTTATATATATATATATATATATATATATAATTTTATTTTTAAGTAGGCTCCATCCCCAACCTGGGGCTTGAACTCACAACCGTGAGATCATGAGCGCATGTTCTATTGAGCCAGCCAGATGCCCCACCATTCCTGTTTCTATCTCTCCCACAGCTATTATTATGTTGCCATTATTTATATACATCTTCTACTTGCTAGATTATAAACTTCTTCAGGGTATAGACCTTCCATATTGATGTGTTAAGTGACTACATGTTTGTAAAACATTACAGTTTCTGGGGTGCCTGGGTAGGTTAAGCTCAGTAGATTAAGCACCCGACTTCAGCTCAGGTCATGATCTCACGGTGAGTGGGTTTGAGCCCCGTGTCAGGCTCTGTGCCAGCAGCTAGCTAAGAGCCTAGAGCCTGTCTTCAGATTCTGTGTCTCCCTCTCTCTCTGACCCTCCCCTCTTCTCTTTCTGCCCTTCCCCCTCTTGCTCTTCCCCTGTTTATGCTCTCTCTTCTCTCTCTCTCTCTCAAAACTAAATAAACATTAAAAAAAAACATTGCAGTTTTTGTGGTGAAAGACAGACTGTGAGAAAATATTATCTTTAACAGCAGCCTTCGCTATAAGAGAGAATATAATAGCTGCTAACTTCCTATAATGCAATACAAACTGCTGTACTTAGTTAAGTAGATGTCCATTGACACTAATAACAGGTCCATCCAACAGATTTCTTCCATCATCAGAGAATTGGAAACTTATTAAATAATGGTTTCCCTTTCTGGCAGCGGAGCTATATTCTAATTATTTATAACGTGGTTTGATGCTTTCTCTATTTTCCTATCTAATCCAATGTCTAAGAAATACTTCAAAATGGGGGCGCCTGGCTGGCTCAGTCTGGACAGCATGCCACTCATGATCTCTGGGTTGTGAGTTCCAGCCCCACGTTGAGTGAAGCGACTACTTAAAACTAAAGCCTTAAAAAAGAAAAGAAAAGAAAAGAAATACTTCAAATTAAGACATGCATAGGAAAAATTTGTTTCTCTTTTCTCCAAAACAATTATATTAACATACTAACGAGGAGAAGTCGATAAACAATAGACAATAGACTTCTAAATCAGAACTGACATCGTGTGCCATTCTGCTCTGCTTTTAACGCAACAAGATGTTTGGTGTTTTCCATAAACGTAGATGGCATAGTGACAACCGATGTAATAAACACAGAAACTACAAAGATTCATTTTGTCACCGTGAATTTAAGATTGTGAGCAAATTAAAGAATATTGTATCTGGCTCCTGAGAAGGCAATAGTAACACTTTGCTTATTAGGATAAAGAATTTCATTCCTACCCAAAGGAACAATGAAATTAAGACTCCAGTACAAGGACGACATTCATATAAAATGGATTCTACACTTTATGCCAATGTACACGTAGCTATAACCACAACCCAAATAGCAGCTGCGAGAGTCAAGGGCTTGGAAGGAAAAACCCATGATGTAACGCATCCAAAATAAAGGTTCTCTCCAGGGCCCACCTGCTGAAAGTCGGCTTGCTGTAACAATACAGCAACAAGAAACAAACAAACAAACAAAAAAACCCAAACAGACATGGCCCTTGCCCTGGGGGGGATCAGAGGCTGCAAAATGTAAAAGATCACTTCCTACGCAGCAGTAGCTTATGATGTAAAACTGTTTTTTATTAACCTACAGAAAAGGTTTATATTTTCTATTAGACTCACTCCTACTTTTTCATTTTTAGGAGATCTGATTACGTTGCTTCACATTGTACTGTATACTTTGCTGTTCAATTCCTTTCGTGTGTGTGTGTGTGTGTGTGTGTGTGTGTGTTTAAATAAAATAAGTAAATCTTTGCAGATCAAGGTTAAGGTCTGTGTTTCTCACCCAGTTACGGCACATAGATTCTAGGATGTGCTATTCTAGGATGGGCCCCCGTGAATCCCACATTCCATGGATGCCTCTGCCTTTAAGAGTGGGTGGGACCTGTGATTTGTTTCCTCCCTAATAGAAAATGGCGGGTAGGGCGCCTGGGTGGTCAGCCAGTTAAGCGTCCAGCTTCCGGCTTCTGTTCAAGGCATGATCTCACGGTTCATGGGTTCGAGCCCCGTGTCAAGCTCTGTGCTGACAGCTCAGAGCCTGGAGCCTGTCTTCGGTTCTGTGTCTCCCTCTCTCTCTGACCCTCCCCTGCTCGTGCTGTCTCTCTCTGTCTCTCAAAAAAAAAAAAAAAAACCTAATAGGAAATGGTGGACGTGTTAGGCTAACACTCCTGTGGTTCCATTATAGGCTAGAACTCGACCTTGCTAGCCAACTCCCTCAAGTGTTTCTCTCCCACTGCTGGCTTTGAAGAAGCAAGCAGCCACGAATCCTACAGCACCAAGGAATTAAACGTTCCAGCACCGTGTGAGTGTGGAAAGGAATGTTTCCATAGTCAATGTTCTGATTACGACCCTTGTCAACACCTTCACTGTAGTTTGAAAGACCCTGAACAGAGGACGCGGCTAAGCCACGCCCAGACTTCTGCCCCACAGAAACCATGAGATAATAAGCAGATCTCATTTTAAGCCACAAAGTCTGTGGTAATAAGGTTATGTGGCAATAAATAACACACCCGCCTAAGCCTGTCTTCTGCCACTCCAAGTGGAAACCCCAGGAGGGATTTGGGATACGTCTTTGTTCCCATGTTTAAACAACTTTCCCACATATAGGTTTACTGATGTATGATGTACGCTCTTGGCTACAGACTGAACGTTTGCACCCTCACGAATGGATCAGTGCCTCTTTTTTTTTTTTTTACGAGACCCAGGAGAGCTCCTCCCACTATATGAAGACGCAGCTAGAAAACATCTGTGAACCAGGAAGCGGGTTCTCACCAGACGCCAAATCTGCTGTTACATTTATCTTGGACTTGCCAGGCTTCAGAAGCGTAAGAAATAAATTTTGCTTGTTTATAAACTCTCCAGCCTATGATATCGGCAGCCAACGTGGATTAAGACCCGATTGTTTCGTGATTTTTTAGATTTACATACATGGTATCACGCTGTGCATGCAACTGGCCTTTTTCTCCCCATATTTTTCAGATAAATCTGTGTGCTTCATTGTACAAATATATTCTGCTTATTCATCCATTCTATTACTGATGGACATTTACTTGGTGTGTTTATCTCTTCTCGACTTTGCATTCAGCGAGGTCAGTAGCCAGGAACCCGCCACAGTTTATCCACGCCAGAGAAATTGGCAAATACTAGACAACGGGACTTCTGGGAGTTCTTCATTTCCCCAGAGAGCCAGTGGTCACATCTTTATCAGGACACCACTACATAGCCTGGTGTTTGTGGGAAGAGATTCTCTAGGTTGTAGTCCTAGAAGTCAAATTTTGAATCTTAGGAAATTGACATTTTTGTAAATGTTTATTTATTGAGAGAGAGAGAGAGAGAGAGAGAGAGAGAAAACAAGCAGGGGAGGAGCAGAGGGAGAGGGAGAGAGAGAGAATTCCAAGCAGACTCCGTGCTCAGTGCTCAGTGCATGGCACAGAACCCAACATGGGGGCTCAATCTCACCATGGTGAGATCCTGACCTTAGCCGAAATCAAGTCGGATGCTTAAGTGACTGAGTCAACCAGGCTCCTCTGTGTATCTTTTTTGATGAAGTATCTGTTCAGACCTTTTGCCTATTCTTTTATTGGGTTGTCTTCTTATTCTTGAGTTTGATAGTACTTTATATATTCAGAATACAAAATAGGTGATTTTTAAGTATTTTCTTTCAGTCTGTGTCTTGTATTTTCATTCTCTTAACAGTGTCTTTGGAAGAACAGAAGTTCTTAATTTTGATGAAATATAGTATTTCAATTTTTTGTTGTTGGGATTGTGCTATTGGTGTTGTATCTAACAAATTTTTCCCTTGTCCAAGATCACAAATATTTTCTCTTATTTATCTTCCAGAGAAATAAAAAGATATGGTAGATAGAAGACAGTGGAGGAATATCTTTAAAGTACTGGAATATTATGTCCAGTGAGAATATCCGTTAAAAACTAAGGCAAAATAATGACTTTTTTGAATGGGGAAAACCTGACAGAACTTATCACCAACAGGTCAGTACTATAAAAAATGTTAAAGAGGGGCTACTGGCTGGCTCCGTCAGTAGAGCATGTAACTCCTGATCTCGGGGTTGTGAGTTCGAGCCCCATGTTGGATGTGGAGCTTACTAAAAATTTAAAAAATAGGGGGGTGCCTGGGTGGCTCAGTCAGTTAAGTGTCCGACTTCAGCTCAGATCATGAACTCACAATCAGTTAGTTTGAGCCCTGCATCAGGATCTGTGCTGACAGCTCAGAGCCTGGAGCCTGCTTCGGATTCTGTGTCCCTCTCTCTCTCTGCTCCTCCCCTGCTCGCACTGTGTCTCTCTCTGTCTCTCAAAAATGAATAAAGGTTAAAAAAACACATTTAATAAAAAAAAGCTTTTAAATAGGGGTGCCTGGGTGGCTCAGTCCGTTGAGTGTCCGACTCTTGGTTTTGGCTTAGGTTATGAGTTATTAGGTTTGTGGGATCGAGCCCTGCATCGGCCCGTGCTGACAGGGCGGAGCCTGCTTGGGATTCTCTCTCTCCCTCTTTCTCTGCCTCTCCCCAATTCGTGTTCTCTCTCTAAATAAATAAATAAATAAACTTTTTAAAAAGCTAAAAAGTTTTTTCAAATATTAAAGAAAGTCCTTTGGACCAAAGGGAAATGATACTAGATGGAAATTTGAATGTATACTAAAGAATGAAGAACACTATAAATTTACATATCTTTATATCTATAGATG
Organism: Suricata suricatta; assembly: GCF_006229205.1. NCBI lineage: Eukaryota > Metazoa > Chordata > Mammalia > Carnivora > Herpestidae > Suricata > Suricata suricatta. The sequence continues at coordinate 36,868,384 of NC_043717.1, forward strand.
GGGATGTATTAGCTTTCCATTGTTGCTGTAACAAATTATCACACACTTAGCAGCTTAAAACAGCAGAAATGTATTATTTTACAGTTTCTACACATCAGAGGTCTGACACATGTCTCTCTGAGCTAACATCAAGGTATTGTCAGGGTTGTGTTCTTTCGGGGGGAACAATCAGTGTCCTTGCTGACTGTCAGCGTGGGGCTCCCCGTAGTTCTTAGAGTTCTCTGGTCCTTGCGCATAGCCCAGTATAGCTCAGAATTCCTCATACCGGCATTTCTCTGACTCACTCTTTTGCTTCCCTCTTCTACTTGTAAGATCCATATGATTAGATTGAGCCTATTTAATAATCCAGGATAATTTCATCATCTCAACGTCCTTATCCTTAATTATATCTTCAAAGCCCATTTTGAAATGTAAGGTAACATATCCACAGGATCTGGGGATTAGGACATGAACGTCTTTGGGGGTCCATTATTCTAACTATCACAGTGGTAAACAAAACTTTTTTTTTTTAGTGTTTTTATTTATTTATTTATTTATTTTTGAGAGAGAGAGAGAGAGAGAGATAGACAGAGCATGAGTGGAGGAGGGGCAGGAAGAGAGGGAGACACAGAATCTGAAGCAGGCTCCAGACTCAGCTGTCAGCACAGAGCCCGATGCGGGGCTCAAACTCCTGAACCGCGAGATCATGACCTGAATCCAAGTCAGACGCTTAACCGACTGAGCCGCCCAGGTGCCCAAAAGACTTTTCTTATTATTTAAATAACTTTAAAAGATAATTAACTGTTTAAAGCAAAAATAAAAACAACATGTCGTGGGGTTTATAGCATGTAAAAGTAAGATATATGATGACAGGAGAAATAGAGGTATAATGTAAGGTTCTAATACTATATGTGAAGTGATATACTGAAGGCATTGTAGGGAGAGTGTGATAAGTCAAGTGAGGTTTCCAATTTTAGCTAACACAAGAAATGTACAACCTTGTGTATTTCCCCTTAGACCTATGAATGAAGACTTCTTAGGTTTCTATCAATGAAGGAAATTTGGAAGGTCAAAGAGCATGTGTATATTCAACCTCCCTAGAAATGCCAAAGTGGTTGTATTCACAGTTTTATTAGCCATGGACGAGAATGCCTATTTATTTAAAATGTTTATTTTTGAGAGAGAGAGAGAGCGCACACTAGCAGGGGAGGGACAGAGAGCGAGGGGGACAGAGAGAGATAGAAGATTTGAGGTGGGCTCTGTGCTGACAGCAGTGAGCAGGACTCGAGGTCTTGAACTCATGAAACGTGAGATCATGACCTGAGCCAAAGTCGGATGTTTAACCGACTGAGCCACCTAGGCGTGCCTATTATATCATGACCTTACTTGATGTTGTCAGATGGTGTAACTTTCATCAACTTCATGGTTATAAATATAATGTTTTATTTTATTTTACATATGAAGCATCTTTTTATACCCTTTCATATGTTTATTGATCACTCAGGTTTCCTCCTAAATGAAAGGCCTATTGTTCTTTTTAAATTTATTTTCCTTGCATTTATAGAAATTCTTTATGTATCTGTATACTGATCTTCAGTCAGTTATATAGATTGTAAATACATTTTTCTTAGTCTTTGAATTTTTCTCATTTCATTTATGGGCCCTTAAAATTTTTTTTAATGTTTATTTATTTTTGAGAGAGAAAGAGAGACGGAGCGTGAGCAGGGAAGGGGCAGAGAGATGGGGAGACACAGAATCCAAAGTAGATTCCAGGCTCTGAGCTGGCAGCACAGAGTCCAAAGCAGGGCTCGAACTCATGAACTGTGAGATTATGACCTGAGCGAAGTCAGACTTAATGGACTGAGCTATCCAGGTGCTCCTTATGGACCCTTTTAAAGTAGATTTCCAACATTTTAATGCAAGTCAAATTTATTGAGCTTTTCTTTGATGGTTTGTATTTATTTTTATGTCTTGCTGAAGATACCCTACATTTTATTTTGAAAGTTTAAAGGTTTTCTCCTCACATTTAATCCTCGAATTCACCTAGAACTCCTTTGTTTAAGTATCAAATAGTTTTTTATTTCCAGGCACCCCAGGATCAGGCCAGCCTTTCACTGTTGATTTCTAATGCTACTTCTGCTATATGTCAAATTTCCATAATTGTTTGGGTCTGTTTCTAAAATTTCCACTAAGTTCAATCAATCTAATTATCTATGAACTATGAGTATACTGGTTTCTTTTACTATAGCTTTGTAATAAGCCTTACTATTTGATAGGGCAAATCTTACTTTCTTATTGTCTGGGGGATTTTGGATATTATATAACATTTCTTTATATTGCAGACAGAATCATTTATTCATTTATTTTGCCTTTTAATTTTTTTAATTTAAATTTGAGTTAACATACAGTGCAATGTTGGTTTCAGGAGTAGAATTAAGTGATTCATCACTTACATACAATACCCAGTGCTCATCACAACAAGTGCCCTCCTTAATGCCCGTCACCCTTCTAGCCCATCCTTCCCACCTCCTTCTATCAACCCTCGGCTTGTTCTCTGTCGTTAAGAGTCGCTTGTGGTTTGTTTCCCTCTCTCCTCTCCCCACCCCCTTCCCATATGTTCATCGGTTTTGTTTCTTAAATTCCACATACGAATGAAATCATATGCTGTTTGTTTTTCTCTGATTGACTTATTTTGCTTAGCATAATACATACTAGCTCCATCCATGTCATTGCAAATGGCAAGATTCCATTCTTTTTGATGACTGAGTAATATTCTATTCTCTCTCTCTCTCTCTCTCTCTCTCTCTCTCTCTCTCTCTCTCTATTTATCTATCCACCACATCCTGTCTGTCCATTCATCATTTGATGGACATTTGGGCTCTCTCCATACTTTGGCTATTGATGATTGTGCTGCTATACACATTGGGGTGCATGTACCCCTTTGAATCTGTATTTTTGTATCCTTTGGATAAATACCAGTAGTGCAATTGCTAGATGGTAGGGTAGTTCTATTTTTAGTTTGATTTATTCTTTTTATTGTAACTTTTTAGAATAGTAAATGAACACTACCTTGCTTAAAAAGCAACAATCCGTCCTCATCAAACTTAGAAAAATGTCTAAATGTCTTACCCTGACCCACAAAGCCCTCGGTCATCTGTCCCTGGAAACTTCCATCTCGTACCTCTATTTGTTTATATGAGTCTTAGAATTGGATTGTCAAGTTCCAAGAAAATTCATGTTTAGTTTTGTTTACAATTGCATCGCATTTGTAGATCTCATCTTTTCTGTAAAGCCATAGATTTTAAGACACCTCATTTATGTGCCACTAGGAAAAAAAATTGTTGCCCTTTAACTACAATATAATGGATTTTTTTAAATCACTTAGGCTTCTTATTTTTTACTTATTGAAAAAGGTCCTTTAGACTTATTTAGATATATATTATTATCATATTTTTTCTTGTGTGTCCATTAAAATGAAAACATAAGTGAAATGAATTGGTTGAGATATCCCTAAAACTTCTTGACATTCAGAGCCTGACCTTTCCAAATCACTTTTAAACTTCAATATTTGTGTTTTTCCACGTAATAATAGCCTCTGTGCCATGAAGGACATTGGTAATATAGCATTTCTTATAAGAATAGCCCATTTGCTGCTGTCTCTGAAATGTTCCTGGCCACGGTTCCAAAACATAATTCAGCTTCTCCTACTTGTGAGTATCTTATTTTCTTAGGTCCTTGACTATTCTTTGCAAGAAAATATGCAATTTCATTCATTCTTTTAATAAAAGAGATTTGCTTCCTGGATACCAAATGCATGCCCCCTGCTCCGTTTCTGTGCCTTTCTGCACACACAGTAAATTTTCATTTTAATGCTAAATCATAACATTACCATTTTAAGGCATTTTAAACAGCCATTAAACTCAACACACACACTCCAAAAATACACATAACTCAGTTGAAGTAATAAGAATATGAACAGCTATGACCAAAAGTTTACCCACGTTTAAGCAATGACAGCCATATCACAATCCATCCTGGGGGACAAGATGTCAGAAACCGCTGGTCATAAGACATATTCCAATCTTAGGGATGCTTTTCAGAAATGTTTACAATTGACGAACAATGGTATTTACAGTAGACTTGTTATCTTAAAAAATTGGAGTTATAGAACTCTTGAATATTATAAGGGAGATTTAACATGCATTTCCTTTTTTGAGTTTTTTTCTTATAATTTTTTTCTATTATAAATACTATATTTTATACAACTGCATTTTATAATTGATTATTGCGTTTAGGAACGTTACTGTTGTTTTATATATCGGTCTTGTATTCAGCAATGCTACTGAGCTTCCGTACTAATTCTATGGCTTCCATCGATTTTATGGCTACACAAATCATGTGTGCTAACAACAACACTGTCTTTCCTTTGGCGTGCTTCGTCATTACTTCCCCTTTCTTACTTCATGGGCTAGGACACTGTGAAAGTATAAAATTCAACTGCGTAAATTTGAAGATGTGTTTGGCTTCATGAAGTGATTCAGGAATAGAGACGTTCCCAAGGGTTGTACAAAATGGAAGATTTTTATGGGAACGAGACTGGAACAAGAAGTTATTAGCAAAAGAAACGGAAGGATTGTTTCCAGCGGGACCCTCCTCTTTTTCAGGGGAGGGGATGACAGGGCTCTCATCATGCAGGTGACCTCCCTGGTGCCGATCAGGAAATTTCAGATTGACTGTTACAGGGTCACATTCCTGGGAGAGGTTGAAACTGTAATCACTTCTTGGTTTGCTGTCCTGGGGGGCAAAGGACTCCAATTTGGGCGTTTTTTTGTTTTTTAATGACATGAATACAATTTCGAACAGATATGGTTACAGAAGGCATATTTCTCTTGTTGCAAAACTTAATGCTTCTTAAATTTTACCATTAAACGGGAAGTTTGCTCCAGGTTTTTCTAGATAAGCCATTCCTTTGTATTCTCCATTTGCTGTAAATTTTAATCCTGAATTAGTGTTGAATTTTATCATGTGCCTTTTCTGTCTACTAACACGGACATATAGTTATGGTAAGCCACTCTGTTAATGTAGTGAAGGCTGTTGATAACATTTTCCGATTTAAAACAATTCTTGCATTCCTGAAATAAACGCACCATATTATTTTTTATGCAAGGTTGCAGTTAAATTGCCATTATTTTATTTAGAATTTCGGAATTCACAAGCAGATTAAGATTAGTCTATGGTTTTTCATTTTTTTATTAAAATTTTTTTAAAAATGTTTATTTATTTTTGAGAGAGAGAGAGACTGAGCTTGGGCAAGGGAGGGTCAGAGAAAGAGACACACAGAATCTGAAGCAGGCTCGAGAGCCTGATGCAGGGCTCGAACTCAGGAACCAACTGTGAAATCATGACCTGAGCCGAAGTGGGTTGCTTAATTGACTGAGCCACCCAGATGCTCCTATAGTTTTTTTTTATACCTCACAAAATAGATTAGGTAACTCTCTTTTCCTATTCTCTGATACAGCTTGCATAAAATGAATTTTAGGGAATTCATAAAACTCACCTGTAAAACTATCTTAAACTGAAACTTCGGTGGAAGCAGATATATTTTATTACCAAGTGAATTACTGTTCATGATTAGTAAGTAGTCTGCTCGCTTTCTGTTTCTTCTCGAAACAACTTTGGACATGTATACATGTACCCATTTTTTTAGGACTCATTTTTCCCACCTATTTAAATGTTTTTAATTACCCATTTTATACGTTCTCTAACTTATTGACAAAAATCTGTTAACGGTATTATCTAGTTATTTAAAAATGTTTACAGTAACTTAATAATTACTTTCATTCCTAATTTTCTTTCACTCATTTTGTTTCTTGATCAGTCTTGCCAGAGATTTGTCTTTTATTAATTCGTAAGGAAAATTTTCCTTAAGTGTTCTGTATGAAAATATTGTCTGGTTTTTTTCTCCCTCAGAATTAATTTTCCTATTTTCAGTATCTTTATTGATTGTTTCCAAGTTTAAAAAGTAATGCCTGAAAAAAATAAAATAAAATAAAAAGTAATAGCTGCTCTACATTTAAAAATTTCAAAAGTAACTGATGTGTTGAAGGTAGCAAGTGACCTATTTGATTATGTATTATTAGATTTAAAATATGCTCTTATAGGGGCGCCTGGCCGTCTCAGTCAGTGGAGCATTCAACTGTTGATCTTGAGGTCATAAGTTCGAGCCCAATGTTGAGTGTAGAGATTACTTTATGGTTTTTTTTTTTTTTAAGACAAAGACAGTGTGGACAGGCGAGAGTCAGAAAGAGAGGGAGACCCAGAATCTGAAGCAGCCTCCAGGCTCTGAGCAAGCTGTCAGCACAGAGCCCAACTTGGAGCTCGAACCCACAAACCATGAGATCATGACCTGAGCCAAAGCCGGACGCTTAACCGACTGAGCCACCCAGGCACCCCAAGATTACTTTAAAATAATAAAAAATAAGGGGAGCTTGGGTGGCTCAGTCGGTTAATCGGCTGGCACTTGGTCATGATCTCACGGTTTGTGAGTTCAAGCTCCACATTGGGCTCCGTGCTGATAGCACAGAGCCTGCTTGGGATTCTCTCTTTCCCTCTCTCTCTGCCCCTCCCCTGTTCTCTCTCTCTCAAAATAAAAAATGAACTTTAAAAAAAAAAAGAAGGAAAAAGTATTTGCACATTTGTGTTTATAGCAACGCTGTTCACAATAGCCAGGATGTGGGAGCAATCAAGTGCCCATTGACACAGGAATGGATACAATAAACAAAATGTTGTGTACACATCCAGTACACCACAAAATATTTTCAAGTACTTGAAATTTCAATTTTATGCTCCTTAGAATTTAACAGAATATGGAACATATTAAGCATCTTTTTTTTCTTTTAGACCTTTTAAAGGACAAGTGTTGCTTTTTGCTGTGATTTTTAGTCAGCCTGACATAACCGTTTGTCTTCCCAAAATTGTTTGCGTCTAGACCAGGCAAAATTTGGATGTTTCAAAATTCAGCCTTCACTTGCAAATAGTGATACGTAAAAATGAGTGAATAAGATCATGTAAAATCTTCAAGTATCTTTTATGGTGATTTTTTTATTGAGGTATAATTGACATGTAGCGTTATATGCTTAATCTGGTGTACAATATACCGATGAGATATTTCTATGTACTGAAAATGATCACTACTGTTAGTTTAGTTAACATCCAGGGTGATCGTTTAAAAAAGAAAATCTAGGGGCGCCTGGGTGGCTCAGTCGGTTAAGGGTCCAACTTTGGATTTCAACTCAGATCATGATTTCATGATTCATGAGTTCAAGCCCCACATGGGGCTCTGCACTCATAGTGTGGAGCCTGCTTGGGATTCTTTCTCTTTCTCTCTCTCTCTCTCTCTCTCTCTCTCTCTCTCTCTCTCTCTGCGCACCTCTCTGTTCTCTCTCTCTCTTTCTCAAAAATAAAAATAAAATCTAGTAAGCAGTTGACATAGAATGTGTGAGCTGCGTTGAGAAAATCAAAATGTGTTCCTCTACCAGGACCTCAGTCCCATTGAGTTTATATTAACGTCTTCCAATTGGCTACAAAAAAATTCTTGCTTTCTCCTTCCCTCAGTGAACTTTTCTAAGTCATTTTTCTCCTTCTGTCCTAAGGGTCTCTGGAGCTAGACTTTTCTGAACAGGTTTAACTCTAGTGTGAGAGAGAAAAGAACACATTCAGGGGCACCTGGGTGGCTCAGTCAGTCAAGGGTCTGACTTTGGCTGAGGTCATGATCTCACAGTTTCTGAGTTCGAGCCCTGTACCCGACTCACTGCTCTCAGCACGGAGCCTGCTTTGGATCCTTTGTCCCCCTCTTGCTCTGTACCTACCCTGCTCTTGCTTGTGTGCTCTCTTTAAAAATCAAACAAGCATTAAATTTAAAAAAGGAACACATTCATATGGAATTGTAGTAGGTTGACTAATGTTCACCCAAGGGTATCAAGTCCTGATCTCTGAAATTTGTAGACATTACCTAATTTGGAAAAAGGATCTTTGCAGATGTGGTTATATTAAGGATTGTGAAATGAGGGGATAACCCTGGATTATCAGGATGCACCCTAAATGTCATCACGTATGTGTCTTTATAAGCGAGAACTGATGGAAAATGACTCAGATATGGAGGAGAAGTTGATGTGAAGAGGAAGACAGAGGTTGGGGTGACACGACCACAAACCCAGGAAGGCCAGCAACCACGGGGAGCTGGAGGAAGCAGAGAACAGATCCTTCCCGTGGAGCCTCCTGAAGGAACACGGCTGTGCCAGATTTCAGACTTCTGCTCTCAGAAACTGTGGGAAAACAAATTTCTGTCGTCTACACCACCAGGTTTGTTACAATAAGTCTTGAAAAACTGGTAACGCTGTTGTCAAAGAGCAAGAATGTTCTGTCCACTTCAAGGTCCTTCTAACTGGACTAAGAATCAAATTAGTATGAGACAGAGAAGCAGGAGAAAATCAAATTATTCTTTTTTTCTTTTTTAATGAGACAGAGAGTGAGCAGAGGAGGGGCAGAGAGAGAGAGGGAGACAGCATACAAAGCAGGCTTCTCCCCATCAGTAGAGAGCCCCTTGTGGGGCTCGAACCCACAAAATTGAGTTGAAACCAAGAATCAGATGCTTAACTGACTGACCTACCTAGGTGCCCCAGAGAAAATCAGATTTAATAGTATAAGTGTGGGGAACCCACACAGACATGGAAATTTCAAAGACAGTGAGGCAAAAAGAGGTAAGTATGTCATCCTAAGATAAGGAGAAGGAGATAGGGCTCTGGGTTTTCAAAGGGAAGGAATGCAACCTTCAGGAAAAATGAAAAGGGGCAAATGGTAACAAATGTTTGCTGCATCACTTTAAAACAATGGGGCAAGGAGAGGACTTTGATCAAACAGGTCTTGCTAGGCTCCTCCTTGCCCACCATAGCTAGTTCGTATCATAATGTGGTGTGGTGATCGCTCTCTTCCCGGAGCAGGCCCTCTACTGAAAATTTTTTTGAGGCAGTTGAGGGGGAGGTAAGGAGCTTTTCCCAAATCTGCTGGGGTTTGATGGCATTTTAACTCAAAATAGTCGTCATCAGGGCAGCTGGGTGGCTCAGTCGGTTGAGCATCCGACTTTGGCTCAGGTCATGATCTCACGGTTGGTGAGTTGGAGCCCCGAAATGGGCTCTGTGCTGACAACTCAGAGCCTGGAGCCTGCTTCCGATTCTGTCTCCCTCTCTCTCTGCCCCTCCCCCTCTCGCTCTCTGTTTCTCAAAAATAAATAAATATGTTAAAAAAAATAGTCTTCATGCCAAAGTGATCCATCTTGGGGTACCTGTCATTGGTGCCAACAGTATATTCATGTGTAACTTGCTTGCTTTCAACGTTTACTGAAATTGACTACAAATGAGCAGTTACTATGGAAAGATAATCTATAAAATACTTTATAAAATGTTTGTATGGCCACGAGTGGAGGTGGGGGGAACCTGGTGGGAATTCATATTCAGAACATCAAAAATCAATGCCTAAGGTATTAAGTGCATTTCTCCTGGCTTCACAGGGGTCCTCTGACAATGTCTGAAAGCACAAGAATTGTGTTCAGAAGAAAGCTCTCTAAGGAAACCACACTATGGCTTTGTATCCATCGGTATCTCAAACAAAAGATATGGATAAGTAGCCAAGACGGTATGACAGACTCCAGGGTTGCCATTATCCATAGAATTTCTGACACCAGGTGCCAGCCTCGGCCAATTCCTCACAGTGCAGGCCACGTGCATGTTCTCAGGGCTTGTGCACCTCGCTTTCAGTCCTGAATTAGTGAGTCCACTAACGCTGGCCCCTGTGATCCCTGGCCTCACATTATTGTTCTGGACTAGGATCACCAACTTAGGTAAGACCCATACCCCTTCCCAAATAATGGTCTGAGGAGGTCAGAGGTGAATGAAATCTGGGGTTGCCAGCTTTAGCAAATAAACATACAGCACACCAGTTAAATTTGAACTTCAGGGGCGCCTGGGTGGCTGATTCTGTTACGCGTCCAGCTCTCGGTTTCAGCTCAGGACACAGTCTCATGGTTTTGGACTTTGAGCCTGACGTCGGGCCCCGCACTGGCAGTGCAGAGCCTTCTGGGGATTCTCTCTCTCCCCCACTTTCTCTCTGCCGATCTTTTTCTCTCAAAATAAATAAATACACTTAAAAATTGTTTTTGACTTCAGCTACACAATAATTTATTGTCTGTCCAATGCAATATTTGAAACCTATTTATACTAAACATAATTTATCTGAAATTCAAGTTGAGCAGGATGTTCTTCTCTGCAGCCTAGCAGCCCTAATCAAGAACAAGCTCTGCTCTCACAGACCTCACGCTATGGCTGGGAGATAAAAATAAATGCACTCACGACCGAGTCTCCAGAGGAGTATCATCCAAGTAATAAAGGCCCACGGACACAGGAGGCAATTCTGCCTGGTGCCAGACTGAGCCACTGAGGAATCTATTTAGGACTGTAGTGATTAAGGATGTGGCATAGTCTTGTTACAGGAGCAACACATTGCTTTCCAGCCATGGGGAGACTCCTCGTAAGGAAAGGGAGCAGGAAGGGAGGCCGGGAAGTGAAAGGAATGGAACTCACAGACTCAGCAGACGACTTCCCAGGGGTTCTTCACGTCTGGCCAGTATGGATGGGGGTGGGGGCAAAGAGCAATCAGACATCTTGCACCTCCATTCCCACCTGGTATAGAAATTTTGCCTTGGAGACAAAGAACCTTGCCTGAGCTCTACACGTGTGGGTTTGGAAGGAGGCAAGGTTGGGGAGGGATGTGCCTAGAGGCTGCCATCTCTAAACAGGGAGCCTGGAGCCCCTCATCTGAGTCCCTGCACTTAGGAAATAAACGAGGGCAATGTTGCACGAGACTGTAAGTCCGACGTGCAAGGGTGTGGAGCCGACGGAGTATGTGTATTTCTGCTCCTCATCCAGCATGAGCAGAAGACTGTGTTGGCACCTGTAACTCCTTAAATCACAAAATGTATATTTAATTGAAGATGAGTTAGTAAAGTATAACTCTTTTACTGAGTATAGAGAATTGTGTAATGGGGCTTTCTTCATCAAAAAAAAAAAAAAAAAGCAGAGTGGGGGCGCCTGGATGGCTCAGTCCGTTGAGTGTCCAGACTTTGGTTCAGGTCATAATCTCACGGTTTTGGGTTCGAGCGCCACATTGGGCTTTGTGCTGACAGCATAGACCTGGCTTCGGATCTTCTGTCCCCCTCTCTCTCTGCTCCTCTCCCCACTCTCAAAAATGAACAAACACTTTTTTTAAAAGAAATTAAAAAAAAAGGCAGTGGTCATGGTGGGGGGCACTTGTGGGGAGAAGCACTGGGTGTTAATATGAAACCAATTTGACAATAAACTATTTTAAAAAAGCAGTGTTTTAGAGAGGAGACTGATAATTTTTCAGGGCCAGGCTAAATGTATTTATGTTCATTCTCCTTTAATAAAAAGTACCGAATCCCTTTGAATATCAGCCCAAAGTTCCAAGCTTATAATTTGCGGTAATATTGAGTCAACTCCTGGGTACCATACATCATTGTCAGATTATGTTTTCTCACTGCGGCACTTACGTTTTCTGGATGCCACCCAGCCAGATGCACATAAATCTTCATTTCCCATTGGGACAAACCCAGGAACGTTCAGCACTAATGTATCATTTGTTCCTGTCTTTTGCCAAAATGTGTTTAAGATGAGTAGGTGTCTAGTGTTGTCATTAGGGTAGCCATATGTGGGAGGGTTTTTATTCCTTCAAGAGTTCAGAAGAGGGCATATCTCAAGAAGTCTTCATTGCACATCCAAGTACAATATAAAAATCAAAACACTAAGTGAGGTCCTAGCCAGGCCAAGTATGTATCTTATCCCATTTATTTTCAACACGAAGTTAAGGGTTAGGAGGCAAAGCAAATACAACAAGGCAGAAACTGATTGTATTGTACAAGTAGGCACTGTATAATCTGACTCTGCCTGCGTATTCTCAGCATAATGATCAATCTGTAAGTCTAATCAAACTGTATATACTAGGATAGCAGTCAGACTCTGAAACAACACGATTTCCCTTCCGTGCAGTCAAAAAAAGAACTACGTCTTTACATTGAAAAGTGTTTACTGCCGTTCGATGTATTTATTTATGTTTTAAATGTTTTTATTTATTTTTGAGAGACAGAGAGTGAGCAGGGGAGGGGCACACAGACACACACACACACACACACACACACACACACACACACACACAGAATCCAAAGCAGGCTCCAGGCTCTGAACTGGCAGCACAGAGCCCGACTCGGGGTTTGAACTCACGAACCATGAGATCATGACCTGAGCTGAAGTCGGACGGTTAACCAACTGAGCCACCCAGGTTGCCCCTGCCCTTTGATTTAATAACTGGTTTTATCTGTGAAGCTACTTTTAAACGCGTGTCACATTTCCCGCCAAAGTAAGGGCTTTGTTTAAGTACAAAATAATAAAAAGCATTTTTCTCCTGATGCAAGAGAAGTTATTTTTTCAAAACTAGAGCCCCATTCCTTTGAGGAATTTTGTAACTACATTTCTCTGATTCTTTTTGCAGTTCTTCCCTTTCAAAACATTTAGTCTTTACCCTTTAAAAAGAAATGATGCATCTGCTGTTTTGAAAATATTTCAAGGTCTTCATGGGAATACACGTATTATGCTCTCAAATCTTGAAATAACTGGAGTTCTGGGCTACATACAGGAGGTACTTTCTTCCAAAGGTCGTGAATGCTTTAGTTTCCTCAACTTTTAGTTGTTTTCAGTTCTTATGGTCCTGGGTTTCTGCACACGATACCTTTCCTCGCAAGGTATCCTATTGTGATGTTGCCCGGTCAGGGTCAGGGCTGAGAAATATCTTCCATATTCAATTCTTGTCTTTAGAACGTTGAAATTCCAAGGCTAAGGTTCCTCGGGCCTCTTTAAAAGCCCAGAAGGCGTGGGGTGGAGACAGAGGTTGTTACAAGAAGATGTCATCCTCAGTACGTTTTTAATGCCATTCCTGTCCTGAAAAAGATGAAAGCCTAAAGCTCCCATCGTGATGCCTGCTTGTAGATCTAATTTAGAGGGAGTCCCAAGGAGTCTGCTCAAGAATAGGCAGATCTGGGGGCGCCTGCGCGGCTCAGTTGGTGAAGCCCCCAACTTCCACTCAGGTCATGATCTCACGATTGGTGGGTACAAGCCCCATGTGCTGACAGCTCAGAGCCTGGAACCTGCTTCGGATTCTGTGTCTCCCTCACTTTCTGCCCCTCCCCCGCTCATACTCTGTCTCTCTTTCTCTCTCTCAAAAATAAATAAACATAAAAAAAATAGGCAGATCTGTGTCTCTGAGATATATGCTGCTCCTTGGTGTCCCTTGGGTGGCTTTCCAATGGGTTCATTCAACCAGTTCCCTATTGGTGGACATGTGGGTTGCTCCTAAACTTCTGTTTGTTTGAATAATGTGCCATAAATAACCTGGTGTGTGTGTGTTATTTCAAATCTGTTGGGGTGTAATCCACATTTGATTCCTAGAGGTAAGATTGCTGGGGCAATTTGTAAATGCATTTACATTTTTTGGCAGATTTCCTGCTCCTTCCCGCAATGCATACATATGCATAGATATTTTAGCACGTTAAGCCTCACACATAAATCTTGGGTATGATTTCTGTGTAAGTGTTCTTCCCCCTCCCCTCCCACATAATGATACTGGAGTGCTGTGGCTACTCAAGGGTATGACTTTGGTGTCGCCTCTGGGAAGGACAGGCAGGCATGACCCCCACTGTGAAGACAAGTGTCTTCCTCTTCCATTGCTCTTTCTCTGTCAGCCCTAAAATTCATATGTTGAAACTTAATCCCTAATATGACAGTGTTAGAAGGTGGGGACTTTGGGGGTGATTAGGTCATGAGATACAGTGAGAAAATATCTGTCTGCAGCCTGGAAGAGAACTCTCATCAGAACCTAACCATTATGGCATCCTGATTTTGGATATCCAGCCTCTAGAACTATGAAAAATAAATTGTGTTGCTTATAAACCACCCAGTTGATGGCACATTGTTGTAGTCACCTGGACTGACTGAGGCAGTGTGACTCTCTTCAGCACCTTGATAAGGCCCCAACACCTGTCCCCTCGGGGAACTCTGGTGATGGCCCATCTATCCCTGTCTTCTCCCTGGTATCTTAGAATGATCCTCCAATTTCATCAAAAAGCATCTCTGACAACTCCTGCTGAAGCCCTATTTGAAGATCTAGAAATAATCCACCACATCATCCATTAGTGAATGGGAATTTCAGTTCAACACGGCCTTACCCAAAGGGTCAACCCTGATGGTTGATGAGTCACTGCTCTGTAGGGAGACTTTGCTCATCCTCCATCACTCCCCTTGAAGACAAGATGGGGAGTGCTTCTCTGGTAAGAAGCCCCCAGATAGAAGATGCATCACTTGGTTTTTACTCTTTACTCATGCTGACAAAAAACCTTAGAATGTCAAGTGCAAAAATAGAAATATAGCCTGGTGCCTGATGGAAGACTTCTCCCATGCTCATTTTTTAATAAACTAACCATAATCTTACAAGAAGACTATTCTTCAGGGAGTTGACCTTATGAAGAGTTTAGATTGGATGACTGCTTAATCAGCAAGTGGATAAATTCATTCCCTTTTCTTTGCTGTCTCCCCTTCCTCCCAGCTCTGATGGCAAGGAAAGTCCTGAGACAAAGTTGATAGGGCTTCTCTAAGGTACGCTGCCACAGATTGAGCAAACTATTACACTTAGATATGGCCATCTTGGGGGGTACCTGGGTGGATTAGTCGGTTGAGCATCCAACTGTTGGTTTAGGCTCAGTCCCTGATCTTGCAGCTCCCGGGTTCAAGTCTCTGCATTGGGCTCTGTGCTGATGGTATGGAGCCTGCTTGGGGTTCTCTCTCTCTCTCCCTCTCTGTCTGTCCCTCCCCCATTCATGCTCTCTTATTCAAAATGAATAAACTTTAAAAAAAGTGACCAGCTTGATAACACACCCTTGTATCGACTCTCTGTCCTTCCCCACTTAATTGCCTGCAAAGAGGTAACAGCATGTATGACCTCTGTCTCTGACTGCTTTCTGGGGAAATCAATCTAAGATATGCAAAGAAAAAGGAGTGATAGGAGCCATACTGAACAGGAATCTCTGAGTCTAACTGAGAAGGACTCAGAGGAAGAAAGAAGTTAGACATTGGTAAGCAATGACCCAGAGAAGGCTACAGTTCAGGAAAGTTCCTTAAGCCAGCACCCTCAATTATCCTTGTGTGTTAAAAACAGAAGGAAAAAATCCTTTTCCATAATAAATAGCCATGGACATAGTCAAAAGAAATAAAAATAAAAACAAAAAATATGTTCAAGTTATATATTGCAAAAGCTCTTAACGATTGACAAGAAAAAATCCCAGGAGAAAAATAAGTAAAAGATATGATTAGAGGGCTCACAGAAAAAGAAAAGAATCAGAAACATATAAAAAATGTTCAACCTCACTCATAATAAGAGAAATGTACATTTCCACTACACTGAAATACTATCTCTTGTTTATTGGATTGGCAAAAATTCATGATTGAAAATGCACTCTGTAGGAGTGCCTAGGTGGCTCAGTCAGTTAAGCATTTGACTTTGGCTCAAGTCATGATCTCATGCTTTGTGACTTCAAGCCCCGCCTTGGGCTCTGTGCTGACAGCTCAGAGCCTGGAGCCTGCTTCGGATTCTGTGTCTTCCTCCTTCTCTGCCCCTCCCCTGCTCATGTTCCATTTCTCTCACTTTCTTTCAAAAATAAACAAACATTCAAAAACAAAATTAAAAAGAGGAAGTGCACTCTATTGATAATTTTGTGGGGAAATAGGGAGTCCTATTCATTACTGGTGGGTGTACAAAATGTTACCACCCCTATGAAGGGAATTCAGCAATATCTAGCAAAAAATGCAAATTTATTTACAGTTTGGCCCAGCAATCTCACTTCTAAGAATCAAATGTAAATTACACCTGAACAGATTTGAAATAACATATGCAGACGGCTTTTTGTTGAGCGTTATTTGAACAAACAAAAGTTTGGGAATAATCCACATGTCCATCAATAGGAAACTGACCTATTGGACAGCCACACAAGGGATACTAGGCAGTTAATACAGAAGACAAAGGAGAGGAAGACAAAGAAGAAGAAGACAAAGACGAAGAAGATGAAGACAAAGAAGAAGAAGGGAAGGAAGGAAGGAAGGAAGGAAGGAAGGAAGGAAGGAAGGAAGGAAGGGAGTGAATGAGGAGGATCTCTGTATTAATTTGCCATGACTACCCTAACAAATTATGACAAACGTAGTGGCTTAAAGCAACAGAAATATATCCTCTCACAGTTCTGGAGGTCAGAAATCTGAGATCAAGGTGTTGGCAGGGATGGTTGCTTCTTGAGTCTCTGAGAAAGAATCCATTCTGTGCCTTTCTCCCAGCTTCTGGTGACTGCTAACAATCCTTGGCATTAATTTGGCTTGTGGCTGCATCACTCCAATCTCTGCCTCTGCCTTCACGTGGCCTCCTTCTCTACATTTCAAATCTCCCTCTCCTTTCTCTTAGAAGGATGCCAGTCAATGGATTTAGGGTCTACCCTAGTCCAAGATGACCTCATCTTGAGACCTTGACCATAATTATTTCTCCAAAGACCCTTATTCCTAGTAAGGACACATTCTGAGATTCCAGGTAGACATATCTTATGGGAGATGCAATTCAACCCACTACAATCTCCATGTAATTATATGGGTTAATTTCCAGAATATATCATCAAGTTAAAAAAAAAAAAAAACCCAAGGTGCAGGGGCACCTGGGTGGCTCAGTCGGTTAAGCGTCTGGCTTCAGCTCAGGTCATGATCTCACAGTTCATGCTTTTGAGTCCCGCATCGTGCTTTGCACTGATAGTTGAGAGCCTGGAGCCTGCTTTCGATTGTGTGTGTGTGTGTGTGTGTGTGTGTGTCTCTCTCTCTGCTCCTCCCCCCATTGTGTTCTCTCTCTCTCTCTCTCTCTCTCAAAAATAAATAAACATTAAAAACAAAATAAGCTGCAGAACAGTGTTTATAGTGTGCTGTATTTTGTGTGAGAAACAAGAAAAAATAACACACACAAATATATATAGATGTGTATATATTTTCCAACATTACTCAATATAGTAATAAACCAGAAACTAATCAAAATGGTTAACTCTAACTGTGGAGAAGGAGGTGAGATGACAGAGATAGAAGGGAGACTTCTGAGTATGCCTTTTTTTACATATAGCTTTGGTTTTGAAACACCTAGATTTTTAACTATTCAAGGATAAAATTAGGGCGCCTGGGTGGCTCCGTTGGTTGAGTGTCCGACTTCAGCTCAGGTCATGATCTCACAGTTCGTGGTTTCGAGCCCTGCGTCAGGCTCTGTGCTGACAGCTCAGAGCCTGGAGCCTGCTTCAGATTCTGTGTCTCTTTCTCTCTCTGCCCCTCCCCTGTTCACGCTCTGTCTCTCTCTGTCTCTCAAAAATAAATAAATATTAAAAAATTATAATAAAATAAAAAAAGAATAAAATTAAATATTTTTAAAACCCCAAAATTGAAAACAAATGTAAAGCAATGAACCTAACTATACATCAGGTAATACTGCTACACTGAAAAAATTACTTGGTGTGACATTGCAATACTGAAATTTGTATATCCTTCTAAGATAGAACTGCAACAAATCTTTCACTTGACCCCACAGTTTGTTAGCAGCAATGTAAGTATGATTGTTTGAAAACCATTTTATGTACATTTTAAGACAGAGCAAATAAATATGTTACTACTATGAGGAACTGAGATTTTCAGTGTAAGAGAAGAGAGATACAAATAAAAATACTTTCATTTTACATTTTTCCACCTCTATTGAGATATAATTAACATATAACATCGTGTAAGTTTAATCAGCAACCTTCAAGCATTGTTAACAATAGTCACTGTGGCAGGCGGCACCTGGTTGGCTCAGTCGGTGGAGTGTACGACTCTTGAATCTCTGGGTTGTGAGTTCGAGTCCCACGTTGGGTGTAGACATTACTTCAAAGTAAAATCTTAAAACAAACAAACAAACAAAAAACCCATAATAGTCATTGTGCTATATGTTAGATGCTCAGAACTTATTCATCTTCTAACTGGACGTTTGTACCCTTCGACCATTATTTCCCTATTTCTCCCACTCCCTAGCCCCTGGCACCACCACTCAACTCCCTGTTTTTATGAGTTTGTTTATTTGTTTGCTTGTTTTAGATTCCACATATTAGTGAGATCATACAATATCTGTCTTTCTCTGTCTGACTTACTTCACTGAGCAAAATACCCTTAAGGTTCATCCATATTGTTGCAATTTGCAAGATTTCCTTCTTTTTTATGGCCAAATAACATTCCTGTATGTGTGTATATATATATATGCATGTATCATAGTTTCTTGATCCATTCATCAATGGATGAATACTCAGGTTGTTTCTATGTCTTGGCTACTGAGAACAGTACTATAGAGAACATAGGGGTGCAGATATCTTTCAAGATAGTGATTTTATTCCCCTTGGACGTATACCCAGAAGCGGGACTGCTGGGCCATATGGTAGTTCTAGGTTTAATTTGTGGAGGAATCTCAACATTGCTTTCTGCAGTGGCTTAATTTTACTTTTCCATTAGAAATATCAATTTAAGGGGCGCCTGGGTGGTTCAGCTGGTTAAGCGTCCAACTTCATGTCAGGTCATGGTCTCACGATTTGTGGGTTCAAGCCCCGTATCGGGCTCTGCTCTGGCAGTGTGGGCCCCGCTTGGGATTCTCCCCCACTCTCTCTGCCACTCTCCCACTTGTGCTTTCTCTCTCAAAATGAATAAACTTAAAAGAAAAAGAAATATCCATTTCAAAAAACCTCGGGAAATCATTGAAACCAAAAGCTGCTTCTTGGAAAACATCGATAAAATTGAATTTTTCCATTTTGTCTATGTTAAGACATCTATTGGTATAAAACGTTTATAATATCCCCTTACTAGCCTTTTAATGTTTGTAGAATCTCTAGTGATAAACCTTCCTTAATTCCTGATATGGGTATTTTGTGTATTCTCTCTTTTTTTTCTTGATCAGTCTGGTGCTTGTGTGCGCGCGTGTGTGCATATGTGCACGCATGCATGCACACGTGTGTGTGTGTGTGTGTGTGTGTGTGTGTGTACGTGCCAGAAGCAAGATGCTCGAAGAAAAATGGAGACATGTGGAAAGGATAAAGGAACTAGATTAAAGAGGCTCCCATTGATTAAGCTAGACACAATTTAAGTATAAGGAATGAATATAATTGAATAAATTATGGGGGGAAACACTAAAAAAGCCCTAAACTAAACAAAATCTTCTTTTGCAACCTTAGGAGTGATTACTATACATACTCCTCACCCTGAAAATTGGTAAATAAAGGGAAAAATCTAAGCACATGTTTTACCTGTTCTGTAGAAATTGTCTTTCAGGAGTAATAAAATAGTCCCAACTGTAAAGGAAAGCTCCTTATTAAAAAAAAAAAAAAGTTTATTTATTTATTTTAAGAGAGATAGCAAGTACAAGCAGAGGAGTGGCAGAGAGAGAGGGAGAGACATAATCCCAAGCAGGCTCCATGCTGTCAGCACAGAGCCCGATGCTGGCCTCAAACCCATGAACCGTGAGATCATGACCTGAGCTGAAATCAAGAGTTGGACGCCCAACCAACTGAGCTGCCCAGGCGCCCCAGAAAGCTCTTCATTTTTGCAGAATGTTTGGTAATAAATGGAGAAGAAATGATACAATTAGAACAATCACCATTTTGCCACCCTCACTGAAATAATTGATTGAGACCAAAATCATCCATGAATCCCAAAACCTTTCCTTCCACAAAACCAAATCTCCATTACCTCATAGAGAACGGAATATTCCCAAGGCATCCCAGATAACTTGCTAGTTGAAAAATAGAAAAAATGTTAATTTTATAATGGAGAGATCTAGAATATAGGGGAAAATTCTGAAGGACTTTGAAATGAGTCAGAGATTCCATTCTTCACTGGAGAAGTAGGTGCTGTACAGGTGATCTGATTCCATTATGGCTCTGGGCCTTTCCTTGTCTTTGAGCTATCTTACAGCTCTTTAAGATGTCGAATCTGAGAATAGTGGTAATAATTCTTACCTGTAGAAATAAAAATTGTCTGGTAGAGAGGCAGATGATTATTGCCCTATGGATATTGGCTAGTTTAAACCAATTCATTTCCACATTTATTCAACCTGTGTATATGTCAACTTTTTAGATTTTCCTTTGAATCAGTTATAACATCTTACTGATTTCCTCATTAACTGCGGAGTTCGCGCCGCCTTAGTTTGTCCTTTTCAAAAATTCTCCTTTTACCAAGCAGACACCGTCTTAATTCGGTGAACAAAGTCAGCGTCATTAATAATGGGCACATAAGAAAATGGGCCTTCTGATACATATGAGGCACACACCATCGTCTATGTTCCTGAAAAGAATGTTTAACCTGAATCGAGTCAAATCTTTGTATTTAACGTCCCTTTGCAGATTCACTGTGAGAAGAGGAACATTTTAAATGATACAAAAGGGAAATAAATTTTACAAAGTCAGAATGTGAGACGTACAAACTATTTGATCATTTTCATTCTAAAGTCAATGCCATAAAATAAAAAAAAGAGGTCTACACTAAAAAAAAAACCCACACAACTGAAGCACCATAATTATGAAACACAATGATCCTTGATTGGATTTTGACTCTAAAAGATAGTGATAAAAGGCAATCTTTAAGCCATGAAGGGCATTGGTAAAATAAATGTGTATTAGATGATAGTAAGGAATTATTGCTCATTATCTTTAAAAATTTTTTTTTATTATGAGAGGTGGAGGGGCAGAGAGAGAGGGATACACAGAATTGAAAACAGGCTTCAGGCTGTGAGCTGTCAGCACAGAGTCTGACGTGGGGCTCAAACCCGCAAACCATGAGATCACGACCTGAGCTGAAGTTGGACACTTAACCGACTGAGCCACCCAGAAGCTCCTAATTTTTTAAAAATTTTAAACATATTTTAATGCTTATTTATTATTTTGAGAGAGAGAATGCGAGCAGGGGAGGGGCAGAGAAAGAGGGAGAAAGAATCCCAAGCAGGCTCCATACTGCAGCCCAAGTTGGGGCTCGAACTCAGGAACCATGAGGCCATGACATGAACTTAAATCAAGAGTCGGAAACTTAACTGACTGAGCCACTGAGGGGTTCCAGGATTTACTGCTCATTTTCTTAAGTTTATAGCACTAGTGTTGTTTCATAGGAGGATGCTATTTATTTGGAGATAAATGCTAAAATTCTTAGAATGAAGTATCATGATAGCCATACTTTAAAATAGTTCAGAAATAAATCAAACAGGGCCGAAGGTTAACATGTGTTAAAATTAGTTAGTATGTATAAGACCGTTCAGTTTCCTATTCTTTCTATTTTGCTATTGCAGGGCCAAAAAAATAACTTTCCTTCTACTCTTCTAGGTTCTTGGCTGAGACACTCCACCTCCTCTTTGCAATAAAGACAGGTCAACAAGAGAAAAACAAACGGAAGTTTCATAACATGTATACCAGACCAAGAGGTGCCTGGGTGACTCAGTCAGTTAAGCATCTGACTCTTGACTTCAGCTCAGGTTGTGATCTCACAGTTTATGAGATGGATCCCTGAGTCGGGCTCTGCACTGACAACATGGAGCCTGATTAGGATTCTCTCTCTCCCTTCTCTCCACCCTTACCAGCTTGCGCGCTCTCTCTCTTTCAAAATAAATAAATAAACATTTAAAATTTTTTTAGAAATTGGGGCACCTGGGTGGCTCAGTCAGTTAAGCAGCCGACTTTGGCTCAGGTCATGGCCTCGTGGTTCATGAGTTCAAGCCCTAAGTTGGGCTCTGTGCTGACAGCTCAGAGCCTGGAGCCTGCTTCAGATTCTGTGTCTCCTTCTCTCTCTGTCCTTCCCCTGCTTGTGCTCTGTCTCTCTCTGTCTCTCGAAAATAAATAAACATTAAAAAAATAATAATAACAAAATAACCAGCTCAAGATAATCTTTGTACCAAAGAAACATATTTTGAGGTGACAAATTATGCCTCCCCTTCATCATATGCTTGAAGTGCATCATAATAAAAATGAAAATAAAAGAAGTCCTTATTTGTGGATGAACTATGGACATCTCACTGAAAACAATGAGTTGGGAAGGTAACTTCATTCACATTTATTTTCCTTTTTTGTTATTCGTCCTTTATAATGTCCCAATTTCATGATGGTATTTTAATAAAATTAATGGTGATCAATTCATAATGGTATAATTGTTGGTGTTCCATTTCACGAGTAACTTTCAAGTGATGATCCCACCTAACAGGAACCTGGCGACACCAGTGGTAATAGTGGGTGGTCTATTAATCATGAGTACCAACTAATTAATTAGAAATTTATATTAAATAGGATAAGACACGTGTGTATAAAAAGGTTCGAATGGGCTGCTCCCCAGATTCAAATAAGCCATCTAGGTCCCTGGGCTTGAGTATTTGGACTCCTGGAGTATAAGACAACCCCGTAATTTAACTAGTGAGAAATAAAGGCAAAAAAGATCAAGTCTTAGAGCTTGTGTCAGGGTTGAGATAAGAAACAAACTACAGTAGAATCTTGGATTGCGAGTTACTTGTTCTTTGAGTGTTCGGCAAGATGAGCATACATTTCTAATACATTAAAAAAATTTTTTAATGCTTATTTATTTTTGAGGGAGATACACAGAGTGCAAGCAGGAGAGGGTCAGAGAGAGAGGGAGACACAGAATCTGAAGCAGGCTCCAGGCTGTGAGCTGTGAGCTGTCAGCACAGAGCCATGCGTGGGGCTCGAACTCATGAACCACAAGATCATGAACTCAGTAGAAGTCGGATGCTTAACCTACTGAGCCACCCAGGTGCCCCGGTCTAATACATTTTAACCTGATAAACGAGCGATGTCTTGCAATACGAGTAGTATGGGATGCCGAATGTCACATGATCACAGCTGAGCCAATCGTTCTTGAAATCCTCTTTGATATACGAGTGCTTTGGATTACAAGCATGTTTCTGGAAGGAATTATGTTCTCAAACCAAGGTTTTACTGTACACTGATTCTCAGGGTGTCATGTTTATTATTCCTTTTACTACCCAATGGTTGTCAATAGGTGGGCCCATCTGAGGGACCCTTGGATAGGTGTTATAGATGGATGTGATCTCGTTGACAGAATAACTTGGGGTTGCTAATGGCATTTAGTAACTAGACGCTATGCATGCTAAAAGTGCTGTGATGTTAAAAGGTGTCTAACACATCCAGATCTGTCCCACTACAATTGTCCCCTCACCACACACACAGACACACAGACACAGACACAGACACACACACACACACTCACACACTCACTGAGAAACTGCTACCCAAATACAAGTTAATGCCAATTTGACTGATTAAATGCACAAAGTAATACCAAAGAAAATTCAAAACAGGCAAGAAAAAAGATTATTTCTAGCCATTAATATTTTTTAAGAATCAAATTTCATTCTTACTGATACTTATTTCATGTTTTGGTTAAACTCTACCTGGAGTTTCCTTTCAAATATCAACTGGAAGAAGTGTGAGGCTTTGAAGTGTGTTGGGGAGATCTTGAGAGTAAAACAATTTCACATGCGGGGCGGGCGCCTGGGTGGCTCAGTTGGTTAAGTGTCCGACTTTGGCTCAGGTCATGATCTCACATTCCGTGGTTTGAGCCCCGCATCGGGCTCTGTGCTGACAGCTAGCTCAGAGCCTGGAGTCTGCTTCAGATTCTGTGTCTCCCTCTCTCTCTGCCCCTCCCTGCTCACGCAATCTCTCGCTGTCACTCAAAAATAAATAAACGTTAAAAAAAGTTAAAAATCTATTACACATAAAACTTATGTTGACGTAAACTGTGACCAAAACTAGAATGAATTAAACTAATTTACTAAGGAACAGAAACTTCTCCCTCCAATAGAACAAATAAACACAAACAAAATAGGGGCACCTGGGTGGCTCAGTGGGTTAAGGGTCTGACTCTTGATTTTGGCTCCGGTCATGATCCCAGGGTCGTGGGATCGAGCCCCTACCTGAGTGTGGAGCCTGCTTGAGTTACTCTCTCTTTCTCCCTTGGTTCCTCTTCCCCACTCCCTTGTGGTCTGTCTGTCTGTCTGTCTGTCTGTCTGTCTCTCTCTCTCTCTCTCTCTCTTCCCCTGCCCCTTTCCCGCTCATTCCCACGTGCACACACAGACGCTCTCTCTCCATCTAAAAAAACCCAAATAAACAAAATAAAATAACCCAAACTAAGGAACTCATCTGACTTGAAATCAAATCTTTTGTTTTCTAAGCTCAGCGAACTAGAGGGAAAAAAAGAATCACAGTCTGCTCAGAATAATCCCAACATTTCACTGTGTTCAAGATCATACAAATGAACAAGAGTATGTGTCAAAGAGCTGTGGTTAAGAAGAACCCATGACTGTCCTGTGTGTTATAGGCCTTTTGTACTTTTTTTTTAAAAATTATTATTTAAAACATTTAAACATGTATTTATTTTTGAGAGACACAGAGAGACAGAGCATGAGTGGGGGAGAAGCAGAGAGAGAGGGAAACACAGAATTGGAAGCAGAGGCTTCAGGTTCTGAGCTGTCAGCACAGAGCCCGACTCTGGGCTTGATCCTATGAACTGTGAGATCATGATTTGAGCTTAAGCAAGAACATGGAAGCAGAGAACACACACCATGTTCCAGAATACACTGGGTGGTCCTGAAATGGTGTGATATATCCATTGATGTAAGTCTTAGCTGAGTACCTGCTGCGTGCCAGACTGTCTCTGGCACCGTGGAATGTACTAGAAATAAAGTATCTTCATTTCAGTAAGACATTGTATGGAGTCTCACAGTATCATGGACAAAATGTAGAAATATGGATGGCATTCAAGAAGAATCTGGCAAATCTGTAATTGATTAAATAATGATACCAAAAAGGTTTGGGTTTTAATTAACAGAACAACACCAACCAGAGTGGAAATCTCTAAGATCCTACCTAGCTTCGTCAGTCTCTTCGTCAATCTCTTTAGCACTTTTACTAACAATTTAAATGAAGATACAAAGACTTGTTTTTAAATCATGGGGCTAACAAGAATAAAGTTTAGAAAAATACTATCCTTGGTGTAAGGATGTAGAGAGAATTCCACAGGCTGGAATAATGTGCCTTATAAGCAAGATGAAATGTAAGAGGAATAAATTCAATGTACATTTCCATATTTGGTTCAAATACTTTGATTATACATGTTCAGAATGGAGAAGACACGGAAATTTAGGGATCAAAAGAATTAGGGATTTTATTTATTTCCATAAAAGGTTGACCTGAGCTAACACTTGGGTGTGGCCCTTAGAAAACCAGCTCATACGTGAGCCCTGTTTAAAGAAGCAAAGTATCAAGACCACTGATTTGCAACACACCAACGGCTACGACAACCAGGAAACCGGGCCTATATCTTTATCTTAAACGTACAGTACATCATAACGAGGTGGATGAAAAGGAGGCAGCCCATTTTAAAGAGCCTCTTGGATGAGCAATCCTCGAACTCACTCTCCCTCATGCTGGTCTAGATCCAGGTGGGTAATTGTCCCGTTACTCCAGTTCACGACATTTTAGGAAGAATATTGATGACAGAAGTATGTTCTGAACAGGGAAATTAGGATAGTGAGGCAATTGGATATTCATAAAATGAAAACTAGAAGGGGGAAAAAACCCCTTGAGAACTGGAAAGAAATGTTTAGCTTAAAAAAAAAAAAGACTTGAGAGGTTTCATAAAACTGCATATCATGGTGGATCATAGCCTAAGCTCTGGGCAGAAGGAGACCTTGGTTGAAATCCAGAGCTACCGGTCTCTTGATACACAATTAAATAGAATATTTAAAGAATTTAGAGCCCAATTAGAGGTAAAAGGTGTTAGCTGCCACCTGAATGGAATCAGATTTCCAGCTATCCAAATCAGGCGGCTAAAATATAACATATAACATATAACACTGAAATGTATGGCACTGGAGTCACTCCTGAACCAAATGACTATAAAAGGGGGGCTCCCTTTCTACTTAGTGGCTATGGTAGACTTATTCAGGAGGCATGAAGCTCTTTTTAAAAAATATTTTTAAGTGTTTATTTTTGAGAGAGAGACTGAGCATGAGCAGGGGAAGGTCAGAGAGAGAAGAAGACACAGAATCCGAAGCAGGATCCCGGGCTCCAACCTGTCAGCACGGAGCCCAACGCGGAGCTCAAATTTATGAGCTGTGAGATCATGACCTGAGCCGAAGTCGAACACTTAACTGACTGAGCCCCCCAGGCGCCCCAAGACAAGCAGCTCTTAAATCCTCTATCTTGGTCTTGAATCTCTAACTATTGAGTGAACATACCCTGATGGCCAAATCTACCTTCTACCTTTTGCTCAATCCACCGGATATGGTAAATCTGCTGCCCTTATTTGAGTGACTTTTCCACTTTGGCACAAATTTAGAATGATACAATAGCCCTCATCACAGTAATGCTTTTGTGTGAATTAAAAGTAATCTCTTTGTAATGTTTAAGAGAATCTGCCATTTTAGGAAATCTGTCAGAGTAGCCTAGAGCAATTGATTTTGATTTGTAGTGTCAGATAGAAAAGTATGAGAATTTCACTAAGTGTATTAATAGTATTGAAATATTTAAGAGCACTCGAGATTCAACAAACTTACAGGCTTAATTTATTATCTTCATCGGAGTCATTTAACCACCTCGGAGGATTTTATTTGCTAGGATTATACTTACTCCTTGTCAGGCAGTTGAAGGGCTTGAAAAGTTCAAGTACATTAAATGTATGAGTGGCGTTTAAAAAGGGGAATTAAATACATTTATACATGAGATTAATTGTTTAAAGTGAATCTAATTTGTTTGAATTGTGTTGACTATTAATCAGAGAACAAATGAAAGTAACTGCCCTTATACAGCAATTACAAGATTTATTAAAAGCATAACTAATGATATTCACACATTGAACGTAACACTTCAAGAAAAAAAACCCTAAATATGTAAGTTGAAAAATTGAATGTTGATATGAAAGCCATCTAAGTATATATAGTCCAAGAGTCCTCTTATGTTTAACAAGCGTAGACTGACGTGTGTATTACCTTGGGATTCACTTCACTAGCCTCATCTGTAAAATTCCGAGACTTTTAGTGAAGATTAACTGATACTGTTTCTAAATCACTTAGCCTGGTATCTACTATAAAGTTTCATGTGGCAGATCATTCTCTCTGCAAAAGTCCTCAGAAATATGGGCTTAAATATGTGGGTCCTCAGGGCACCTGGGTGGTTCAGTTGGCTAAGCAGGAACCCTTGATGTTGGCTCAGGTCATGATCTCAGGGTTTGTGGGATTGGCCCCACGTTGGGTTCCATGCTGACAGCATGGAGCCTGCTTAGGATTCTCTCGTCTTTCTCTCTGCCCTACCCCTGCTCACACACATGCATGCACACGCACACTCTTGCTCTCTCTCAATAAATAAAAACATTTCTAAAAAATCATGAATAAGTACGTTGGATCCATTGTCAGATGGAAGAGGAAGCAAATGCTTTCTGGAATGGTCTGGAGAATGGAGCTGGTGGTTCCACGAAGATGAAGAATAATACAGGCTTGCCGATTCCAGGCACTTACCTATGGTTCAGGGACTCTACTAAATGTTATTTCATTTATTCTTTATATAGACTGGTATCGTTAGGGTTTAATAAGAGAAGCAGAACTAGTGTGAGTAATTTAAGAGATTTATTCGAAGGATTAGACCTTAGGACGTTGTGGGAGTCCTAGAGTTTCTGCATAGTTCTTGCTTCGGTGCTCTGGTGTCTGGTGCTGAAAGTAGCCTGGCCAGCAGTTGGGAAGGGAGGGAAGGGAAGATGGATGTGAGGTGGGTGAGATCACGAAAGAGCTGAAACCCACATCTGTCTCTCATCAGAACTCAGATGGGTCATATTGGTCTCACCTGGAAACCTCTATTGGTCTCTCACTGTCTGTAAGAGGCAGGTGACCTGCAGAAGAGCTGCCACACTTTGGCACTGGACTTAACAGAGTCCGCCCAGGATTTCAAGATGCTGAAGGGGAGGATTTGGCAGGAGCCAGAGGAGCTGCATGCCCAGTTGCTGCCCCGCATGAATCAGGCAAACTGGATGGTCTGTGACGATGCTTGCTTCACTCTGCTTTCCGATTCCTCTTTTAAAAAGATTTTTTAACTTCATTTATTTATTTTGGGAGAGAGAGAGAGAGAGAGAACGCAAGCATGCACAAGTAGGGGAGGAGCAGAGAGAGAGGGAGAAAGAGGATCCCAAGCAGGCTCGGCACCATCAGCACAGAGCCCAATGTGAGGCTTGAACTCACAAACTCGTGAGATCATGACCTGAGCCGAGATCGAGAGTCAGACACTTAACCGACTATACCACCCAGACACCCCCTCCATTTTTTTTTTGTAGGCAACCCTAACCCAGTATCAACCAAGGAAAGAGATCCGTGAATCTTAGTTCCAATGTAGCAAAATTGAGATCATTCTAAGCTACCATTGTCCTGTTATCCCTATTTTACAGAGAAACAAACTGGCTTAGAAAGTTGAACTTGCACAAGGGCACACAAACGGTAAGTGGGAAAGCCGAAATGTGAACAAAGGCAGTCTGGCTCAGAACCTGGGATCTTCACCAGTGCCTAATGTCTGAAAGACAGATGAAAGCCAGTTTGGGCTCAATAAAAAAATGACCTGGGGGCACCTGGGTGACTCAGTGGGTTGAGCCACTGACTCTTGGTTTCAGCTCAGGTCATGATCCCATGGTCATGGGATTGAGCTCTGTGTTGGGCTCCATGTTGAGTGTGGAGCCTGCTTGGGATTCTCTCTCTCTATGCCCCTCCCCTGCTCACTCTCTTTCTCTGTCTCTCCTCCTGCCTCGCTCTCTCAAAAAAGTATAAGTTGGCCCACATTGGAACAAGATACCTTGAGAAGCAGAGGGTTCCCTGTGTTAGGCGATGCTCAAACATGGACTGGGTGGCCACCCATCAGAGACATTACACAAGAAGGCGACACTAGGAGGGAGCATGAACTAACAGAGTGGTTACTAAGAGCACTTTCAACTCCAAGATTCTATGTTTCTAGAACATACAGTTCAGAGCAAGGGTCCAAACTCATAAGGTATAAGATATAAAGACAGATGGGATGGAGAAGAAGACAGAAGCCATCAAGAGTGGGTAGGCAAGAAATTTAGCCAAGCTGTGCCCAACAGTGCCAAAATCCATTGCAAAACAATAAACATTACAGTCAACCCAAAAGCTTTTTCACATGGAGGATATCTCATAATCAGCTATATAGTGGTGATTTTTTCCCCATAAGTGGATTCAATTCCCCTGAATTGATAAGCCCTTTTTGTTGTTGTATAGACATGATCCTTAAAAGTCTTTGAAAAAGACTGAAAATTCAGGTATGCTATGCATAAACTCTTCAAAATAAATGTTTAATCAATTTAGGGCATGACAAAAAGTTTGAAGCAAATATCCAAATATTTCAAAGAACTGCTTAGAAGAGAATTTTCACATTTGAAGCTTGTCCAATATAAACACATAATAACGAACCTTATGTCTTGGTAACAGATGCATCCTGATGACATCTTTCCAAAGCAGATATTACAATAATTTTCTTTTTCTCCCTTCAAATTCCATCCAAACTCGCTAATCAACTATACAAATTGGAGGTCATGGAAAAATCTATACAAAGGTATTAGATGAAATTGACTTCTCACCAAGAAAAGTCACAAATCAGTAAAGTTAATGGATTACTGTTTAAGAGCTCAAAGCCCATAGACAGAAAGCCCATTAGAAATGTTATTGCGGTTTGTGGCTCTTTCTCTTCACCCTTCTCCTCCTCCTGACCTCAATAAAACACAGTAGTGGCCACCACTGTTCTCTGGCTTCTGGTGGGGAGCCAATAAGTAGCCCCAGAAGATTAGAGGGAGGAAGGAGAGTGAGGTTATGGTACTTATTCTGCTGGCTCTCTTCTTGCAAGGTTGCCTTAGGTCAACTGGGTCCCTGCGGGGGACCAGCCCACACACCAGAGTCTAAGGGTCTCTGAGTAGGGGGTTGGTGTCAGCAAAATATCTATAAGAAAGAACACAGACAACATGAATGGTGGAAGAGACCACACTTTACTGTGAAACTTGGTGTCTTATATACCACAGGTGATTACATCTTTCTTTTAATGATTACATTGTTTGTAACTTCTTAGGAATCACATGTTTCAGAAAGATCATTGTTTTCACGGAAGAGAGAACAGAAAGTTAAAGACAGGAATGAGGTACAATACAGAAGATCAAAAAACATAATTTATCACTAAAAATACATCAGTGGGGGTCTTATTTTGCGTATATAGTGTAATATTAACTGAAGCTTATGACAAGGCTATTTTTAAAAGTTCAAACAATAGTCTGTGAGTAAGGTGCCTCTAACTAGGGAGGAAGTTTCAATCAGAAAATCTGCACAATTGCTGAAACCACAATCACCAAGAGGTATGAATAATAGGAGAACTAACCCCAGTCTCTGATCCACTTAGGTCAAGCAGTCAAGCGCACATATTTTCAAGTAGGGGAAGCAGGGTCCCAATAGGCCACACAGCACTGCTGGCTGGATGGGCCCCAACAGGTCCCTTGACAGAAGACTGTGTCTTTCTCAAAATACCTCTTTATAACACTCTGTCTCTGTCTGTCTGCCTCTCTTTCTCTTCCTCATCTCATCAGGCCTGTAAGTGGTAAAGTCTCACCACTGTTAATAGCCTCAGAGTACTGTGCTCT
The DNA here is from genome assembly GCF_006229205.1 of Suricata suricatta. Taxonomy (NCBI): domain Eukaryota; kingdom Metazoa; phylum Chordata; class Mammalia; order Carnivora; family Herpestidae; genus Suricata; species Suricata suricatta. The sequence continues at coordinate 36,899,301 of NC_043717.1, forward strand.
GTATTCTGGTCTCTGTACTCCTTGTCCCACATCTTTGTCAACAATGGGCTCATTCAACCCTCCTCAAATTATTTTAATTAGAGGATACTTTTGTTTGCTGCTGGAGCCCAACTTGATCCCACAGAGAATAATTAAAATGCTAAATAATTATTAAATTTCAACATCAATTCTATATCCATCATTTTCAGAAGGTTAAGGCATGGTTTTTGCATCTCACTGCTGAAAATTAGGATTATGAACAAGATGAGTACACCCACAGTTTGGTGGTATTGTTATTACAGATCCCAAAGCCAGAAGGCCTGGCTTAAATCTCAGCTCTGATGCTTACTAGTTGTGTGAGTGTGGGCGAATCCTCTAACCCAGTGATTCTCAATCCATGGACAGTTTTGCCCCTCAGGGGACATTTGGTAATGTCTGGAGACATTTTGGTTGTCACAACTGAGGACAGGGGTTGTCGCTGGCATTTAGTCATGAGTAGACCCCAGAGATACTCCTAGACACCCTCCAATGCACAATACAGCCCCTACCACAAAAAATTATCTGACCCTCAATAGTGTAAAGTTCAGAAACCCTGTGTGCCTGGGTGTCCTATTCTAGAAGATGGAATTAATACTAGCATAAATCTCATAGGACGGCCTGAGGGGTTAGTGAGCCTGTGCATGTAAAACACTTAGAACAATGCCCGGAATATAGTATATGCTCAGTAAAATGTGGCCTGGCATCATCCGGTCATCTTCATCATCATTGCGAGACTCTGTGAGAGCTCAGAGCGAAAAAACAACTTGCTCAAAAGCAAACAGTTACAAATTCATTATGAAAGACAACTAATGCCACTAAAGTGCTATGAAAGGAAGGATTTTGCCTGGTTTTACTCTGCTGTATCCCCAGCACCTGTGTGCCTAACACATATTTTATTTGTTGACACTATTCAATATGGCGCCTATTGGTTCATGGCTACGATAATGAAAATAGTGCATCTAATAGAATTCCTCGCAGACCATAACAGTAGTGGTGGCTCTGGTAGTCCTCGTGGATTTCATGACAATGTTTCTTTTGAGCTTGGAAACAAGAACCAGGGGGTGTCTTTGTTCACAACCTTACTTCAAATCTTTCTAATTTTATTCACTAACTGCTTGACAAGTCCAGGCCGAGGAGAAACGCACAGTAAGTTATATGATTTCTAAAATTACAGAATGCATATTTACATTATCCGCATATCTTAAAAAGGTGTTGATTTCAAGTTATTTTAAGCAGCAATTTTTAAGTCTTTCTTTTTACTCACTTCCATCCAACCAAAGGATTTGAGTTGGATTACCATTTTAAAACATTAAGCAAGATGATGTGGGCAAAGGGAAAATGAGGGTAGAAAACAAGAGATGAAGCAAGGAGTTAGGTTAGGATCCCCTGAAATACCCTGTAAGAGCCTGTCTACTTGCTAGAGGGCCATGGACTTGGCAGATAAAGGCCAAGAGTGATATGTGTTCCATCACATATGTCACAGGGACATATGGTAAAAAACTGAAAAAGGAACAATTATTCTTCGTAATGAAACATGAGAGAAAGTTTTCCCTATACAGAGGACACTGAAATGAAATTAATCTCTTCAGTGGTACCTTTAAAGGAAAGTCTACAGTTCACGGTGCTATTCTTTATAATGTCCTGCAGTATAGACCAAAGGTGTAGTGCTGAAGCACCGTCCAATAAAAGCAACTCTACAAAGGGCTAAAAGAACACAGTTTAGGTATAAATCTCTCCAGTATCCTTCTCTAGTCCTGGGCTAAGAGAGCACTTTAAGGAATGGTCAGATAGGATGCCGTTAGGGCACTTTTCCTTAAGGCGGGGGAGTGGGAGGGTGGGGTGGGGGTGGGCAGTGGGGGGAAGATCATACCTGTCAGGATGATCTTTGTGACAGAAAAGCATAAACACATGTTCTTTAGTGGTTGGCTCATTAGGTAATAGAGCTGACAGTAGGTGGTAGAAATCATGGCACTTAATCATAAAAAATATTTCACATTTATGAAATATTCCTTTCTGCCAGGCATTGTTCCAAGGGTTTAAGAACTATAAGCCATTACATCCTCACCGTGACCCTGTGAATGGAGTACTATTGTTAAGTTTCCCATTTTACTGATAAGGAGAACAAGGAGTTAAGGTAAGTACTTGTCCAAGTTCTCGAGCTACGGAAGTTTTCATTTCAAGAAAACAGGCATTCACTGCACAAGCAGCAATGCGATTGTTGTGTATGTTTAGACAACAGTCCCTGCCTCCAGGAGGCAAAACTCGACCCCCCCCCCAGAAAGTTCAGAGACTACAGAATCGCAAAGCTTACATGCCAAATGCATGTACTGGGAATTAGTTTCCAGGAAATGGGGGAGGCAACTTGAGTGAAAAATATTGTATTAGGGGGCTCCAAGTAGAAAGTGGGGCTCCAGAAGGGCTGAGAAAGAAGGAGAGAAGGAAAGAGAAAAAGAAAGAGCAGCAGAGAGGGCCACCATGTTCAGGCCATGGAATGTTCGAACAAAGGCTACCAAAATCATATACAGCACAACGTCAGCCATGTTCTAAGTGCTTTATACATATTAACATATTAATGTTCACCATCAGAACACAGGAAGTTGGAACTATTATTCCTCCCCTTTAGTATGCAGAAACTAAGCACAGATAGATCAAGCAATTTGACCAAGGTCACACAGCTAATAAGAGGTGGTCTGTCTCCAGAGACAGTGTCCCTAATATCTATGCTATAACCAACTATCCCTAAAATTAGTGGCTTAAAACAATGACCATTCATTTGCTCATGGTTCTGCAGTTTGGCTGGAGATTGGCAGAGATGTGATTCCTCTGCTCTGGGCAGTATCACCTGCAGTCAGTCAGTCACATGGGTACATTGAGCTGGGAGCCCAGCTGGAGCTGGAAAATCAAAGATGGCCTCACCCACGTGTCTGGAATCTCAGCCTGGGTGGCAGGAGTGACTGGATACCTGAGTTCTCCAGTTGACTTCTCTCTCTCTCTTTCCCCCCATGTGATCGCTCATAATTCAGAAGTCTAACTCAAGTTTGTCTACATTAGAAAGTTCTCTACCTAAAGGCTTGCAAGTGGGTGAAAGCTTGAAGCTGCCAAGTCTCTTAAGGCCTAAGCATGGAACTTCTGCCATATTCTTTTTTTTAAGGTTTATTTATTAATTTTGAGATAGCACAAGAGAGTGAGCACAAGTGGGAGAGGGGCAGAGAGAGGGATAGAGAATCCCAAGCAGGCTCCACACTGACAGCACAGAGCCTGACGTGGGACTCGATCTCCTGAACTGTGAGATCATGAACTGAGCCTAAATCAAGAGTTGGACACTTAACCAACTGAGCTACCCAGGTGCCCCACTTCGCCATATTCTATTGGTCAAAGCAAATCCCAAGGTCAGGCCATTTTCAAAGGGAGGGAAATAGTCCTCACTTTTGGAGGGAGGCGTGGCATACAGGGATAGGATCAATTGTTGGCAGTCATCTTTGGATACATTCCACTTCAGGTGACATCAATGACACCAGGGGCCTTGTTTTGCTTTTGTCCTCTTACTCTCTAATGCTCTGTCATGAGTGACATTCTCTCCATGGATCCCCAGATTCATTGAAGGTTATCATGTCAACATGCCTTGTGCACGTCCTCTCATCCAAAAGACTTCTGAGCTAAGGAGAGAGCATACCCAGGCTGTTCCCAGGGAAAGTCACGTCAGATGTTACCGTTGTCCGCGGGAGAGCTTGGCTCATGTCAAGGAGAGCCAGAGCACCAAAGTCCACCAAATGCTCCATGGCTTAAAATGAGGGTGTACTGTGAGGACCCTGATTTTACTCTAGGGCCCTGGTCAGCAGACTCCCAGCCTTCTGGCAAAATCCTGCCCTTCACGCACTAAAACATCAGCAAAAGTTTGTCACCCATGGGTAATATCCAAAAATGGTACTTTTCTCATATGTGATTTTGTTTCCAGAAATTGTCTTGATCCCAAGTTTCACGCTTTAACTAGCAAAAATAGACACTCCTTGGGCCAGCCTGTGTAATTCCTGAACGAGGCGAGACAGTGTAAAGCTTGCACTTATCGAATTTTATTTTATTTCATGTTATTTTTCCAGTAATTGAATTTTAAAGCGTAAATCTACACGATACTCTCAAGTAAATCCAGTTTGTGTCTCTGGCACTTCGAGAACCTACCTGTCCTCAATTCCTCACCAAAACTCAACCTCTTCCCCGGGGAGAGAGTTGCAGTGAGGTTTCTATGCGCAGAGATTTTTTTTTTAATTATTCAGTAGGCAAATTGGTTATCCTCAGTGGGTAATCATGCACCAATTCACAATCAAGAGAACCCAAATGAGCTCCTAAACTCTGTTAAACTAGTTGTACTTGAACTGTCTGAAAAACTCAAGATAATTATGGAGGCCTGCCCTTTATGCCCTCACTTGATGGTATACATGAAAGATTTATTTTTAATACCTAACTTTTAAAGAACATTCCATAGTGTGAAATTATGTCGTTCTTTTTTTTCTTTTTTTAAATGTTTTATTTATTTTTGATACAGAGAGACACACAGCATGAGAGGGGAAGGGGCAGAGAGAGAAGGAGACGCAAGACAGGAAGCAGGCTCCAGGCTCTGAGCTAGCCGCCAGCACAGAGCCTGACGCGGGGCTCGAACCCACGAACGTGAGATCTGACCTGAGCCGAAGTCGGAGACTCAACCGACTGAGCCACTCAGGAGCCCCGAAATTATGTCATTCTATGAGAAATTATTTTGACGGTGTTTTCAAATGCAAAATAAAACTAAAAGATGAAATTTAGCGTCCTGTTTCCCTGGAACTCTAAAAGTTCTGCTCCCAAGCCAATCAACAATATATTTTTGAAACGTTATGCTTGAAAATTTTTCAAACACACATTGCCACTGACCCAGCAATTTCAGTTCTCAAATTTTATCCCATGTTCATGACATGGTATAGTTCAAGGTTAATCATGGTAGAATTTTTTGATTTCTTTTTTATTTTATTTATTTATTTTTTTGAGAGACAGAGAGAGACAGCGCAAGCAGGGGAGGGTCACAGAGAGAGGGAGACACAGAATATGAAGCAGGTTCCAGGCTCTGAGCTGTCAGCACAGAGCCCGACACAGGGCTTGAACCCACAAACCGTGAGATCATGACCTGAGCTGAAGCCGGACGCTCAACCAAATGAGCCACCCAGGCGCCCCAATCATGGTAGAATTATTTGTAGCAGCAGGGAATCTTAAGTGAATAAGGGACTGAGTCAAAAACAGTCATAGACTATACATAAACAAATGAACATAGCTGTGTTCTGACAATTTAATTGTGGCAGATCCATGTGATGGATTAATTTTTAAGTTTATTAATGTTATTTTGAGATAAAGAGAACATGCGCTAGAGCACACACAAGTGGGGGACAGGCAGAGAGAAGGAGAGACAGATCCCAAGCAGCCTCCAAGTCATCAGCTCAGAGCTGGATGCCAGACTCAGACTCTCCAACTGTGAGATCATGACCTGAGCTGAGATCAAGAGTCAGACACTTAACCGGCTGCACCACCCAGGCACCCTGCCAGATGAAGGATTAAAAGGAATAAGGAAGAGCTTTGGAATCTTTACAGAGGACAAATTCCAAGATTATTGCTCAGTGAAAAAAAAAAGCAAAATGCAGATTAGTGTGGACAATATTTTATCATTCGTAAAAAAAAGTGGGAGGGCAAAAACTCATATAATTTGTTTGTTAGGCATTAAATACTTCTGGAAAGACACACACAAGAAATTAATAATACTGTTTGTCTCCAAGCCTGGTAGTCAGTCAGGGTCCAGGCTGAGAAACCACTCTAGGGATTTCATATAGAGTGAATTTAATATGAGAATTTGCTTACACAGGTAATGGAAGAATTAAGATGTCACATAGGAGACTATGAGGTAACTCAGAAGTTATTAAGAGCAAGAAATGACTACCACTCTTAGGGCTGAGAAAATACAGGGAGGAGGTGGTGTTTCCAGGATCTAAAAGCCGGGCAGATGCTGCAGTAGTAGAAAGGTGGTGGCGAGTGCTCAGGGGGACCTGGGGCACAGAGGGTGAGGCTGACTGGGGGGAGCCAGAACCAAGGAGGAGTTGAAGCAATGGCAGAAGGTTCTACTCATGCATGAGGGGACAAAGAAGCATCCCTGCTTTGCCCTCCTTGCGCCCTCCAGTCTTTTCCAGTGCCGCCATGCCCCTATTGTCTGAAGCTACAGAAACCACCATGCAAAGGAGCCTGGGAAATACAGTTTGCTGCAGCACAGAGCAGAGCGGACAGAGGACAGTGAAGGGATTGTGAAGAAGCAGCCAAACGACTGGTCCAGAAGGAAATGTGTTGACCTGGGAGATAGTTGTATTAGGGAGACTTTATTTTATTTTATTTTATTATTTTGCTTTTACTTAATTTTATTTATTTAAAATTAAAATATTTTTAATGTTTTATTTATTTTTGAGAAAGAGAGAAAAAGAGAGAGAAAGAAGGAGGGAAGGGCAAAGAGAGAGGGAGGGAGAGACAGAGGATCTGAAGAGGGCTGCACTGACAGCAGAGACCCTGATGAGGGGCTCGAACTCACGAACTGTGAGATTGTGACCTGAGCAGAAGTCTGATGTTTAACTCACTGGGTGGCCCAGGAATCCCAACAAAATGTTTTTTTAATTAAAAAAAATTTAAATTTCCTGCAGCCATTTTCAGGGACCTTAATGACGTCAATGTCTTTCAGGCTCATATCATAGCTTGTGGGGAGACATTTTAATGCTTACCCTCTTGTGCTTTCTGACTTTTGAACCCGTATTGCCTATTAAAGAGTAACATTAAAATGAACAAATTAAATAAATGGAAAATAGAGTGGACATTTTTTATTAAAAAATGAGATTTCAGGGGCTCCTGGATGGGTCAGTTGGTTAAGCATTCGACTCTTGATCTCAGCCCAGGTTTTGATCTCAGGGTCATGAGTTCATGCCCCACGCCAGGCTCCATACCCAGCGTGGAGCCTACTTTAAAAAAAATCCATAAACCATGAGATTTGAAAGAAATGTCAAGCTAAAAACAATGAAAGACCACTATGAAGGGAACGGTGAAAATATGGTGCATATGTATAATGAAACATCGTGCAACAATTCAAAAGAACAAGCCATAAGATACTTTTGGGAGGACACACAAGAAATTGGTATCAGTCAAGGCCCAATGGGAGGGGGTTGGGTGGTTGAAGGACAGATAAGAAGGTGGAAACACAGGTAAGGTACATAGTGAAGACATTGTGTACCCTCTGTACCTTCTGATTTGGTCGCCACATATATCTACTGCCTATTCAAAATAGAAATCAAGATTTTTTTCTTTTCCCCATTACATTTTTTTTATTGTGGTAAAATATACATAACACAAAATTGGCCACCTTAACCATTTTTAAGTGTACAGTTGAGTATTATTAACTACACTCATATTTTTGTGCAAGAGATCTCCAGAAAATCTTCATTTTGTACCCAGAAAACCTTGGTTCCATTAAATAACTGTCTTCCATATCCTCCTGCCCTTCCCCCCACCCCAGCCTCTGGCAGCCACCATTCTACTTTATGTCTCTATGAACCTGCCTATTCTACGTACCTCACAGAGATGGAATTGTACAGAACTTGTCTTTTGTGACAGGTTTATTTCATTTTGTGTGAGATCCTAAAAGTTCACCCACCTCCTAGTGTATGTCAGAATTTCCTTCCTTTTCAAGGCTGAATAATATTCCTTTGTATGCATATGCCATCTGTGTTTATCCTTTTATTGGTCAAGGGACACTTGTGTTGCTTCCACCTTTTGACTGTTAGAAATAAATTTTAAAAAACAAGAAAGAAAGTTTATGGGGTCCTTGGGTGGCTCAGTCGGTTAAGCGTCTGACTTAGCTCAGGTTATGATCTGAGCCCTGCATTGGGCTCTGTGCTGACAGCTCAGAGCCTGGAGCCTGCTTCAAATTCTGTGTCTCTCTGTCTCTTTGCCCCTCCCCTGCTCACTCTCTGTCTCTCTCTCAAAAAAATTAAATCAATATGTTAGAACGTTACAAAAAAAAGAAAGTTTATGTTTAAATTAACCATCCTTTAAAAAAAATTTTAATGTTTTTTATTATCTTTGAGAGACATAGAGAGACAGTGAGAGCAAAGGAGGGGCAGAGAGAGAGGGAAACACAGTATCTGAAGCAGGCTCCAGGCTCTGAGCTAGCTGTCAGCACAGAGTCTGACGCGGGGCTCGAACCCATGAACCATGAGATCATGACCTGAGCCAAAGCTGGACACTCAACCCACTGAGCCACCCAGGCGCCCCTAAATTAACCGTCCTTCTTATGGTGAAAATACTTTTCTTAAAGTTTATTTATTTGGGGATGGGGGATGAGCAGAGAGAGAGAGAGAGAGAGAGAGAGAGAGAGAGAGTTAGAATCCCAAGCAGGCTCCACACTGTCAGCACAGAGCCCAATGAGGGGCTCAAACACACACTGCAAGATCATGATCTGAACTGAAGTCGTTCACTTCCATGGTGGAAGTACTTATACCCAGAAAATTGGGGCTCTTTTCCATGGCATCTGATGACCCAAGAAACTTCCCTGGAACAGACAGCCACAGCAGCTGCCACCAAACCCCAACAAACTCAGGGCCACAAGGAAGTTTCTAGCATCTATCCTAGGTAGACCTTTAGTCATAATACCACATGGAAAAAAACCCACCAATAAACAAAGCATCTCAGAGTTATCTAAGAAAAGCCAGACTTACTGAGCCTTATTGCACAACCCTGAAAATGGGAAACATGAAAATAAAGCATATTTTAATAAAGACATTGCAACACTAACGTCAGAATCCTAATCTCGAGAGTGAAGAAAAGAGGACCATGAAACTATCTTAGTGAAAACAGATTTTCCTGATTTCTATTTCTTCCCTACTGTGTGAACATTCACCAGCTTGTTTACTCTCTAACCCTCCACCTTCTGTAGGTGGACATTTCTTCCCTTTTTTTGATTTGAGCGAACAGCTGAGAATGAATTACATTAAGTTGTTGTTTGAGTCAAAGTTTTTTAAGGACTCTTAGCAGCTCCAAAACAGCCATTTGAAAAATGAAAAATGAAATCAAAGATTTTCTTTTGTTGAGTGCTAAACATTTTAATGAATATTTTCCAAAGGACAGATAACAAAATGGTATGTACAGCATGATTCCAATTTAGGGAGAAAAAATATATGTACATGTGCCAAAGAAAGCCCTTCCAGTTGATGACTGGAAATTTCCAGATGGGTGAAACAAAATGATCTAAAGACAAAAGTGATCTGAAGGGCGCCTGGGTGGCTCAGTTGGTTGAGCGTCCCTCTTCGGCTCAGGTCATGATCTCGCGGTTCCTGGGTTTGAGCCCCTCGTCGAGTTCTGTGCTGACAGCTCAGAGCCTGGAGCCTGCTTCGGATTCTGTGTCTCCCTCTCTCTCTACCCCTCCCCTGCTTGTGCTGTCTCTCTCAAAAACAAACAAACAAACAAACAAAAAACAAACAAACAAAAAGTGATCGGAATATTGGGTTGGGCTTTAACATTGGTTTTAACATTAACACAAGGCATAAGAACAGAGGCTGGAGGGGAAGATGATGGATGTGAGTCCTCATTGGCCCTGGAGAAATCCCTCCTCTAACCAGTCCAAAGGCCGCCTATCTATCTTTGGATTTCTTGTTAATCAGAAAATAAGATTTTCTGGATGGTTTAAGGCAGCTCTAATTGTGTTTTCTGCTACATTCTAATCTCACTCGATACGATTTCCATTTTACATGCTGTTATTGTCCAGTATCTTTGTTTCATTAATTTTTAATAACCCCTTAATTAATTATCATTAAAATCATGTAGCGATTTCTTATTCAGCTTTACTTACACACGTACCAGTTTCTTGGTTCACATGCTTTTTCCAGTTGAATTTTTGTTGCTTTGTTCAAATATCTTTCCTCCTCGTGAAAATCTTTTGCTTCTTCTTTTTTTTTTTAACAAGGATTTGTTAGTGGTAACTCTATCTAACTCTGTGTCTTTCAATGTGTTTCCTTAACCCTCCTGTCTGAATGATGGTCTAGCTGCATAATGAATTCCTTTGACTCGCACGAAGCCAGGAATTGGACTTGGTGCCTTCTACCGAGATCCCGGGTCTTGAAGGGATAAACCAGTAGTAAAAGGTGGGAAAGGGAAGAATGATCCACCTGCTGGAGTAAGTGGACAATGAAAAGTCTTGCTTGCTTGCTTTGCCTGGCCTCTGCGTAGGAAAAAAAATATCTCCCTTGAAAAATGCATAACGATGTGCTTCATGGTCTAGGAACCCCTAAAATGAAAAGTTAATATCAAAACTCTTCCCAGTCTGAATGGTCTGCCAGAAACAAATGCAAAAGTGCTTGGGAGGTCTACACCCCAAGTCTGCAATGCCCAGGATCGCACAGCCAAAGCCCCATTGGCATTCAGCTTAAACTTCAAATTACAAAACCATAGGACTTCACTGTGAGCAAAAGTGGCCACATGAACAGCAGGTCTCTGTCCCCCAGGCAATTCAGGTATTATAACAACCTAATGCAGGGAACCTGGGTGGCTCAGTCAGTTGTGCTTCTGACTTCAGCTCAGGTCATGATCTCGCGGGTTCGTGAGTTTGAGCCCTGCATCGGGATATGGGCTCACAGCTTGGAGCCCACAACGTGCTTAGAATTCTGTGTCTCCCTCTTTCACTGTGCCCCTCCCCAACTCATGCTCTCTCTCTTTCTCAAGAATAAACAAAAATTTAAAAAAAAAGAACAACCTAATGCAAAGGAAAAACAAGTATTTTTTAAAATGATTAAAGACCAGGCACCTGGGTGGCTCAGTCGGTTAAGCCGTCCAACCTCAGCTCAGGTCATGATGTCGCAGTTCGTGGGTTCAGGCCCTGCGTCAGGCTCTGTGCTGACAGCTCAGAGCCTGGAGCCTGCTTCTGATTCTGCATCTCCCTCTCTCTCTCACCCTCCCCTGCTTGCACTGTCTCTCTCTATCTCTCAAAAATAAATAAAAAATTTTTTAAAATAAATAAAATGATTAAAGACCTAAAGCAAACACTGTGATCCATAAAAGCAAGTCACTATTTAAAAAATAAGGGGCAGATTTTGAACCAAGCTAATCTATTAGAAGTTAAATATATAATTATTGAAATTTAAAACTCAGAAGACTTTTATTTTTATTTTATTTTTTAAATTTTTTAATGTTTATTTTTGAGAGAGAGAGAGAGAGAGAGAGAGCAAGCAAGTCATGGAGGGGCAGAGAAAGGGAGACACAGAATCTGAAGCAGGCTCCAGGCTCTGAGCTATGAGCATGGAGCCTGATGTGGGGCTCAAACCCATGAACCGTGAGATCATGACCTGGGCCAAAGTTGGAGGCTTAACTTAACCAACTGAGCCACCCAGGTCCCTTACCAGAAGACTTTTAAAACAGATTTAACATTGCTGAAGAGAGTTACTGAGCTCTCAGGAGGATATATCTCAAAATGCAACACAGCAAGGTAAAAAGATGAAATATATGAATTATGGAGCATATATAAAAGAGGTTGTGAGATATCAAGGATGGAATTAGATAGTCAAGTATGTCTCTAACAGGAGCTCCCCAAGGAAAGAACAGAAAGATCGTGGGGATGGTGAAGTGATGAAGAATCAGTATCTTAAGTCATAATGGCTGGCACTTTTTTTTGTAGTCATTAAAGTCATAAATCTCAGTTTTAAGAAGCACATGCATGCCAGGCAAGAAAAATAAAAACGAACCCAAACCTGGACACATTGCAAAGAACTATCAAAATGCTGAAGTTAAATAGAAGATCTTAAAAGCCATTAGCCCGTAATGATAGATCACCTTAAAAAAACACAAACCAACACTTAGACTGAGAAGAGATATTGCAACAGCAGTGTGAGAGTCCTGAAGATAATGGAGTAACATCTTCACAAGGCTAAGTAAGAGACGGTGGTTATCAGGCTGGAATTCAACATTCACCTAAACCATCTGCTAAGCAAGCCATTTTCAGGCAAAGACTGACAGAATTTACTACAAACAGATCATTGCTGTAAAAAAAGGGGGAAAAAAACAGCTATCAGAGATGAAGGACATTTCCTAGTGATCAAGGGGTCGACTCATCAGGAAGACATACATCCTAAATGCATATGCACCAAACAACAGAGCTTCAAAACGGAAGAGGTAAAGCCTGCGGAAACATGAAAACGGAACAGACAAACCCACAGTTATTATTCAAGATCTCAATACTCTTCTCTCAATAATTAATAGGTCAAGCAGACAGAAAATCAGTAAGGATATAGAAGACTTAAATAGACCAACCGACCTGACATCATTGACATTTTTAAAACATTCTCACCCAACAGCCACTGACTATACATCCTTTTCAAGTGTGTGTGGAAGAGTCAGAAACATAGATTATATTCTATGCCATAAAAATAAAGTCTCAATAAATGGATTGAAATCATACATACTTAGCCATGAAACAACTTGTTTTTATTTCTATTTTTTACTTATATAAAACAAATTTTAGTGCTTATTTATTTTGAGAGAGAGAGACAGACAGACAGACAGAGTGTGAGTAGAGGAAGAGCAGAGAGAGAAGGAGACACATATTCTGAAGCAGGCTCCAGGCTCTGAGTTGTCAGCACAGAGCCCGACAGGGGCTTGAACTCATAAACTGTGAGATCATGACCTGAGCCGAAGTAAATGCTCAACTGACTGAGCCACCCAGGTGACCTGAAGCAACCTGTTTTTAAGAAACTCATGGGTCAAAGAAGAACTCAAGAGGAAATTCAAAATGAAAATAAAAATAAAATATCCAACTTGTGGGATGCTGCTAAAGCATTGCTTATAGAGAAACCTGTGGGTATAAATGCTTATTTTAGAAAAAAAAGATTTTATTTTATTTTATTTTATTTCATTTTATTTTTTTAAAAAGATTTTAAAATCAATTATCTAAGTTTCTACCATAAGAAGGTAGAAAAATAAGAGTAAACCAAAACCAAAGAAAGGAAAAGAAAGGGAGTGATAAAAATAAGAACAGAGATCACTATCAATAAACAATTGGAAATTGCAATGTTAAAAAAATTCTACTTAAAAATAGCAACAAACAAATGAAATATGTAGGGAAATATTTAACAAAATGCACAGAACCTCTACATGAAAATGATAAAACATGGTTGTAAGAGATTAAAGAAGACATTAGTAAATGAAGAGAGATACAATGATTATGGTTTGGAACATTCTTTCTTTTAAGTTTATTTTGAGAGAGAATAGTCTATCCTAATTGTGCTGGTGATTACTGGTTACACGGGTGTAATCAGTAACAATTGTCAAAACTCATCAACTAGTACACTTAAAATGATGTCAATAAATGCGAAGATACCCCATATTTGTAGATGGGAATTCTCATAAAGAGAAAAACATCATTAAGACAAAGTATTCTCAAATTGATCTATAAGGCCAATGTAATTTTAATCAAAATCTCAACAGGATCTTCCAGGGTTCCTGGGTGACTCAGTTGGTTGAGTGTCAGACTCTTGATTCCACCTTAGGTCATGATCTTGTGGTTTGTGAGTTTGAGCCCCATGGTGGGTTCTGCACTGGCAGTGTGGAGCCTGCTTGGGATTCTCTCTCTGACCCTCCCTCACTTTTGTATGCATGTGTGCACATGTTCCCTCTCTCTCTCTCTCTCTCTCTCTCAAAATGAATAAATAAACTTAAAAAAAGAGTCTCAACAGCATCTTTCATGGCACTTGACAATCTCAACTTAAAATTCCTAAGATGGCACAAGAACAGACACTCGGATCAATGGAACAGAACGGAGAGCCCAGAAATGGCCCACAAATGTATGGTCAAATCATCCATGACAGAGCAGGAGAGAATATTCCATGGAATAAAGACAGTCTCTTCAGCAAGTGGTGCTGGGAAAAGTGGACAGCGACCTGCAGAAGAATGAACCTGGACCACGTTCTTACACCATACACAAAAATAAACTCAAAATGGATGAAAAACCTAAATGTAAGACAGAAAACCATCAAAATCCTCGAGGAGAGAGCAGGCCAAAACCTCTTTGATCTTGATCACAGCAACTTCTTACTCAGCACGTTTTCAGAAGCAAGGGAAACAAAAGCAAAAATGAACTATTGAGATCTCATCAAAATAAAAAGCTTCCACACAGAGAAGGAAACAATCAGCAAAACTAAAAGGCAACCGATAGAATGGGAGAAGATATTTGCAAACGACATATCAGATAAAGGGTTAGTATCCAAAATCCATAAAAAACTTATCAAATCAATACCCCAAAAACAAATAATCCAGTAAAAAAGTGGGCAAAAAGATGAATAGACACTTCTCCAAAGAAAATATCCAGATGGCCAACTGACACATGAAAAAATGCTCAACGTCACTCATCATCAGGGAAATACAAATCAAAACCACAATGAGATACCAGCTCACACCTGTCAGAATGGCTAACATCAACAACTCAGGCAATAACATATGTTGGTGAGGATGTAGAGAAAAAAAGATCTCTTTGGCACTGCCTATGGGAATGCAAACTGGTGCGGCCACTCCAGAAAACAGGATGGCTCTGAAGTTATAAAGATTTTAGAAGAGTAATTTGTAGAGCAGGTTGACCATGTGTAGCAAAGTTGATTATGTGTCTACCCAACAACCCAGGAGTCCACATGTCCACATGCACCCTCGCACAACTCTCCAGTGTATGACCAAGTAAACATGTACATGTGTTTACTGCAACAGTATAATTAGAGGAAACAATGGAAATAAATTTCACTTGCATCCATTTAGGAATGGATAAATAGTCAACAATAGTAATTTTTCAGCAGACTCCTTTATGTATGAAAATGATGAACACCAACTTTAGGATGCTGGTGCTTTCTTAGAAAGAGAAGGAAGGTAGGAGTGCCTGGAGGACTTAGTCGTTGAGCTCTGACTCTTGATTTCAGCTTAGGTCATGATCTCATGGTTCATGAGTTTGAACTCTATGTGGGGCTCTGCACTGACAGCATGGAGCCTGCTTGGAATTCTGTCTATGTCTCTCTCTGCCCTTCCCTAGCTTGCATGTTCTCTCTCTCTCAAAAATAAATAAATAAACCTTTTTTTAAAGGAAGAGAAGGAAAGGGAAAGGATAAAGTCTTAGCTAAAGCAGAATCATTTCATTTAACTTCATTTCATTTCCTGAGAATACAATCATCAAGGCCGATACTAATGTCTTTTGTTTTGCGGTGAAGCGTGTATAACTGTTAATTATTCTCTGACTTTTTGTACGTTTTTAATGTTCCATAATAAAATATTTTAACACCAAGAAATCTTTATTCTTTCTGATTTATACCATGCCAAATGATAAGTGCAACCCTTTTGTCTTGTTTCCCACAAAAATAACTATTTTGGCATAGCTTAAAAAGGACTAAAACCACACTTCAACTAGAACCCCTAAGCACTGCTAAATATTCCTTTAAAATTATTCATTTAGGAAAATAAAGCTATAGACTATATTTATTTTATCTTCACCTAAATAGTGGCCTTGGCATTTATAAGAGCCTAGAGTCTTACAAATGTGTGATTGTAAAACACTTTGCAGACTTTCAGGCCTTGATCTGGCATCTAGCTCAGCCTCTAAATGGGTAAGGAGTTTCCCAACAAACAGACCACAGACAAAAATATGGAGGGGGGTGGGGCACCTGGGTGGTGCAGTCAGTTAAACGTCATTGGACTCTTGATTTCTGCTCAGGTCTTGATCTCATCATTTCTCACCATACTAAAATCCATTTTAGTATTGCTGTGGCCAACAGTCCTAAGACAGTGCAGTTATTGTAATATTAATTTTGAGCACTGCCTCACTTTTACTCTAAATTAAGAAATTATTCATTCGAATGGCTAACACCCACCTGAAAACACACACAGAGATCCTGGAGCCCTAATATTGGGTCTTAAGAGTCCTAGGGGTATGACAAGGGATACAGGAGTGCTGATGCATAGGGGCACATGTACCCCAATGTTCATAGCGGCACTGTCAACAATAGCCAGATCATGGAAAGAGCCTAAATGTCCATCAACTGATGAATGGATCAAGAAGATGTGGTATATATATACAATGGAGTATTACATGGCAATGAGAAAGAATGAAATCTGGCCATTTGTAGCAATGTGGATGGACCTCGAGGATGTCATACTAAGTGAAATAAGTCAGGTGGAGAAGGACAGATACCATATGTTTTCACTCATAGGTTTAACAGGTCTTACAGGAGAAACCTAATAGAGGATCATGGGGAGGGGAAGGGGAAAATAGTTAGGGAGAGGGAGGGAAGCAAATCATGAAAGACTCTTGAATACTGAATATGAACAGAGGACTGAAGAGGGAGGGGGAAGGGGAAGAGGAGTGATGGTCATGGAGGAGGGCACTTGTGGGGAAGAGCACTGGGTGTTATTTGGAAACCAACTTGGTAATAAACTATTAAAAAAAAAGAGTCCTAGGGGTATGAAACCTCTTTATGTGTTCCCTGGCTGGTACAAGAGTTTCTCCCTCCACCCACACTCACACACAGACGACCTAAGTAAACTTTGGCTTTGCAATGAACAAATGTCTAGGCCTAGCGTCTTGGGGTCTCAGGAATAAGTCTCTGTTTACATCAGCAGAGTTTCCCCCCAAGAGCTGAAACCCCATTACAGGCTTAGTGGAGTTGTTGTAAAATATAAAATACACCTAGGATTGGCAGGATAAGAAATACATCATGGGCTTTTCCTGCTTCTTCAGAATTAAAGCTCTAAGTTAGACAGGGCGAAGACAAATGCGACACGAGCTCTGAATTATTCTTTTTTATTTATACACTTCAGCAGTTTGTGGTTGCCTTATCTCCTGGAGGTTGAAACTAATGAGAGGCTGAATAATTTCGTGTATGTCAAGAAAATGGAACTTGGATATGTTTGGAACAGTCGTTATGTAAAATATGGCTGTTTTTATTGCTTTTAACTTTTGTTCAGTAGACAATCTTGCTAATTTAATAAAAAAAATTTATGAAGGTGAATGAGTAATGTTTGTAAGTTTCTTTAAGCTCCTTGGATGAAAGGCGCTCTATAAAATCAAAGTATACTGTGTTGCATTATTATTTTATTTTATAAGCTCTGCAGCATAAATAGCTGCAAATAAAATCTCTCAGTGGTTTCAGGAGGATGAACATTATCTTCCTAGTCCTGGGACTAGATCTTCAGGCTTTTGTGAAAGTGGCAACTCCTATTTTTTTTGTGGTTGTTGCTGTTCAAATTTTCCATGCTCAGAGGCAGATATTGACAGGTAAGTTCTTTGTTGAAGTTGTGGGGAGTGTGTGTGTGTGTGTGTGTGTGTGTGTGTGTGTGTACTCAGATGGGAAATGGGTTGCACACAGGGTGAGTCAGACATTTGATTAAATGTCGGTCTATGTTCCAAATTTATTTCTGGTGTCATTGTGTATCGCCGTTCGGAAATTGGCATAGTGTTAAAAAAAATAGGCAATTGTTTCTGTGCTTATTTTCAGGGTCCAGAAGCTGAAAAGAAACATTTGTGCCTTCTGATCTTGTGACATCACTGAAATGTATGCGTCCTGCTCCAGAATTAAATGGTCCAACAAAGACAAATTGAGTGCCTTTATGAAATTCTCATGTCATAATCCCAAGCTGTGTTTGGTGACTTAGGAAGTTTCATACAAGTTTAATACCCTGACGGGATCCAGGAGGCAAAGCACTTTTGTATCAAAAGTTAAATATAACCGCAACAGACAATAGGAAGTGTCAGAAGGTGCCGAATGAGTAACATCCGAAGAAAAAGCTGTATGTTCAGAAGCAGAAGTGGAGAAGCCGCCAGAGAATCAGGGATAAATGGGACAGCAGTCATCAGACAATGGGGCAGTGGAGTGAGAGACTGGCTGGAAGGTATTTTGGGGGAGGGAACAGGGCGGGGGGATGAAGTTGGACATTTTGCTTGATAATACATCGCACTGAAATAATATCATAAATAGTTCTCTATTTTCTCCCTCAATTACAATTATCCTCAATTATTTATTTCCATTAAGCTCTCTCCCTCTTCAGTTTTCGTCCTTAATTTAAGTGTCTAAATATGAATATGCATGCTGCCCAGGATGGAGACAAAAGCACAAAAGAACAAGTGGTGACAAGCAATGCTGGTTGATACTGATCATGTTTAAAATATTTTATTTTATTTGACACTGGATTTTCCCCCCAAGTCTTCTTCATCCAACAGGCTCCTGCCATTGTCAGCTGCCCTGACACCCTTTATGTGTTTGTTACATCGCTTTCTAATTCTTTCCATCTTAAGTGCCTGGATTTGCTGTCAGCCATCTTCAGAGTTTGATTTAAAACAAAATCAAGGGTGCCTGGGTGGCTCAGTTAAGCGTCCGACTTCGGCTCAGATCATGATCTCACGGTCTGTGAGTTTGAGCCCCACGTTGGGCTCTGTGCTGACAGCTCAGAGTCTGGAGCCTGCTTTGGATTGTGTGTGGACTGTGTGTCTTCTTCTCTGCCACTCCCCTGCTTGCACTCTCTCTCTTTCTCTCTCTCTCTCAAAAATAAATAAACATTGGGCGCCTGGGTGGCTCAGTCGGTTGGACGTCCGACCTCAGCTCAGGTCATGATCTCCCTGCTCATGGGTTCGAGCCCCGCATCAGGCTCTGTGCTGACAGCTCAGAGCCTGGACCCTGCTTTGGATTCTGTGTCTCCCTCTCTCTGTCCCTCCCCAACTTGCACTCTGTCTCTCTTTCTCTAAAAAATAAATAAACATAATTTAAAAAATAAAAAATAGTTAAATTTATTATTAAAATAAATAAACATTAAAATTTTTTAAATAAAAAATAAAGCAAAATCAAACAGATGTAGAGAAATCAGGACCCTCGCATGCATTGCTGGCAGGAATGTAAGTGGTGTGGCCGCTGTGGGAGACAGTTTGGTGGTTCCTCAAAACGTGAAACACAGAGTTATCCCATGATCCAGCAACTCTACCCCTAAGTAGATACCCAAGAAAATTGGAAACAGGCATTCAAACCAAAACATGCACCCACTTGTTCAAAGTGGTATTATTCATAATAGCCAAAAAATGGAAACAACCTGAATGTCCATCAACTGACGAATGGATAAATAGATGTTGGTCTATCCATACCACAGAAAGCTATTGAGCCATAAAAAGAAATGAAGGATGGGCACCCACACGTGTTGGGCACAGCACGGATGAACCTTGAAAACATTTTTCTCAGCAAAAGAAGTGCATCACAAAGGTCACATACGGTATGATCCCACTGTTATGAAGTGTCCAGGAAAGGCAAATCTACAGAGACAAAAAGCGCATTAGTGGTTGCAGCAGGGGGGTTTGTGAAGAATGAGGGTGAATGCTAAAAGATTTCTTTGGGGTAATGAAAATATTGTAAAATTAAATTGTGGTAATGGTTACACCTGTGAATATACTAAAACCCATTGACTTGTACACTTCAATTTTTTTAAGGTTATTTATTTTGAGAGATCAGGGGAGCGGGCAGGGGAGGGGCAGAGAGAGAGAACCCCAAGCAGGCTCCATGCTGCCAGCACAGAGCCTGACATGAGATCACGACCTGAGCTGAAATCATGAGTCAGATGCTTAGCCAACTGAGCTTCCCACGCGCCCGACTTGTATGCTTTCAATGGATAAATTGCATGTTATGTGATTTATATCTCAATAAAGCCTTTTATAAATGAAACATGGTAAGATTATTTTAAACTATTCTTTAAAAAAACTTATTTAATTTGGAAGAGGGAGTGTACAAGCTTGAGTGGGGGAGGGGAGAAAAAGGGAGAGAGAAAACCCCAAGTAGGCTCTGAACTATTAGTGCAGAGCCCAATGTGGGGCTCAAACCCTCAAACGGTGAGATCATGACCTGAGCTGAAAATCAGGAGTCAGATGCTTAACCAACTGAGCCACCCAGGTACCCCAAACACAGTAAGATTTTTGAAACTCTTTTCTTGGTTGGTATTTTGGGTATTCCTCTCGATAGCCCTGTTCTTCTGGTGCCCATAGCTGTTATTTTATGCACACGTCTTCCCTTATAATTTTCCTGGCTCACATTTTTTATTTTAGACACCTCTGGAACTTCTTTTGGTAACCTGTCCCAAGGCTTGACTTCTCTTCTGCATTAAAATGGTTAAAAGGAAATAACCGCGGTTTTACAAACTCTTCTTAATGCTTAGAAACTGCCATTGGCTTCCTACCGAATGTGGTATCAGGGAAATGACATCATCTTTACAACAGAAAATCCAGTGTTTCTGATATAAGCCGGGCGTTGATTATTTAAATGAGATAAAACCATAAAATTATGTGTGCATGTTTTTAAGCAAATTGACTAGAATGTACACTTCTAAGAAATTTGAACATTTTCCAGGTAGTGCCTTTATGAGGCTTTGCATTAATACCAAGATTGATGAAATCATTGCTCAAACACTTCCAAAACACTTAT
This sequence comes from Suricata suricatta, assembly GCF_006229205.1. Taxonomy (NCBI): domain Eukaryota; kingdom Metazoa; phylum Chordata; class Mammalia; order Carnivora; family Herpestidae; genus Suricata; species Suricata suricatta. The sequence goes on from NC_043717.1 coordinate 36,919,832, forward strand.
TTTGTTAGGTTTGCCTCCAAAAAGCATGACATGCGATTTTTTAAATGTCTCTGAATGGCAATGCATGTTTGTCCTTTAATGGCGATTTGATTTTTAGAAATAGTCAAAAGCAACCCATGTTTGATAAGTAGGCCAAAAGACCAATCTGGAAAACATCTTTTAACGTAAAAAATGAAATATGACCCTACGGTAGTGAAACTTTTCTTTCCCTGGGCAACTCAAACCAAATCGGAGGGCACTTTAAAAATATGAGTTTCAAAAAATAATTTGAGTAGTGACAGCATTATTGGAATGAGCCTTTGGCTTCTCCCCATACACAATGCCAGGGACTTTACACAGATTATTGCAATAAATCCTTCCAACAGTGCCGTAAAGTAAAAAGCACCCCTCTTTTACTGATAAGGAAATAAGGTCAGAGAAGCTTGAACCACATGCTCAAGTAAACCCCGCTGTCCTAAGGCAGGACTGGTTCTCAAAATGCCCACCTGCTCACTCTCCGTGGGGTCAATTGAGTAATAAATGTTCTCATCTTAGTTTTATTTTTGAGACACACACACACACACACACACACACACACACACACAGAATCTTAAGCAGGCTCCACACTGGAGCCTGACGTGAGGCTCGATCCCACGACCACAGGCTCATGATCTGAGCTGAAATAGAGTCAGACGCTCAACTGAATGAGCTACCCAGGCGCCCCATCTTCTTAGTTTTAAAAGTTATTCACTTTGCTTTATTCTTGGAGTGGTTTACAATTTGTATTTCTTGATTCCACCTGCTGTGTACTTGTCCAAAGTTAGATTCAGCCAAGTCTTCTTCAAAGACCTGGGGCTTTCCCACCCTTTCACGCCTTTTTTCTTCTCTCATTTCAGATTAAGTTTAGGCATGCAAAATTTGAGTGCAGTGCTTTTCTCTTGCATTAACACCAAGAACATCTCGTTTATACTGTGTCAAAATTGGGGTGCCTTGAGTGGCTCAGTCGGTTAAGTGTTTGATTTCAGCTCAGGTCATGATCCTACGGTTGGTTCATGGATTCAAGCCCCATGTCGGGCTCTGTGCTGACAGCTGGGACCCTGGAGCCTGCTTCACATTCTGTGTCTCCCTCTCTCTCTGCCCCCTGCCCTTTCCCCCCCGCACTTGTGCTCTGTCTCTCTCTGTCTCCCAAAAATAATAAAAACATTTAAACAAATAAAAAAAAATACCATGTCAAAAATTATCACAGGTTCGGAGTCACTGCAGTCCAAATTAATGAGGGTTTGCCATGAATCCTCTCTGAGCTCCTTGGAAGGGCCCCATGCCATGCATCATCCATGCTTTTCAGTTTATGAAATCAGAAAACAGAGCCTAACAGAGCAAGGCCAAAGAAAGGTGTTAGGACGATAATGTTAAGGTCTGTAATGAGATGAAAACCATGAATGTAACTAGGGGAACTGTCCATCCATGGAACGAGCATATTAGTGTAAATGAATTAAGAGTTAGAAATTAATGAGGTCTATTAATTGAGTCGATTCCTGCAATCTGGTATAATTCAAATAGCATCTTCATTTTATTGGCCGGTGCGCTGCCTGAATGGATACCACAAGAACATTTGGGAAGCTGGTTTGACCTAAAAATAAGCTAATACTCAAAATCTTTTAGCAGGGCCAGCCGAAGGGTAGCTTAGCCACCGCTTGGTTTTAGAGCTGTGGGGTTCCTGGAATTAGTAAAAGTAATAATAATAGCAGACACTTACATCCCACTACCTACGTGTCAAGGGCTGTTCTAAGTTGACTCAGTCTTCAGAGCTGTGCCATGATCACCATCCTCATGTTCCCGGTGAAGAGATCAAGGCACACGTACGTTAAGTGGTTTGTCCAGGGTCACACGGCTAGTAAGCAGCGCAACCGGAATTTATTTATTTATTTATTTTAAATGTTTATTTTTGATAGAGAGAGAGATAGCAATCAGGGGAAGGCCAGAGAGAGAGGGAGACACAGAATTCAAAGGAGGCTCCAGGCTCTGAGCTGTCAGCACAGAACCTGACACAGGGCTCGAACTCATGGACCTCGAGAATCGTGACCTGAGCCGAACTCTGATGAAATCAGACGCTTAACCAACTGAGCCACCTAGGCTCCCCTCTTTTCTTTTTTTAAAATGTTTATTTATTTCTTTTGAGAGAAAGAGTGCAAGCGGGCGGGGGAGGGGAGGGAGAGAGAGAGAGAGAGAGAGAGAGAGAGAGAGAGAGAGAGAGAGACAGAATCCCAATCAGACCCCATGCTCAGTGCGGAGCCTGATGCAGAGCTCAGTCCCAGGACCATGAGATCACAGCCTGAGCCAAAATCAAGAGTCAGATGCCCAATCTACGGAGCCACCCAGCGCCGCATTCAATTTCTATGGAAAGAATTTCAGGCATACTCGGAAAAGTTGCAAGAACAGTACAATGAAATCCCGAACACCCTTCACTCACATTCAACGTTTGCCACATTGGTTTTATTATGGTCTCTCTGTTTCTTTTTCTCTAAGTTTTACTGAATCATTTGAGAATAACTCACAGACATCCTGCCCCTTTACCCCCAAATTCTTCAGTATGCATTTCTAATAATAGGGCCATTCCCTTACAAGATTGTGGCAAAATTATTCAAATCAGAAAATTTAATATGAGTGTAATGTTGTTATCTGATATACAATCTGCATTCAAATCTTGCCAATTGTCTCAGAAAGGTCCTTTATGGCCTTTCTCCTCTTTTTTGGAGTCCCTGAATTCAATTCAGGGTCACAGATTGCAATTAGTTGTCACATCTCTTTAATCTCTTTTGATCTAGAACAGCTCCTTAGCCTCTCTTCGGCTTTCATGACATCAATATTTTGGAACAGTACATGCCACTTAGTTCCTAGAATGTCTTTCAATTAGTATTATCTGAGGTTTCCTTGTGGTTAGATTGGGTTGCGCATTTTTAGCAAGAATACTACATAGATGGCATTTATGTTTTAAATTTGATTTCAAATTGGAGTGAAGACAATATGTAATATAATTTGAAGACTATCGGGAAGAATTATTTTTGAGGGAGGGAGAAGTTAGCTATTCTACCTATATTTGAAGCTAATATTATTTCTTTGTGGTATATTCATTGTGATCTAAAAGAATAGCATACTTTAACAAGAGCATACTGTAATTAGTGTCATGCAATAATTATGGGAACGTTTTGGCTCAAGATGAAAAACTTGCTAAATTTTAGAGCCACAGAAAGATGCTTTCCATTTTGTGAACACTTTAGTTGTGAACAACAGTGCTGGGGGAAGGCAGGTAGGTCATTTAGGCATGAGATCAGACCTGGACTAGATGACCAGTAAGGTGCATTCCAACCCTGATATATGTTCCAAAGAGACTGATCTCTGCGTTGGCTCCAGCTTTCCAATCACAAGGATAACACTCTTTGAATCAACCAGAAATTGTTTAGTGTATCCAGTCTACATACCTTATGAGAAGAAGCTCAATATCACTCAAAATTTTTTTAAAAATGTAAATTAATACTGTGCTGAGACACCATCTTTTACCTATGAAATGGGCCAAAATATAATGGTTTATTAAGATACTGTATTGGTGAGGATGTGGGGGAAAAAAGCAGTCTCATGTATTACTGGTGAGAACACATATTGGTATACAACTTCTTTGGAAGGTAATTTAGCGATGGTTATCAAAATCAGACGTTTCTTGTGAACTCCCCCTCCCCTGACTTCTGTATGCTCTGCTTACCCCTGCCTGCCCCTGAGACACTCATTGGAGCCCTGACCTTGGGCTGTGAAAGTCACGTTGCGCACTTGCAAGGAAAGCAAGAAATCCCTGGGTTTTTACTTCCCTTGGGGCAGCCTTAACCAATGACTGACCAGTGCAGGAGTAATGGAATCCTAGCTCCTTGGCTCTGGTCTGCACAAACTTGGAGGTATAATCTATGTTTCAGAGCTCTTCACAAGATCAGACTAAGGCTGGGACTTGACTTGAAATGCTCACTCTCTTGGCTTCCTTCCCTTCCACACCCTACCTCTCCCACCCCTTTCCTGGGTTCTCGCGGGAGTACTTTCCTTCATAAATCATCTATATAGGAGTCCATATCCCAGGATCCCTTTCTGGGGAATGTAGCCAAAAACCATATGGCTTATTAGATTTGGAACAGCTACAACACGACACCAAAATTTGATTTTTTCCTAATACATAGGTTTGAGAAATTGAAGTATCACCATTTTAAGTTCCAATCCCACCTCTCAAACGTGAATACTCCAAACTATACCTCATTATGCAATTATTTCACGATGCATAATAATTTCAATACATTGCTTCTGTGAGCAAATGAGTTTTACCACGTGCGTAATCATATTACCAAGTCCTGCCTCTAGGGTCTAGTATTTTAAAAAACTGTAAATGGAATTTACAACGTTTCAGGTAAACTAATACAGAGGTAACAAAAGAAAAAACAAACTCCCCTATCATCTTGGCTTATCTGCTAACCTCCTGAAGCATGAAATTTGATTTGATTACCTCTATTATTTTTGCCTGCCTGCCTAAAGATGTCATTAAAACTCAAAGTAGAAAACAGCTAATTTAACAACTGCGGAGTTTCATCTCTCCTCCTACGAACTTGTTTTCTTAAATAGAACACATCTTTTCTCTTACAAAAAGACTAGCTTCCTGGGCAAAATTTTCTATAGTCGCTTCTCCATAAATATCACTTTGGGGGGTATCTGGGTGGCTCAGTTAGTTGGGCACCCAACTCTTGATTTCAACTGAGTCATGATCTCCCGGCCTATGAGTTCGAACCCCATGTTGGGATCTGCGCACAATGCAGAGCTGGCTTCAGATCCTCTGTCTCCCTCTCTCTCTGCCTTCACCCCACCGGCTGCCACCCATCCCCCTCAACTCTCCAGCTCTCTTTCAGGGAAAAGAAAAAAGCAATTAAAAAGATTCATCACTTTGGCACCTGGCATTTTCCTACAGGAAAGAGCTTTGATCAAATGTTTGATCATTTTAAGAAGCATCCACAGTACAGTAAAGGTCAGAGAGAACAATCTTGACCTTTACAGGCTTCCAGCTGAGACAGAGGAATTAGCATCTGCATTAGAGATCAGCAAACTGTAGCCTACAGGTCAAATCTAATCTACCGTCTATGTCGTTACCACTCCGTGAGCTCAGAATAACTTTTACATTTTCAAATCACTGAGGGGGGTGGAAAAAAGGAATATTGTTCTGGGCCGCAAAAAATTACGTGAGATTTGGACTGCAGTGCTCATAAAGAAGGTGTTTTACCAGAACAGCGCCTCATTTATTCGTTTACATATTGTGGATGGCTGATTTTGGTCCAGGGGTTGAGACAGAGACTGCTTGGCCCTGGTGGCAGGCTGGATCACACCTGGAACGTGTAAATATGTGAGCAGGTAGGTCCAATCTAATCTTATGAACGCTGGACAGGCGAGAACATTCTCCAGTTGGAGTCAGAGAGATGTGGCAGAGAGATTCAAAGCGGAGGAAAAGCTTTGATGTGCTATTGCTGGTTTGAAAATGGGGGAGTCAACAAGGCAAGGAAGGGGTTGGTCCAACAGCTGTCTGAGAGTTCAGTTGGACTGGAAAACTCCCTCTTTCCCTGCAGCGAAGCAAAATGACAGGCTGTCATCATTCAGTTGGCACTACTAATAAATTAGATGTAACTGAGGAAAAAAATGGGTGTTCTATCCGTTTGCGGATATGCTTTAAACACAGAATATCAACTTGTTTATCTATTATCCATTCTCTTCTATGGAAACACATTCTTCCTTGGGCAGGGACTTTGTCTTGTTCATTTTTTCCTTCCTAGAACTGCACCTGGCACAGATGAAGCGTTTGAAAAATATTTGTGGGATAGACAAAAACAGCCTACAGCCATTTGGTTACATATAATAAAAGACTGTAGGGTATGTGTGGACATAGGAGTCAGGCTGAAAATGTGTTCTGCTCATTTATTTCTTGCTGGTCACATAAGTCAATTTCTAGTTAAGATACATTTAAATCCCACTGGTTAGGATGGCAAGAGTTTCGAGGAAGAGATGGTAATAGAAGTTTGAAATAGAACTATGTGACATGGTTCTTAGTCTATTTTCAGGACATTTAAAGTGAGATGGGGCACCTGGGTGGCTTAGTGGGTTAAGCATCCGGCTTTGGCTCAAGTCATGATCTCACGGTTCGTGGGTTCGAGCCCTGCATTGGGGTCTGTGCCGACAGCTCGGAGTCTAGAACCTGTTTCAGATTCTGTCTCCCTCTCTCTCTCTCTCAAATACAAAATAAACATTAAAAAAAGAAAAAAACCATTTAAGGTGGGGAGAGTTGTAATTGTATCTAAACTTCAGGGTGAAGATACACCTCTGAACAAAAATCACAACCTGTATGATATGGACCATTTTATAAATAAATAAATAAAAAGCCAGTTTTTACAATCCTCTTTGTAGCAGCTAGCTTTTATGAAGGCAGAAGCAATAATTAGAATGATTGATTTTAATTTAGCACAATTCTATCTTTAATAAATGAGACCTCTCTCTTAAACAAATCTAAAATATCTTGGAGTGGTTGTCAAGACAGGAGAGAGCTAAGCTTTTGCAAAGAAAAGAAGAAGAAGAGAGAGCGAGAGCGGAGAGATCTATGTTCTTATGGGGAATTCTGAAGAGTATTAAAATTGACTGATTCATTAGAAGAGTCTTTTGTGAGCTTCTTACAAGTTCTTCATTATTGCAGGTCTTCCAAAAGAGCTTACAAGGGCTTTTGAATGCAAAATGAACAGTACATCTTGCTTTGATGTTTCCTAAATATCTGACTTTTTGAAAAGAGAGTAAGTAGATAAAAAAATACGTATTTTCAGCCTTCCCAATGATTTTAAATGATATTCTGTATGATTCAGAGAGTTCAGCGATTTGTTTAGTAATATTCCATTTAGTTCCATAAAATCTTTATCTCATACACAAAAATTTGTATTAGCTTGTCTAAACATGCTTTATGAACTCCTAACCTATTCCAAGTCTATAATGCAATTCAACCCTTCTGGGATATTTGAACCCATCACAATCCCGTCATTCTTTAATGGGACTGTGGTGCAGTGTAAAACCACAAAAATGCCAAAAAAGGATCTTCTTTTTCCTCATTGTGTGATTGCGTTGGGCCCCACTCCCCAGGTGTCTGATGTATTTAAGGCTGCTTTTGAAACCCCATTGGAAGTGGAACCTCTTAAAAAGGTTTCTGTCTGTATGCTCCCCAAATATTCATTCTCCATTAGTACCCATTAAGGAAAAGTATACAAGAGTTAGAGACAAGGCGAAAAGGTAGGTATCACACACATTCTTTCAATATCAAATGGAGGAGGTGGCTCACCCAAGGATTATCTAGGGGAATGTACCTTGTTTGCTTACGTTATCATTGATGAAAGCCAAAGACTTTGTGAAGTTAAGGAAGAAATGAAAGAATTTTGGCCAGTAGAGATTCAAATAATTTCCATCCAGTAGAAAAAGATAACCCTAGGGGTTATAAGTTTCTGTTTTGTTTTGTTTTATGTTTTGTTTCTTGTTTTGTTTTTGCCATGTAGGAAAGCTTCATATCTAACCTAGCTATTTTATCCTTTATTAAACTACCTGCCCATGACGAGCTCCTGACAAGCTCTTTCGACTGGTTTCCACATTCATTAGTGAGTTGAAAAAAGTCTTTGGCATAGGTTCCTTTCATATATGCACAAGAGTCCTGATTTCATCTTTTTGGGAAATTATATCTTAGTGCCAGTTAATACCTCGCACCTCCATCCACAGGCAAGTCGGTTCTGGACTTTCCTTGTAAGAAATCAGATCAGAGAGAACATAAACAAAATGAAAAAATTACTGAGGTAAGGAAAAAATACCTTCAATTTTCAAAGAGAAAAAAAACAAGTAAGTCAGTCACCATGGAAACCAACATGGTAATGCATTTTTTTCAGCCCTTGTTCTATTCCCTTTATTGGGAAAAGGAAAAGACTGGGTTCAAAAATCACTAGGACCCCGGAGCTGATATTCTGAGAGCACTTAATTTCCTTTTAGCTCGTTTAAAAAAAAACAATGATCCCACAATTTCCTGAAGTATGACTCTTATCTCCTTGCCTATCCCCATTTTCAAAGGTCACCCAAATCATGTTTCAGGCTTGAGCAAGCATTTGGTTATTACCAGATTATTATCGCCAGTGTCAGTCAAGTGGATAACCCATGCTCCCTCCCCTCAAGGAAGTCACCATCTCAGAAAGAGAGAGAGAGAGAGGGCAAAGGAGCAGAGTGGACACAGGTCAGTGGAAGACAGGAATAGTCCGGAAGAATCAGCTAAGATTCATCTATGACTAGGAGTACTTAGGTCTAAAGAGAAAAAGGAGGGTAAGAGATTCCATCTAAAGAAGAGTGCTCCCTCCGGAGTAAAGACAGCAAGCTGAAATCCGGCTGAATTTTCAATTATTTTTCCTAAGAAATGAGTTAAGAACCTATGGATTAAGTACCTTTCCTTTAGAAATTACATTAGAACCCTTAAGCGTTACAGCATTTATTCATTTAATAAATACTTTCTTTAAAAGATTTTTTAAATGTATGTTTGTTTATTTATTTATTTATTTATTTATTTATTTATTTAATAGAGTTTATTGTCAAGTGAGCTAACATACAGTGTATACAGTGTGCTCTTGGCTTTGGGAGTAGATTCCCATGATTCATTACTTACATACAACACCCAGTGCTCATCCCAACAAGTGCCCTCGTCAATGCCCATCAACCATTTTCCCCTCTCCCCAGCCCTCCCACCCCCTTCCACCCCCAGTTTGTTCTCTGTATTTAAAAGTCTTTTATGGTTTGCTTCCCTCTCTGTAACTATTTTTTTCCTTTTCCTTCCCCCCATGTCTTCTGTTAAGTTTCTCAACTTCCACAAGTGAAAACATATGGTACTGTCTTTCTCTAACTTGTTTCAGTTAGCACAATACCCTCCAGTTCCACCCACGTTGTTGCAAATGGCAGGATTTCATTCTTTTTCATTACTGAGGCATATTCCATTGTATATATAAACCACATCTTCTTGATCCATTCATCGGTTGATAGACATTTGGGTTCTTTGCATAATTTGGCTACTGTTGAAAGCACTGCTGTAAACATTGGGGTACATGTGCCCCTATGAATCAGCACTCCTGTATCCCTTGGGTAAATTCCTAGCAGGGCTATAGTTGGTTTGTAGGGTAATTTCCTGAGCAAACCAAATTTGTTATTTTTTTTTAAGTGTATTCTTTTTTTAGTCATCTCTCCACCGGATGTGGGGCTGCAACTCACCATCCTGAGATCAAGAATCTCACGCTCTTCTGACTGAGTCAGCCAGGTGCTCCAAATTTGTGTTCTTTTTAACTCTTTCAGTTAGTGGAGAGCAATAACATGCTCTTATTTTTAAAATTTGTTTAAGGTTTATTTATTTTGAGAGAGAGAGAGAGAGAGAGAGAGAGTGTGTGTGTGTGTGTGTGTGTGTGTGTGTGTGTGTGTGAGCAAGGGAGGGACAGAGAGAGAGAGAGAGAGAATCCCAAGCAGACTCCAATCTGTCAGTGGGGCTCAAACCCATAAACTGTGAGATCATGACCTGAGCTGAAACAAGAGCCAGTTGCTTAACCGACTGAGCCACCCAGGCGCTCCAACACACCCTTGAACAAAGTTGTCTTATGTGTTCCACCTTGGCCCTCCCTCCAGTTGTGGAAGGTGGGGATGGGGAAGCAAACCTCAGGGGACCTACCAGTGGGACAGCAGCTTTGGAGAGGAGGCAAAAGCCAACTGTGTAAACTAAAGGGAACAGAGAGCCCCTGATCCAGTCTGGGGCAAGAAGTGTCCCCTTGGGACACAAATAATGTGAACCCACATATTAATGTCATATCTGCGAGCTTGCCCCTCTGTCATATACACCCCTCCAGCTGCCCATGAGTGACTTCCTCCTACCTTGAGGTTCATTTGGACAAAACTGTTAGCTCACTTGTTCTGATGTAAACATATACAAGTCAGGGAATAAAGAAAAACAAAATAGAAATCACCCACGCCACTAACACTCAGTATCTTGATAGAGGTCCTACCGTGTGTGTTCTTTATATACCTGTATTAGTCCGTCAGAGCTGTCATAGCAATGTATCAGAAACTGGATGGCTTTGACTACAGAAATTTATGGCTTCGAAATTCTGGAGGCTCAAAGGCCAAAATCAAAGTGCCAACAGGACTGGTTGTTTCTGAGGGCGGGGAGAGAGAATCTGTTCCAGAACCGTCTCTTTGGCTCATAGATGGCTGTCTGCTCCCTGTCTCTTCACATTGTCTTCCTTCTATGCATATCTGTGTCCAGATTCACTTTTTTTTAAATAATTTTTTTACATTTATTTATTTTTGAGAGAGAGAGAGAGAGAGCGAGCGAGCACACCCACAATCGGAGGAGGGGCGAAGTGTGAGAGGGACACGGAATCCAAAGCAGATTTCAGGCTCCGAGGTGTTAGCACAGAGCCCACAGGGGGCTCAAACCCATGAACCCTGAGATCATGACCTGACCTGAAGTCGGGTACTCAACCAACTGAGCCACCCAAGCTCCCCCAGACTTTCTTTCTTTATAAAAACACCAGTCATAGTCTATCAGGGCCCACCCTCATTACTTCATTTAAACTCAATTATCTCTGTAAATACCCTATGTCCAAATAAGGTCACATTCTGAGATCCTGGGGGTTGGGATTTCAATATAGCTTTTTTGGAGGATGCAATTTAATCCCTAATAATACCTGACATACTGATTGAGCAGTTTATGCTCTGTTTGCATCCCGTTGCCCACCTCTGGGTCTTGCTCTATGTCCAGGGGCTGACCTGTATGGAGGACATCCTCTGGTTCCCAGTTGGGTGGATCCAGCAGAAGGCACTGGCTGAAAAACAGAAGCCAGAAGGAGGGAGAGATTTGGTATTTATTTGCTCCATTTCTCCCCTCTCTGTCAGACCTCGGGACAGTAAGGGTTTCCCTCTGGTCCTAGCACCTAGAAACCTCAACGTCTCTTTTTGATCTCCTTAACCCTATCTACGCCTCTGTAAGTAGTCTGTTCATTAAACACTCCCCCACCCCCAGCTAAAACCTTTGGTGTGGTGTGAATTTCCACTAAAGAGTCTAATACTTGACATACAACATACTTTACGTATTTACTCATTTATTTAATTTTTTTAAACTTCTTTAAAAATGTTTTATTTATTTTTGATGGAGAGAGAGACAGAGCATGAGGGAAAGAGGGGCAGCAAGAGAGGGAGACACAGCATCCAAAATGGGCTCCAGGCTCTGAGCTATCAGCACAGAGCCCTATGCGAGGCTTGAGCTCATGAACTGTGATATCAGGACCTGAGCCAAAGTCGGACGCTTAACCAACTGAGCCACCTAGGCGCCCCTACAACATATTTTATATAGTTGGCATAGTATTTGTTAAGAAAAAATATCTAAAACTTTGGAAACAAGGTAAAGGAGAGGAGGGGTGTTCTCTCAGTGTTGTATTGGGAACATCGTATAATAGCATTATTTCATTTTTTAAGACAATGTATCTGTGCTTGACTTTACTATTTACTATTTGATTAAAGCCCAGACACTGTGAAGTTATATGTTAACTTGTAGATTATTTCTGTCTGGTACAAAATACAGCTCCAAAGGTTATGGTTTTACAGCCTCATGAGTTATTTAAATCAGTTTTGTATCTCATGTAGCACTTATTCTAACATTTTTTATTAATACCTGTGGATACTGAGTTCACTAAATGCTCTTTGAACCAGCTTTACAATCTCACTAACACCCTCACTAATAAACCAAATAAGTCTTGGATACATGTTTATTCTATACTTATATGAGTTTAAATTTTAATTAAAAAATTTTTTTAACATTTATTTATTTTTGAGAGACAGAGAGACAAAGCACAAGCAGGGAGGAGCAGAGAGGCAGACACAGAATATAAAATGGGCTCCAGGCTCTGAGCTGTCAGCACAGAGCCCGACACAGGGCTCGAACCCAAGAACTGTGAGATCATGACCTGAGCCGAAGTCAGACGCTTAACCCACTGAGCCACCAAGGCGTCCTTAAATTTTAATATTTTGAAAATGATGCTTTGACATACATACTTCACATGCTTTTATTGTACTTTTAACACTTTACATATCATCCACCAATTTCACTGGACAATTTCCTAGGTTTTGGGATTTAGGTAGCTTAAAGTCTTTAGCTATTATAAAATAAGCATTGCTGATGATACTCACTTTTTTAAAAAGAAGTGGGTCCCATATGCAGCGCAAGCCCACGCAGGGCTTGAACTCACGACCTGAAATCAAGACCTGAGCTGAGATCATGAGTTGGCTGCTTAACCAACTGAGCCATCCAGGCTCTCCAACTGATAATATTCACTTTTGTTCACATGTTGGCAAACGCTTGTGGGAGGAGGGATGGTATAAAGTTTGCGCGGGGCCTTTATCTCCCATATTTAAGATGCTCCTGCCCTCCCTTTCTTCCGTGTCTTACTCTCAGCCCAGCCCACCCCCCATTACAGGCACCAGCGTGTCCTTGTGGGACTTCTAGTCAGTTCGGGGCATGACCTGAGCACACTCCTTGCTGACAATAGCACCTGACGTGCAGTGAGTCCTCACCACATATGGACACTGGGCTAAGTGCCTGATACCCATTCTCTCTTTGGTGCTCGTGACTACCAGTCATCCAGGCCCTGCTATTATCCCCCCTTCCTCTGTGTGAGGAGGCTAAGTTGGGATTTAAACCCCGGGTGTGACCATGAAGGCCACGCTCTTAAGCACCGTGGTGGGATGTGACTGCATAGGTGATAAATACCTGAGTGAGTGAAGAAATGGATGGTCAAAACCCCTCTGAAAGGACCAGAGTGGCTGAGTTTCACCAGCTGGGCACATGGTGGGCTGGGGCTGCCTTCTCGGGGTCCTTCCCGGCCCCTCTATTTCCAGCTCCCTGCATGCTCTGCTGACGTCCTTCTGGTTTAGGGGTTGACAATCTTTTCTAATGGGCTGGCCAGTAAATATTTTAGGTTTTGTAAGTTGAATATGGTGTCATTCACATATGCACATACATGCATGTATTTGTGTATATATGCATATGTATATATATATATGTTTTTTTTTCCCCCTTAGAGGTACAAGAAGAGCAGAGAGAGAGGGAGAAAGAGAAGCCCACGATCCTGGCATCATGACCTGAGTTGAAAATCAAGAGTTGGACGCTCAACTGACTGAGCCACCTAGGGGCCCCTCTTTTTTTTTTTTTAAACCCTTCACAAATGTGAAAACTATCCTCTCATGGGCCATGCAAAAACAGACTATGAACCAGATTTTGCCCACAGGGTTTAGTTTATTGACTCCTGTTCCAGGTCACTGATTCTCCCTGCAGATTTGTTTAACCTGTTACCTCCAACCACTGATTTTTTTTCTTTTTTTTAAATGTTTATTTATTTTTAAGAGAGAGAGAGAGTGTGTGTGAGCAGAGGAGGGACAGAGATGGAGGGAGACACTGAATCTGAAGCAGGCTCCAGGCTCTGAACTATGAGCATAGAGCCTGATGCGGGGCTCGACCTCACAAACTGTGTCGTTCTTTAATTCTAGTGTACTTTTTAGTTTAGTTTAGACTTTTTCTTTGTTTTAATAGTTGCCAGCTCTTTGTCAAACTCTTTATTTTGAGAGACAGAGAAAGCCACCGAGAGAGGGGCAGGGAGAGAGGGCAAGAGAATCCCAAGCAGACTCTGCACTGTCGGTTTGAACCCATGATCCATGAGATCATGACCTGAGCTGCAGCCAAGAGACACTTAACCAACCAAGCCATCCAGACGCCTTTCTGTCAAATTCTTAATTTTGTTTTTTTATCTCCTTGGGCATAGGAAGGGTCATTATTCTAAAGTCTGTGTCTCATAATTCCAGTATCTATAGCCAGTGTGAATCTGTCTCCATTTTCTACCATTTCTGCTGGTTTTGATTTATAGCATCTTTACTTCTCACGTGTCTCATTATTTCTTGCAAAACGCTGGATGTTGTATTTGCAAAATTGTTCGTAGAAACAATTTGATGCATGGATATTCTCCTCCAAAGAAGGTTCATGTTTAACTTCAGTAAGGTATCTGGGCAGGCCGGCAGTTTGCAATGCCCAGAAGCACCAGCACACTTAGATTTTATCCAAGTCCAGTGATTAAAGTGATTCCAGGCTGAGCTCTATAGCTCTTGGGAGAATTGACTTCTGGTTATAGGATGTAGGCCTTTGGGGTAAAGACCCAAGCCTTCCCCTGTTTCCTTGATAGGTTCAAGACTGTGAAAAGTTCCGCTGAGCTTCCCAATGTCCCTACTAGGATGAATGCCCAGGGGAAAAACAGCTCCTTGGGAAGGTAGATCTAGTTAGCTCCTTAGTACCTTTACACCAACTTTTTATTTTCCACCCACCTTCTCTAGTTGTCCTTCTAACGTCATTTGTAGGGGCCAAAACCCCTAGTCCGCCACTCCAGAAGTAGGAATCCAGAGACAAATTCTCTATGCAAAAGGATTTGGGCTTTATTCTGGAAAGGGAGAGTCGAGAAGAGGTTTACACAACCCTTCAAAAATTTCGAAGAAGGTAGATCAAGCAAATGAACAAGAACCCCACCCCCCAACACATGCCTGCTATTTTGGTTTACACTTCCTCTGTGTGGTCTATTTCAATATATAATAACTGTTGAAATCTTTAATAGGCAAAAACACTTCTAGGTCATTATTAATTAGCTCTTATACTCTAAAATCAACAAAGATTGACAATATTTTGAGATTCATGTTGAACAATTAAAGTTAAAAAAACAAATGAGAACAGTTTTCTTTGTGAACTGATTTTGCACTGTAATTTTAACAGAAGGCTTCTTGAATAAAAAAAAAAAAGACTCCAAATAAATAAACTGAAAAAAAAAAGGACTCTATATTGAAGATCACTTTCCTCTATTCTACTGAATAAGGACTATTCATATATTCTGCATACTTGCTATGATGTCTGGGTGTTTTGCTTCATGAAGTCCTTTATGAGCAGCCTGTTTTCTTTCTGTGCACAAGTGAAGGGGACACTCTAAGGCTATAGCAAGACATTAAAAAATGTTATTTTCTGGGGCGCCTGGATGGTTCAGTTAGTTAAGCATCCGACTCCTAATCTCAGCTCAGGTCATGATCTCACAGTTCGTGGGATCGAGTTCCATGTTACAGGATTCTCTCTCCCTCCCTTGCTCATGTGCATGCCATGCTCTCTCTTTCTCTCTCTCTCTCAGAATAAATAAATAAACATTCAAAAAATAAAATAAACAAAATTCTTTTTTTAAGTTATTTTCTCTAAGGTTGCTGGGAGAAAAAAACCCAAAGCACTTACCTTCACTTCTAAGTCAGGGTGAGGCCCCAATTAGGGAGCAGTCTTCACCATGCTGATCATGCATTTTCTTCTACTGGACATCCTTTCTACTGACCTATATTTGCCTGATCATTTTAAGATGGGTGGAAGTTTTCTAAAATGCGCCCCTACCATCTACCACGTTACACACACTGTCCTGCATCTAGCTGAAGTCGATTCGCAAAGATGCCACCCGGATAGCTAGAAGAACCAAGGGCCGGAAGCAATGTTCTAAATATGTTTTCCTTATTTAGTATTTCTCAGATTCTGTGGAGTTTTTTTTTAATTTTAAAGATATAATTTACATACAGTAAGATTCAGTCTTTTTGGTGTACAGTTCTATAAATTTCGCTGAATGCATACGGTTGTGAAATGACTCCTAAAACTGATATATCGGAGCCCCTTTGCCTCAAAGATACCCTCAGGCTCTCTTGTCATCCACCTGTCCCCTACTCCGACCCCCTTGGCAACTACTCATCTGTCTACTGCTCCTATTTTTGCTTTTTCCGGAGAGTTCTATAAATAGAATCATTGAGTATGGAGTGTCTGAGTTCCTCCATTTTGCATAATACATTCCTCCAGGTTTTTGCATGTATCAGTAGCTTGTTTCTTTTTTTTTTAATTATTACTGGGGAATGTTCTAGGACATTAATATACCTCGGTCTGTATAAAGGTTCATCCATTGAGGGACATGTGGGTTGTTTCTAATTTTCAGCAATTATGAATAAGGCCTAGGTTTATCAGCGACCAGGTTTCTGGGCGGACAAAAAATTTCCTTTCTCCATGGTAAACACGTAGAGGTGAGATGGCTTGGTCTCATAGGAAGGATATGCTTAATCTTGCAAGGAACTGTGAGCCAATTTCCAGAGTAGTGGAATTATTCTGAATTGCAACCAGCAAATTATGAGAGTTCCAGTTGCTCCTCATCCTCACCAGCACTTGGCATTGTCGTTAGTGGTATTCTGCTGTGGTTTTCATTTAAATTTCCCCAGTGTCTAATGATGTTGAGCCTCTTTTCATGTGCTTATTGACTAGTGTATAACTTCTTTGGGAAAAAGTCTACTCAAATCCTTTCCCATTTCATTAATTGGTCATTTGTCTTTTATAGTCTAGGTGTAAGAGTTCTTTATACATTCTGCTTACAAGTCTTTTACCAGACAGATGATTTGCAAGTATTTTTCCCATCCTGTGGATTGTCTTTGCACTTTCTTTTTTTTTTTAAGTTTTATTTATTTATTTATTTTTAAATTTTTAATATTTATTTTTTGAGAGACACACAAAGCGTGAGTGGTGGGGGGGCAGAGAGAGAGAGAGAGAGAGGGAGACACAGAATCTGAGGAAGGCTCCAGGCTCTGAGCTGTCAGCACAGAGCCCGACGTGGGGCTCCAACTCACAAACTGTGAGATCATGACCTAAGCCAAAGTCAGATGCCTAACTGACTGAGCCACCCAGGCACCCCTTAAGTTTTTATTTGTTTGTTCATTTGTTTATTTAAGTAATCTCTATGCCCAATGTGGGGCTCAAACTCATGACCCCAAGATCAAGAGTCGCCTGCTTCCTTGATGAGCCAGCCAGGTGCCCTTGTCTTATCATTTTCTTGATGATATTCTTTGAAGCATAAAAATGTTTAATGTTGATGTGGTCCAATGTATCTTTTGTTCTTTTGCTGCTTCTTCTTTTGATGTCATATCTAGGAGACCATTGCCTAATATATGGTTATAAAGATTTATGCCTGTGGTTTTTTCCTACCAGTTTTATAGATTTAGCTCTTACATTTAGGTCTTTGCTCCATTGATTGGTTATCATATGTTGAATTATCTTAGCTGTATGAAATAAATCCCACTTGGCCATGGTGTATAGTTGCTAGATTCTGTTTGTTGGTACTTTTTGTTGAGGATTGCTGTACCTATGTTCATAAGGGATATTGGGTCTATAATTTTCCCTTCTTGTGATGTCTTTGTCTGGTTTTGGTATCAGAGTGATCCTCGATTCATAGAAAGATCTGGGAAGTGGTCCCTCCTCTTCTACTTTTTAGAAGAGTTTATGAAGGAGTGGTGTTAAGTCTTCTTTAAATGTATGATAGAATTCACCCACGAAGCCATCTGGGTCTGAGATCTTCTTTGTGAAATTTTTTTTTAATGTTTACTTATTTTTGAGAGAGAGAAATACACACAGCACAAGCAGGGGGAGAGAGAGAGATACAGAATCTGAAGCAGGCTCCAGGCTCCAAGTGATTAGTACAGAGCCCTAAATAGGCACCCTAAATAGACCTATAACAATTAAAACAATTGAATTAGTCATCGAAAAACATTCCACAGGGGCACTTGAATGACTCAGTCCATGAAGCGTCTGACTTCGGCTCAGGTCATGATCTTGCACTTTGAGGGTTCAAGCCCCATGTTGGGCTCTGTGCTGACAGTTCAGAGCCTGGAGCCTTCTTGGCATTTTGTGTCTGCCTCTCTCTCTATCCTTCCCCTGCTTGTGCTTACTCCTCTCTCTCTCTCTCTCTCTCTCTCTCTCTCTCTCTCTCTCTCTCTCTCAAAATTAAATAAACATTAAAAACTGTATAGGTCTTTTCAGATTTTCTATTTCTTCTGGTAGTGTCTACCTTTCCTAGGCATTTGTGCATTTCATCTGGGTTATCTAATTTGTTGGCATATAATTATTTATAGCATCCCTTATAACTCTCTGTTATTTCTGTAGTTAGCAGTGAAGCCTCTTGTTTTATTCCTTTTTAGTAATTTGAGCCTTTTCTTTTGGGGTCAGTCTAAAGGTTTGTAGATTTGGTTGATTTAAAAAATTTTTTTTTTAATTTTAGTCTTCTCCATTTTCTCTCTGTTTTTGTGTTCTCTATTTCATTGCCTTCAATTGTATTATTTTACATGCTGTATTTTAGGGCTCTGCTGCTAGGTTTGTATATATTTATAATTATTACATCTTGATGGATTGATGTTTTATCATTATGAAATGTCTTCTTCGTCACTAGTAAAAAAATATCTGTAAGTTTATTTTGTCTGATATCAGTATTGCCCCTCCAGCTCTTTTCTGGTTGCTGTTTGTATGGTACATATTTTTTCATCCTTTTACTGTCAAGGTATTTATGTCTTTGAGACTAATGTGTGTCTCTTAGAGACACCATAGAGTCGGATCATGTTTTTGTATCCATTCAGCCGACCTCTGCGTTTTGACTGGAGCGTTTCCAGGGAATTGCCACAAGTCAGATAATGGCAGTTCTCGGCATGGGGCTTAGGGAAGCTCCAAACCTAGTTTGTCCTGTGTGGCTGCTAGGTTGCTAGTTTTTAGAACTTTTGTTGTGAGATTATTGGATTTCAAGGCTTCCTAGGAGATTCGAAGAGGAAGATGTTATGAGGCAAGTACCACAAATCTCCCATTCTTACTGAGATTCCACTCTTTTATGTTTTTAAGTTTACTATATTCATTTTGAGAGTCAGAGAGAGCGAGCACGGGAGGGGCAGAGAGAAAAGGAGAGAGAGAGAGAATCCCAAGCAGGCTCTGAGCTGCCAGTGCGGAGCCCGACATGGAGTTTGAACCCACATATCATGAAATCATGACCAGAGCCAAAATGAAGAGTCGGACACTTAACCTGCTGAGCCACTCAGGCACCCCTGCACTCTTTCTCTTGAGTAAATATTCCTTGAACTGTTGTAAGCCTTTGTTACTTTGCAGAGTTCTGAAAAAGTTGGTCTTGACCATTTCTGTTAGCATCCTCATTGTTCTTATTGGGGAGAAAATTTAGGGAGGTCTCTGTGCCACCATTCCTAGAGATGTCATGCCTCCAAACCTGCTTTTATGCCCAACCATCTGTGAAGGATAATCTACCACGTGCTTATTTTTAATGACATTAGAAAACGCCTGTCTATATACTTTTCTGTGCTAGAAAAATAAAACTGAAAACACCTTAATAAGCAGGCATATTTAGAAGATACAAAGAAATAAGTAACAGAGAATGAATTCTATATACTTCAGAAAGACAAGCAGTAATTTACAATGGTAGAGCAAAACAGTGCAAATTTTAATTCTAATGGTTAACAGAATTCAACAAATTAATGTGTCTAGGGTCCAAACTCCTTGAACGGTTTCCACTAGCACTTGGATCTTCTTAAGATCCTATATGAATTCTCTTTTCTTTCTTTAAAAAAAGTTTTTTTTAATATTTATTTATTTTTGAGAGAGAGAGACAGAGACAGAGCATGAGAAGGGAAGGAGCAGACAGAGACGGAGACATAGAATCTGAAGCAGGCTCCAGGCTCTGAGCTGTCAACACAGAGCCCGATGTGGGGCTCAAACCCATGAGCAGTGAGTTCATGACCTGTGCTGAATCCAGACACCCAACCGACTGAGCCACCCAGGTGCCCCAACTATATTAATTTTCTCTTGCTGCCATAACAGATAACCATGAACCCAGTGGCTGAAAAGAACAGCACTTATTTGCCCCCATTCTGAATGTTAGAGGTTCAGGCAAGCTCAGCCGTTTCTCTGTCCCAGGTCTCAGAAGGGCTGAAATGAAGGTGTTGGCCAAGCTGAACTTGTCTCTGGAGGCTCTGGACAATATTCCTCTTCCCAGTCCATTGAAATTGTTGGTGGAATTCAATTTCTTGCACTTTTAGGACTGCTGGCTCTCTTCCGGGCTGATTTCTGCTTCTAGAGACCACTGCCTTCCTTGGCTTGTGGTCCCCTTTGCCCATCTTTAAAGCCAGCATTAGTGCATTGAGTTTGACTTCCTTTCTTACACCAACCAGAAAAAACTCTGTTTAAAGAAACTTACAGGGGGAATGGCGGTTGGCTCAGTCAGTTAAGCGGCCAACTCTTGATTTCGGTTCAGGTCATGATCTCATGATTTGTGAATTCGAGCTCCGCATGGGCTTTGTGCTGACAGCATGGAGATTGCTTGGAATTCTCTCTCTCTCTCTCTCTCACTCTCTTTCTCTCAGAATAAATTAAAATAAATCTTACATAAAAAATAGACTTACGTGGGGCACCTGGGTAGTTCAGTTAGTTAGCGTACGGCTTTGGCTCAGGTCATAATCTCAAGGTTCATGGGTTCGAGCCCCGCATTGGGCTTTGTGCTAGCTCAGAGCCTGGAGCCTGCTTTGGATTCTGTGTCTCCCTCTCTCTCTGACCCTCCCTTGCTCATGCTGTCTCTTTCTGTCTCTCAAAAATAAGTAAAAAACATAAAAAAATAGACTTACATGATTAGAATTAGGCCCACTGGGATAATCTCCCTATTTTAGGGCCGACTGTGAGATGTAACATAACATAATTTGGGGGAGTGATTTTATGGGACTCACAGGATCTGAGGTTAGGGCATAGAATCTTGAGGGAAGCCATACTGAGAATTCTGTCTATTTATGTGAAAGCCAGTTTGTAAAATGATTGGCCTGACCGGAAGTTGGAAGGCAAGGTGGATTCCTGCACAGAGAAAACTTTTCTCCAAGCTTTGATTTTGGAAATTTGCAAGCATATCTCAAACTGGAAAGAATAGCATAATGCACACATAGGTATCTACTAGAAAGATTCAAGAGTTGTTAAAAATTTGCCATATTTGCTTTCTGTATCTAGTTACAAGTATAATAATATTGTGCTCCTGAATATATGAACAAGTGTCTACCAAGAATAAGGGTGTTTTCTTATATCACCACAGTGCCTTTATCATACCTAAGAAAATTAATGATAACTTCCTTATAATATCTTCTATATAGTCCATATTCAGAATTCCTCATTGTCCACATATGTTTTTTTTTATTTTAGAGAGAGAGTGTGCACAAGCAGAGGAGAGGGGTAGAAGGAGAGAGAGAGAGAGAGAGAGAGAGAGAGAGAGAGAGAGAGAGAGAGAAAATCCTAAACAGGCTCTATGCTCAGTGCAGAGTCCAACACAGGGCTCGATCCCAGAACCCGGGGATCATGACCTGAGTTGAAATCAAGAGTCAGACCTTCAACTGGCTGAGCCACCCAGACACCCCCAGATATGTTTTATGTAACTGCTTTTTTAAAAAAAACTGATTGACAGTTTATGAAATGTATGTTATACCCCTTTTGTGCTCTTTAACCTAGAACTGTCTTGACATTTTTTAAATGTGCATTCATAGACTTTGAAGAGACAACATCAAATTGTCATCTTGTAGAGTGTCCTACATCATCTTGAATTTGACTGCTTCCTTGTGGTGTCGCTTGCCTTGTTCTTTTAGCCCCTGTATGTCACGTAAAAGTTTGGAAGGAAATATTGTTTCCTAGGTTATGCTGTGTATGTCATGTTCTGTCATACTGGGAGTGCATAAGATCAGACTTCCCCCTCCGTCCCCCCCACCCCCATCTTAGCGCTGTTAAGTTTGATTACTGAGTTAAAGTGACAACCACCAGATTTCTCCACTGCAATGCTATGTGTTGCCCTTTACGGCAAGCGAATTATTTGTGAGGTGACAATTTGACACCACGCAACCCTCCAGTTCGCCAATGGCCTGACTCCTAATGGTTTTGCCAAACACTTATAACCCCTCCCCCCGGAACAAACTGTGTCACTAACGTTTGCACAGTGGTGAATTTTGACTGCTAACATCCTTCTACGTTTATCAGTTGCAATTTTTCTGTAAAGAAGAGGCTTCTCTCTTTAATCAGAATAGCTGAAATACTTATCTGTTCTAATGACAAATCATCAGAGAAAAAGTTGGTGTCAAAGTCCTTTTTGATGGTGGCTAATGAGTGGTTTTTCTTTCTCTTCCTTTTCTTTTTTATTATCAATGTAAACTTCATAATTTTATTTGTTTTACTTATTTGTTTATCCTCAATTATGTTTGTTATCATCATCATCAACATTTTTTTAAAAATTTTTAAGTGTTTATTTATTTTTGAGAGAGAGAGAGAGAGACAGAGAGACAGAGTGTGAGTGGGGGAAAGGTGGAAAGAGAGGGAGACACAGAATCCTAAGCAGGCTCTAGGCTCCGAGCTGTCAGCAAAGTCCGATGAGGGCCTCAAACTCAGGAACCCTGAGATCATGACCTGAGAGGAAGTCAGGTGCTTAACTGACTGAGCCTCACAGGCACCCCTCACTATCATACTTACATATTGATAATTTTTAATTATCACATGATAATTGATACCATATTATCATATGATATTGATAGTAATGATAATGATCATTATTCGTTGCTCAGTCAAATTGGCCAATGGGGACCCTTCTTGATACCAAGATTTTTTTGAAATGACTTAATCTTGGAGGTTCCTTTGATTTTGTCTTGCTTTCTGACACAATACAATTCGGGCTCATCTTGAACTTTTCCTGCATAAATCTGGATTCAGCTCTCTCTGAGAAGCCTTGACTGCTTTTAGGGGGAACGCAATTCGGAAACCAACACAGGTGCTAAATGTTCTCATTGTTATTGGGGGCAGGAGCATGGATTCTAGACCAAGGGTTAGAAAACACAGCACTTGCTGGCCCTCAAACCACTGCTTGTTTTTGTAAACAAAGTTTTATTGGAACACTGTCATGCTCATTTGCTTACATACTGTCCGTGGCTGCTTTCACACAGTAACAACAGAGTCGAATAGTTGAAACAAGATGCTGTTGGCCTGCAAAGCATAAACCATTTTACTATCCAGCCATTTACAGGAAAAATTTGCCAACTCTGGTGTAAACATCTAGGAATCATATTTTGTAATAACATTCCATGTTTCTGTTTTTAATTCAGATTGGAACGCAAGTGTTTTTCCTAACTTCTTTGATGCTATATCTGTACCTCCTCTTCCTTAACTGAGAGTCTTGATTTTTTAATAACATGGACATAGTTACATATTTTGCTTTTCTCTTTACAATACATAAATATAACTTCAAAATTGCAACATCAATATTACTTCTAAAAATAGAATGACTGCAGAATGTTTAGTATTTCTTTTTAGTTTTTTTATGCCTTTATAATATAGTCCACCAAGAATGTACAGACTACCGTGCAGAAGTCAAGTAAAATAGTGCTTTTCTCTGAGGGTAATGTTACTGATTTAATATACTGTCATATTTATTTGTTTCACTTTGCTTTTCATTTTGGAGTTTGCTTTACATTCCTTTTATATCGATATTATTTGAAAATATGTGAAACACAATCCTAATGGAGGACGTTATTAGAAATGAATAAATTAGGACTATAAAATACAAGGAAGAACATAGGAGAATTGGCAATACCATTAGCAAGCTTGAGAAAACTTCCTAACTCATTTTATACCATTAATATAATCTTGATACTGATAATGAAAAAGAGAGTATAGGAAAAGCGTAGGCTGATCACTCTTACAAAGGCTAGTATGCAAACCCCTCACTACAAAAAGAAAATTATCAGCCCACATCCTGCTGGATGTGCGTGTGTGCATGTGGGATAGACAGTTATTGGATGGATCGATGGATAGACCAACCGACAGGCACACCCGAAGGCAGTTTTCATCTGGAAGTTGGAACACTAGACTGTAAAGCCAGGATGCCTAAGTTTGAATCTCAGCATCACTACTTACTATCTGTACAAGCCTGGGCGAGTCATTTAACCTTTCTGTGCCTTAGTTTCTTCATCTGCAAAATGGGGATAATGACGGTGCCTACCTCATAAGGTTGTTGTGAGGCATCAGTCAATATAGGTAAGAGATTTCACATAAAGAGCTGCTATTATTGTTGCTGTTTCTATTATTATTGTTGTTATTTTTTTAAGTTTATCTATTTTGAGAGAGAGAGCACATATGAGTGGGGGAAAGGTAGAGAGAGAGGAAGAAAGAGACTCTCAAGCAAGCTCTAAGCTGTCAATGCAGAGCCAGACACGGGGCTCGAACCCAAGAACTATGAGATCATGACTTGAGCCGAAATCAAGGGTCAGACACTTAACTGACTGAGCCACCCTGGTGCCCCAACTGCTATTTTTATCACTGAGAGACGTCTTGTCCACAGAGTGGTTGTTGCTCAGGGTTTCTACCCAGAGTTAGCCAAACATGAGGTTAAGGGCACCAGCCATATCTGAGGGGCAAGAGAATATATTCACAGTCCTGACTCCAATAACAGCAACATGATGGGAACTTCCCATAGAGGGCAGAGTGGGAGACCCCACCACCCCAAATCTGCCTCTCCCACGTCTAGGGCCAGCCGGCAGCCTGCATCTAGACAGCAATGCAGCATAGCGGTTAGAAAAGAAGGTTCTGGCGTTAGACTGCCTGAGTTTAAATCCTGGCTCTCTTTTATACAAAGTGTCACTCACCACAAACTTCATAATCTCTGCCAGCCTCAACTTGCCCGTCTCTAAAATGCCACTGATATTAGCCCCTAGTTAACTGCGTTGTGAGGACTAAATTACATTTGCCAATCACTTAAAACACCACACGGCACTAAGTGTTAGCTACCACTGTAACTCCCTACATTGCTTGTGACCTTGTCACCATAGAGTCGGCCCTTTAGCAACGAGGACCATGGACCTCTCTCCTGGTCATGAGGAAGTGGCCGTGGTGGACAACAGGAGAGATTTAAGAGCCCCATTGATTTAGAAAGTTAGAACTGAGGGACGCTTGGGTGGCTCAGTCCATTAAGCATCTGACTCTTGATTTCGGCCCCAGTCTTGATCTCATGGTTCTGATATCTAGACCCGCACTGGGATTCTCTCTACCTCTCTTTCTGGCCCTCCCCATGCTCTCTCTCTGCATGAGACTCTTGATCCTGGGGTTGTGGTTTCCAGTCCCACCTCCCATAGTTGCACAAACAGTGCCTGCTTCTCAGTTTTCCACTCCTGACATCCGTGTCAGACTCTTTCTGTACCGCAGGGGCCCACTCAGAGGAACCTCACACGGTTTCCAGAATTCTCTGCATCTCGCAGGAGGCTTAGCAGCATCTGAGAGAAGGCCCACCGGAATCGTTTAGGCAAAAGAGGGCTTGTTGAAAGGACACTGTGGGTAGCTCCTAGATTCCAAGGATTTGTTACACGAACAGGGAGTCCCAAAGGCAAGACTGGGAAGCCCCAGGGACCTGGAAGGTTGGAAAGAAGTTCTTCAAAACCGGTGTGCTCTCTCCTCATCTGCGACATTATCTCAGATCAGCTTATGCCCAGAGGCTGAGACCCAGGTCCTGGAAGCCTCCAGCCTCACATGTACTCAGTAGGAATGTGGTCTCCAGATGAACATATGGGAAGGGGGGAGGGCGAGAGAGAGAGAAACAAACCATGAGAGACTCTTTTGTTTTTTCAATTTTTTTTACACTTATTTATTTTTGAAAGGCAGAGCACTAGTGAGGGAGGGCCAGAGAGAGAAGGAGAATCCGAAGCAGGCTCCAGGCTCTGAGCTAGCTATCAGCACAGAGCTCGACGTGGGGCTCAAACTCATGTGCTATGAGATCATGACCTGAGCCAAAGCAGCCACTCAACCGACTGAGCCACCCAGGCGCCCCCATGAGAGACTCTTAAAGATAGAGGACAAACTGAGGGCTGATGGACGGAGGTGGGTGGGGGATGGGCTCATCAAGGTGAGCCCTGGGTGTTTTAAGGGATGAATCACTGAATTCTATTCCTGAAACCTGAAATAAAAATTTAAAAAGCAAAAAAATATAATAATAAAAATAAAACTGAAAAAACAAACAACAACCAGGGAACACACTTAAAAAAAAAAGAAAGTGGTCTTTTTCTTTTGTGTGAATTACAATTATCCTGGTGGATTGGGCCTGTCTTAGGTCGAAAGCTCATCCCAAGTCTCACCACCGTGGGACCTCAAGTACCACCTCCAGCCAATCACCACGGCCAAGGAGATGGGGTCTGTGAAAAGATGACAATTCCCACCCCACCTCCCCAACTTTGACCCTCAGGTTAAAGGATCATCTCCCAGAAGAAAGCAAAGTCTCAAATCTAGAAGAAAGGAGAGGAGCGTGGCCAAAAAGAAAGATAACATTACAGTCTGATTAGAGACAAAAATTGAGGGGCACCTGAGTGGCTCAGTTGGGTAAACATTGGACTCTTGACTTTGGCTCAGGTCGTGATCTCACCACTGGTGAGATCGAACCCCATATGGGGCTCCGTGCTGACAGCCTGCTTGGGATTCTATGTCTCCCTCTCTCTCTGCCCCTCCCCGCCACTGTCTCTCTCTCCCTCTCTGTCTCACAAAACAAATAAATACACATTAAAAGGAAAAAAAAGACAGGGGCACCTGGGTGGCTCAGTCGGTTAAGCGTCCAACTTTGGCTCAGGTCATGATTTCAAGGTTCATGTGCTGACAGCTAGCTCAGAGCCTGGAGCCTGCTTCGGATTCTGTGTCTCCCTCTCTCTCTGCTCCTCCCCTGCTCATGCTCTGTCTCTCTCTCTCAAGAATAAATAAAAACATTTAAAAATTTTTTGAAAAAGACAACAGTCAAGCCTATGAGACTCCAGACAAATCAACATGACTTCCACAGTCTTTCAGTCATTCATAATGCAGCAGGTCCAGGCTTAAATGATGTATGAGAAAATGTGTCCACCTAAGTGATTTTTCTAGCTAGTAGAACTTTATCCTCCATGGGCTAAAGCAGTTGCTTTAGATCATTTTCTGTAGTCTCTCCACAATATGGCAGAAACAACTTTTCCTGCTTTTATAAAGAATGTCTTGAATAAAATTTAACCATGACTTATTACCAAGGGATGGTCATCAATTGTTGTTTTTAAAGTTTATTTATTTATTTTAAGGGGTGGGGAGAGAGAGAGAGAGAGAGAGAGAGAGAGAGAGAGAGAGAGAATTCCATTCCAAATAGGCTCCTGTGAGATTAGGATCTGAGCCGAAACCTAGATCAGACACTTAACCGACGGAGCCACCCAGGTGCCCCAATAATGATCAATTCTTGCATATCAGTGACATTCTCCTGGACCACGGAGACAGGTAGACCTATTTGCCTCTATGCCAAGGACACTAGACTACATGTTTTGATTTTCAGTTTCATTTTTAAGTTTTTGGTCTCAGGCTCTTTCCCACTCCTGTCACTGTGCCTGTCCCTACTATCTTTCACCCTTAAGCACTTCCCCCTCCCCCACTGCCTTGCTTATTGGCTAATCCTAATCGACCATGGGTTGGGAAATCAGATGACCAAAAATGTTACAATATTGTGTAAAATATTTGCAAATTCAGAAATTCGAATTTACTGCCATGGGAAGAAATAGTCTCTGAGTAGAGGGTGCCTGGGTGGCTCAGTTGGTTAAGCATCCGCCTTCGGCTCAGGTCATGATCTCATGGTTCGTGGGTTTGAGCCCTACATCGGGCTCTGTGCTGACAGCTAGCTCAGAGCCTGGAGCTTCCTGCTTCAGATTCTGTGTCTCCCTCTCTCTCTGACCCTCCCCCGCCCACACTGTCTCTCTCTGTCTCTCAAAAATAAATAAAAGACATAAAAAAAAATAGTCTCTGAGTGAAAGCTGGGGAACTTGTCTATGAATAAATTATGAGAGCTCTTTAACACCTATCACGTATTTCTACACACTTGTCATTTTCTTTCCCCTGTTGGCCCATCTCTGCTCACAGATGCACTCGAGATGGCTGTGTTACCAACAGTATGACTTTATAATAACTGCAGTATTTTTTTTACTTCTTTTCTTCATATTATCTCTTTTCTAGATTATATTCTCTTCATTTTTAAACATATATTTATCAGGGCGCCTGAGTGGCTCAGTCGGTTAAGCGTCTGACTTTGGCTCAGGTCACTATTTCACGGTTTGTGGGTTTGAGCCTTACCTTGGGCTCTGCAGTGAGACCCTGGAGCCTGCTTCAGATCCTCTGTCTCCCCCTCTCTCAGCCCCTCCCCAATGATCTCTCTCCTTCAAAAATAAATAAACATTTAAAAAAATAAATTGGGGTGCCTGGATGGCTCAGTTGGTTAAGCATCCGACTTTAGCTCAGGTCATAATCTTGCAGTTTGTGAGGTTAAGCCCAGAGTTGGGCTCTGTACTGACAGCTCAGAGCCTGGAGCCTGCTTCTGATTCTGTCTCTCTCTCTCTCTGCCCCTCCCCTGCTCACACTATCTCTCTCTCTCAAAACGAAATATTAAAAACCTTAAAAGTAAATAAAATAAAGTTGTTAAACATCTATTTATCTGTGAGTCCTCACTCAGCTAACTATTTTAGACCATTTCCAAGAAGTCAAAACATGGACCCTTCGATTGCCCTTTAAATTGGTAAATGAACACATGGGGGAAATCATATTGAAATTTACACTGACCCAGCTGCTTCCAGTCACAGAAAGAGAAAATTATAGAGACAACTTTTTCTATAGATAAATCACGATAAAACCTTGTAATTTTGAAGTTAACACTGAGCAGTGCTGAATTCTGGAACCCGATGAAAATATTTCCTTCTGGGAAAGAAACCTTGCAACAAAAACTAATAGGGAATGAAGAAAAGCTCCGAATTCAAACACACAGATCCTTCTTTTACCATAAATAATAAAAATAGGAGAAAAAAAAGATCAGCTCACTTCTCTGCTACTAAATGAGAGTAAATTGAAATGATTATGGCCTCCATGTCCCAGATATGAAGACCCACCCTGGAAACTTCATCTCCAAAAAAGGCAAGTCTGGCTCTGTTTACAGGTCTATTGGTTGATTCAGGGGAAAATAAAATTGATTGTATGTCAAGGTTATGTAGGTATTGCAGTTACTTTGGCTACATAAGAAACCATCCCCAAAACGTAGTAGTTTAAAACAGCAACATTTATTTTGCTGACAAATCTGCAATCTGAGAAGGGTTCAGCAGGGACAGCTCATGAGTGCTCCGTGCCACATCAGCTGAGGTGACTCAAAAGCCAGCCCCACCTGCCATTGGCAAGGGGTGTTCGAAGGCGGGGGTCTGGAAGGATCCAAGGCTCTCTACTCACAAATCTGGAGATTGATGCTGCAGAGATTCAAACAGCTGGAGGCTGGAACAGCTATTGCTCCTCGGGCATCTCTCTGTAACCCTAGGTGGTCTCTCCACTTGACATCTCCAGTACGGTGGCTTCAGGTGGCCAGACTCCCTCCACGGTGGCCCTGGGATCCCAAGGCAGGTGTTCCAAGAAAGCAGGGGCCTGACAGAAGCGATCTCAGCATCAGGAGGCACTTCACTGTTACACTGTCTGCATGCTGTTGGTTAGAAATGAGTCGCCATAGGTCAGCTCAAGTTCAAGGGGAGAAAATCCTCTCTGCTTTGGTGGATATAATGTCCAAGAGTTTATGGGTGTTTTAAAACATTATGGTTGGGGACTCTGCCCTCCTGAGGAAGGAACAACAGATACTGCTAGATCAGGCTTCTTTTTTTTAATTTTATTGAAATTAAACTAGGAATTAAACTAAATTATTGAAATAGAACTAGAAGCTAAGCTAGATCAGGCTGCTTCATTTGGCAACCCCAGACCTCACTCCCTTCCCTCCTAATTATTCTAGCCAGCTAGCAACTTTTCCTGGCATCTCCCCAAAGGCATCAAGTTTCATGAGTCTTCTGACTAACTTCTGGATGAATCTAGAACAGAGGAAGAGAAGAAAGAGGAGAGGTGACTGGGTTTCGTTGGTGACGACTCCTTCCCAGAGGACCGGCAGCGAGGCAGCTCTGCTAAGAGCAAGGTGGCCACACAGCACATTTGGGTTGTAGGAGAATAAGACCCCCAAACCAAGGCCCCACGAAAGGTGTCATGGTGAGAACTTTAGAGAACCCAGCTTGAACAGAAGAGTGAGGGAGCTTAGGTCTACATGTGCTCCAGAGTCACCAAGCAATTCCTACGTAGTCACTTACATTTGTGAGGTTGGGGTTCTTAAAAATAAGAACAATCATAATAAACACTTTGGTGTTGTAAGTTCCTTTAAGGTTTGTAAAGAACTTCCATGGATGTTCTCATTTTTTGCTCTGTATGGCAAAACGTCTCTTCTACCAAAATGCAATGGATGACACCATCAAGTTCACCTTTAAGGAGGAAATTGGATCAGTCTTCGCAAAAATGGCATCCTATGTTAGGGGAGGCCTGGGTAACTGCTTCCAGGGGTGGGCTTTGTTGATCAGGATGATTTTTTCCAGGAAGCCCTCTCTCATCCTCAAGCTGGATGGAACAGCCCCTTTCTCTTCTTTCATAACACAGTGATTACAGTGTTACTTCCCATTGATTCTCTTCCAGGTGCCATTTTCCTTATAGGTCTTCTCACATACCTACCATATTCCCTACACTCACTACAAAACTGTGAACTTTTGTGCATGATGAACCATTTTTTTAAATATTTATTTTTGAGAGAGAGAGAGAGAGAGAGAGAGAGAGAGAGAGAGAGAGGCAGAGAGAGAGAGGGAGTCAGAGGATCTGAAGTGGGCTCTGTGCCAACAGCAGAGAGCCTGATGCAGAGCTCAAAGTCCCAAACCATGAGGTCATGACCTGAGCTGAACTCAGATGCCTGACCGACTGAGCCACTCAGATGCCCCCATGATGAATCATTTTGACCCATTTTTATTCCCTTTAGTACTTAACAGGGTACCTTGCACATATATGTTTGTTGAGGAGGGAATGTATAATTGAGTAAGTTAATGGTCAGGAAAACGTATTATATGGAAACTTCAATATAAAAGATGTGAAGTCATATGAAGATCACAGTCGTAAACATGAAGGATGTTTCTTCTAACTAGAAGAAAGAAAAAATGTAGTAAAAGCACATAATCCTGTTTATGTATGCTATGAAGAAATATTTCGATATCACCGTCTATCCATTTTGATAAACATGTGCTTGGCATACCTTAGTGGGCCTATGTCAATAGTTGCATTATCAACAGAGAATTGACTGAATGTTTTATGGCGATTTTACGACCATATCATTTGAAAATTGCATAGATATTAGGAGAGACTCATTGTTTTAATAAGCTAGATTTATGGAAGGCATTTCCAGTATCAGATGAAGAGGAGCCTCATTATACTTTTGTTGTAAATGACTTTTTATATTGCCAGTCAGTTACTATGGTTCTGAGACACTGAGCCCAGAAAACTCATTTTAGAGTCACGAATACTTGATATGTAAGACATGAAGGGAATGGATGCCTTTACTTTGAATTATCATCATAACCAAAGATAGACTACCTAGTAGCTTTAGAGGGAAAAAGACTGAAAGGCCAATGAAATGAGACCAATTATGCATTCCAGAGGCAAAGAGCTGATCGTCCATGTAAATAAGCAAACCGTGGATTCCACGACAGGGACAATGCCACAGGATCCATGAGGACAATATAGGATGGTCTGGCTTGTCGAAGTAATGGGGCAGAGTGCAGGCTGCCATAGCCTGGAGCAGGGAGGAAGAGGATGGGCTGCCATGAGCCTGGGTCAAAATGATGGCTGTTCTTGCTAAATGCCAGCAGGGCCACATGGCTTCTTTCCCTCTCTCCTGGAGACAGCCTGGGGGCTTTCAGATTTCCTGTGCATAGAAATCATCCCATTCAATTACCATACAAACAGAAGGACCCCACGTGCTATAAGGGACAAATGTTTCTGCTCAAAGGCAAGCACTGCCAAAGGCACCTGGGTGGCTCAGTCGGTTAAGCATCTGACACCAGCTCAGATCATAATCTTATGGTTTATGAGTTTGAGCCCCACGTCGGGCTCCATGCAGATAGCTCAAAGCCTGGAGCCTGCTCTGGATTCTGTGTCTCTCTCTCTCTCTCTCTCTCTGACCCTCCCATGTTCATGCTCTCTCTTTCTCTCAAAAATAAATAAACATTTAAAAAAAGGTTTAGATAAAAGGTAAGCACCACCAGGAGAAAGGGAGAGGGCAAAGCTGATGTCATTCCTCTTCATCCTTGTGCAATGGGCCCTGAATAAACAAAAAGGGGAAATTGGGAAGATCTGATGAGTTGATTTGAAAATCTGATTGATTTTAAGCTTAAAAGAAAAAAGAAAGGGGAGGGTGCCTCGGTAGCTCAGTCGGTTGAGTGTTCAACTTTAACTCAGGTCATGATCTCACGGCTTGTGACTTTCAGCCCTGCATCGGGCTTGCTGCTGTCAGCACAAATCCTGCTTCAGATCCTCTGTCCCCCTCTGCTTCTTGCTCTCTCCCTCTCTCTCTCAATAATAAAATAAGCATTAAAAATTTTTAAAAAAAAGCAGAGGTGAGAGAGCGACAAGTATGCTTGGGAAGACCATCAATCACTTGGAGAAGAAACACTGGAGCTTGGGGATGTATAACACAAGAAGCGGCCAGATGTGGGTATGACAGCAGTGGGCAGGGCAGTCCCCAATTCTGGAGGTGGTCTGCAGAGCCCCTTTCCTCAGGGCTCAGGTAGTGCTGGTGAAGGGGCATATCTTTGTCCTGAATGTGAGACAGGAAACCATCAAAACCCTCGAGGAGAAAGTAGGAAAA
>NC_043717.1:36952675-37061871 GCF_006229205.1 Suricata suricatta
AATAATAATAATAATAATAATAAAATAGCAAAAAAGAAAAAAAAAAGATGCTCCCCAAAGCAGGTCTCAAGACAAGGACTTGGTTGCAGGGAGATTCTATGGAAGGTGGCTCCAGGACTAAGAGTGATACAGCGAGGAGAGTGGGACAGGGAAGGAGAAAAAGCTAAAGACACAGTGCTCTGTTGAGCTGGTGACCAATGTGGAGCCATCTCACTGGGAAACCTCTGATGGATCCAATATACTGAGCCTCAGAATTGTCCTTCCAGACAACAAGAGGTGAGACCATTTTTTAAAACAATTTGTTTTAAGTTTATTTATATATTTTGCAAGAGACAAAGAGAGTGAGCAGAGGAGGGGCAGAGAGAGAGAGAGTCTCAAGCAGACTTTGCACTATTGGCACAGAGCCCAATGCAGGGCTCAAACTCATGAACCGTGAGATCATGACCTAAGCAGAAATCAAGAGCTGGACTCAACTAAGTGAGCCACTCCGGTGCTCCATTGTGAGACCATTTATCCATGGACTCCAATATTGATGGGTGTGCCTGGGGCTTTACCACTTCCAAGTTTCTGGACGCTTTATGGGCTGAGACAAGTTCACTAAAGCTTTGAGATAAAGCCTTCAGGAGGCCCTAGAACCCGAGGTGCAACCACACCAGCTGCAACTGATGTCTGATGGGGCCAAGGGGGTGTGAGACAAAATACAAAAAGCATCTCTCGTAGCTCCCTAGCACAGCGTTGGCAGGCCAAACACACCCAGCCCAGGAACAGTCTGAGCCCCTGAGCTCACAATGGCACAAGATTGACAAGCTCACACTGGCTCTGCCGTTCCCTACAGAGGCCAAGGTTTGCCAACGGAGGGGGTTTCCTACCTCTTCCCCGAGGAGACTATGACCCATGTGTTCTTCTTGGCCACTGTGTCAGTGAGAGCTGCCTGGATCAGAAGGTGTCAGTTGTGCACTCTGGTCTCCAACTTACTGCTTTCCTCTTGCCCATCTGAAAAGTTTGGGATGAATGTGGTTTTCCTAGGAAATGTGTAAACCTTGTTATTCCTCCCATTGTTTAGCCTGTCTAAACTATAAACTCCTTGCCATTAGACATAAAATGACATCTGTCTTACTCATCACTGTATCTCCAGTGCCCAGCACAGTGCCTGCCTACCACTTAGCAGATTCTTATTAAGATATTTTGGGGGATGGCACCTGGGGGGGCTCAGTGAGTTAAGCATCTGACTCTTGATTGCAGCTCAGGTCATGATCTCACAGGTTCGTGGGATGCAGCCCAATGCCAGGCTCTGTGCTGACGTCACAGAGCCCGCTTGGGATTCTCTCTCTTCCTCTCTCTCTCTGCCCCAACCATGCTCACATGCTCGCTCTCTCGCTCTCTCTCTCTCTCTCTCTCTCTCTCTCTCTCTCCCTCTCTCAAAATAAATAAATAAACATTAAAAAAAGATATGTGGGGGTTTATCTATACGTTGGTGCTCTGTCTCTCAAAAATAAAAAAAGTTAAAAAAAAGAAAAGATTCTCTCTCTTTCTCCCTCTGCCCCCTCCCCTGCTTGGGTTCTCGTTTTCTCTCTCAAAAATAAAAATAAACATGAAAAGATTTTATTCTTAAGTAATCTCTACACCCACATGGGGCTTGAATCCACCACCCCAAGATCAAGTCACATGCTCCACTGACCGAGCCAACTGGGCACCCTAATAGGCAAGCTAAGTTTATACATAAATCCAGGCCACCTCATTTTGGTCACATAGGCCCCATGACTTCTGTCACCTAGTGCCGTGTCCTGACCATTCCCCAGGTCATGAAGAGCTCCTCCTAACGCCCAGCCCTCAATGTCTACACAAAAAATACTTCGTTATGCAGATGAACCAAAATACCTCCAACTATCTTCCTGCTGTTGGACCTCCTGGCTGCCTCCAATTTCCCACAAAGCTTTTTCTTTTTCTTTTTTAAATTAAAGCAACCCGAGCAGCAGTATGGAATCTGGACCACTTAGCCAGCCATGCCAATGGCTCAGAGTGAGATCCCGCATCCAGATGGAGGCTGAAGGAATAGAACAGAATAGACCAAATCATATTCACAAGAAAAAAGACATTTGGGCCCTTTGAGATAGACAGATGTCTGTTTCATGCGTCACCCATAGCTTCCAAAATTTAATTTTCTAACGCAGTCACTTAACCAATTTCTAATTCTTTGGAACATGCTTTCTTGAAACTTCACAGAGTATGGTGATTTCTGGGTTATTGTTTCTCCTCCATTGTCCCGTTGAGCAAATGCAGACTCTCCATAATTCTGGACATTTGCTCTCAGTGGTTTGCCCATTGCACGACCTGTAGTGAAGAGAGAGTTGAAGCCAGCTGACTTCTCAGGGGGTCCTCGGCCTTGAGGAACAAGTAGCAGGTTGAACACCTCTGCTGGAAGCCAAAAGCTACTGGGAGCCAAGAGTTCCCATTTTTCAGCAGCATTGTTCACATCACTAGTTAAAGAAAGGAAAATAATTATCTGAAAATTTTATGATTTTTCTCTACGGAAAACCATCATCCTTACCAAAAGAGAATCTGAGTTTAGGTGTCTAACTATGTTTTCCTGAAAAGAATACCTTCAGATCTAAGAGCTGAGAGTCGAGATTCTGGATTTTGGATACTGTTATTTGGTTTTGGTTTTGTTTTTAAAGAAATTCCTCAGAGACTGCAAAGTCAAAGGTTTTCTTTTTTAAATGTTTATTTTTCAGAGAGAGAGAGAGTGTGTGTGGGGGCGAGCACAAAGTGGAAAGGGGCAGAGAGAAAGGGAGACAGAGGCTCTGAATCAGGCTCTGTGCTGAAAGCAGAGAACCCAACATGGGGCTTGAACCCACCAACTGTGAGATCATGACATGAACTGACGTGTGATGCTTAACCGATTGAGCTACTCAGGGACCCCAATTTTTTTTAAAATAATACCAATGCTGGTTATTTCAAACTCAGAAATGCCAATTCCTGATACTTTGGAGAGAGGGAGATAGAATCAAAGTAAAGATACTTCGCAAGAGAGTACCACTCATGAGAGTCGCCATAGCCCTACACTGGTTGCCTCTGCAAGATTTTAAAATGTCTTAACACCTTGCCAAGCAAATAACATAAGCCTCATAGTGAATTCAGAAATCTGCTTTTCTCTCTTTCGGGTGCGTGCTTCAGTCAAAACAGATTGCTTTTTTCGAGGATTCTAGAGTTTGGTTGCCATCAGATTCTCACTTAACTCTTCAGCCTTGAGACCCTTCCTCAAAGTAGCAACCATTTGCTAAAAAGGCAAAACAATTCTTCCAGATGCCCAGTTGCATATTTCTCTATGTTAATTGCATTGCCTTCCTTCCAGGAGAATTTGAAAAAAAGTGGATTGTCCCTACTTTCAGGTATCAGAGGCAACATAAAGCTCCCCCCACCCCCACGCCCCCGTGGATTGAACAGGCTCTAAAGAAATACCCAGCTCCAAGTCTACGGTTTCTCAAATTGCCTTCAGGTTGTTTTGGAAATGGATCTTTTAACCAACAATGAAAGGAAACTCTGAGTTTTCCTTCTGCCGCAGTCCTGTACTCCCTGAATTAGTCAGGGTCAAGATCGGCTGAGAACTTCACTCCACACTTAATGTCTGAAGTCCAAGATGGTCATGGCAAAGCAGAAAGTAGAAAGAAGATTGCTGAAGCTTAGAACCAGAGAGAGTGGGAAAAGACCCTTTGATGAAGAAATAAGAAAGCGGATGGGGGCACCTGGGTGGCTCAGTTGGTTGAGTGTCTGATATCAGCTCAGGTTATGATCTCACGACTTGTGAGTTTGAACCCCACGTCGGACTCACAGCCTGTTTTGGATTCTGTGTCTCCCTCTCTGCCTCTCCCCCACTCATGCTCTCTCTCTCTCTCTCTCAAAAATAAATAAGCATCTAAAAAATGAAGTAAGAAAGAAGATGTAAAAATCAGGGAAGCAAACTGTGTAATGAAAACTGAACACTTTGTTTCGGTCCATGAAGGAGACACACAACTAAATTAGAGGCAATATTAAATTTACCACCTGGCCTACAGAAAACTGTGACCCGAATGCCAGAAAATGTTGCTATCTTATTTTTCCTGCGTCACTGTGACACGGGGTCCTCGCAAACCATGTCTCTGCACAAGCCTGAGGGGGGCCATCGCCCCGGTTCCCATTGTTCCATTCACATCTGCCTCTCTGAGTTCCTCGACTATTACCAGTCACAGTGCTGCAAAGCTATGTGGCCCTAGTGGAAAGGACAATGACGTGAGATTTGGGGAAATTGGTTCCAGCCCTCCGCATGTTAGAATCCACAGGGTGATCTCCAGCACATCTCATCAGCTTCCTGGGTCTCAGTTTCCTCTTCAGCAAAATCAGGGACTTGGTCTAGATGATTCTATTAACTATTTCTCTTTCATGTGGACATCCTTCTGGATTTAAGACTCAGAGCTGATCACGCAAATTCGGATCCTCTGTCGGCCTCTCTCTGCCTCTCCCCCACTTGTGCTTTCTAGAAAATAAATATTTTTTTTTACAAATTAGGGACAAGAGCCCCCAGGTGCTCTCAGATGTCACAGCAGCCAGCAAGGACCCTTGGAAGTAGGCAAGAGACTCATGGCCTAAGGTGCTCCCTCCTGGCCCTAGTAATTCATGATTGTATAGAATCTTCCTTATCATAAGGAGTTGGAAACATGGACTGGGACCATCTCATAATAGAAGCTATCATTTCCCAAAAGCTGACTCTGGGCCAAGCACTTTGAGGGCTCAGTTTTCACAAAATTAAGATTAATTATTAATTCTTGAGCAGGCTGCTCCAATCAGTACCATTATTATCCTCATAACACAGATGAGAAAACTGAGTCCCTCAGGGGCCTAGTAACTTAACTCTGGTCATATGACTGATAAATGGCAAGGTTGAGATTCCAATCTAAGACACCTGATTCCAGAGTCCACACTCCAAAAAATAACAAGAGCAAACAAACAAAAGACTTTTAGTTTGACATAATTTCTAACATCAAGTTGCAAGAATGGTGCTGAGAAATCCGTATACCCTGTACTCAGAATCTCCAACTGTTAGCATTATACCCCATTCTGCTTTATTTTTCTCTTTGTATGTGTACACATATGTTTTTATGTGTGTATAATAAACATGATATATACATCAAAATATATATATCATGATATATACATATATGATGTCTATGATCATCACCTGTTTATTTTAGGGAGAGAGAGAGAGAGAGAGAGAGAGAGAGAGAGAGAGGATGCATGAGTGGGGGTGGGGGGAGAGAGAGAAAGAGAGAAAGAGAGAGAGAGAGAAAATGTTAAGCAGGCTCCATGGTCAGTGTGGAGCCTGATTTGAACTCGATCCCATGACTCAGGGATCATGACCTGAGCTGAAATCAGGAGTCAGAACCTCAACCATCTGAGTCACCATGTGCCCTTATAATCATCATTTTTTAAAAACATTTTTATTTATTTTTGAGAGACAGAGAGAGACAGAGCCTGAGCATGGGAGGGGCAGAGAAAGAGGGAGACTCAGAATCTGAAGGAGGTTCCAGACTCTGAGCTGTCAGCATAGAGCCTGACGCAGGGCTCGAACCCACAAACTACGACATCATGACCTGAGCCACCACGTGCCCCTAATCATCATTTTTTGAACCATTTAAATAGATGGTACAAATGAAGCTTCTTTACCCTTATATACTTCTGTGTGTGCTTAGCTTAAAAACAAGGATATTCCCATATAAACATGGCATAATTGTCACCTAATTGTCAATTAACATTGAAACGATACCATTAGATCTTCAGATCTTATTTAGATTCTGCCAATCCTTCCAATTATGTTTGTTCTAGAAAAAAAGTCTTAGGGTTCAACATCACATCCTTGATCACACATGACATTCAATTGTTACATCACTTTAATCTCTTAACCTGGAACATTCTTCAGTCTTCCTTTTGTTTTTCCTGATCTTGATATGCTTGAAGAGTACATGCCAGTTACTGTAGAGAATATCTCTCAATTTGCTTTGTCTGATGTTTCCTTGTGTTTAGCTGCAGGTTATCCATTTCTGGCAAGAATACGGCACAGATAACATGGTGTCCTCCTCTGTGCATCCTATCGGGAGGCACATGGTGTCAGTTGGCTCCATCACTGGCGATGTTAAACGTTGATCACTTGGTTAAGATGGTGCCTACCAGTCTATATTCTCCTTTGTAGTGAATCTCATGCCAACAGAACCCGCACTTGACACTGTATGTAACTACTGCTAGGCAGCTGGCACTGTGGTAGCCGTTGAAGATACAAAGAGCCTTGAAGGAATTCTCCTCAGAGAGAGCTTACAATATTATTGTGAGGGCAAGTGTGTGATGCATTACTTCAGCATCCATCCACAGATTGTTCTGTGAGCCCCACAGACAATTAGAGTGGAAATGACGTTCAGGGTTTAAGGGCTCATGAAGGAGGAGATGTTGGAAAGCTGCTCCAGCAAGGGAATCAGAAGGAAGGATGGTTCTGGCCATTGCCAGGAGGTGGGAAGGGTAAGATTTATGAGGGACTGACCTAGGAAGGCCAGAACGGGGTGTTGTTTTCGCATCCAGGAAGATCCCAGCAGCCAGTCTGGAGGGCTGCTTTCAGGGAAGATCAGCTGGACCAATAAAAGATGGGATTCAGGGCCTCCTGGGAATCAGATGGGAGTGGTCCGATGGGTGGATAGGGTGGTGGATCCAGAGCAGC
Source organism: Suricata suricatta (assembly GCF_006229205.1). Taxonomy (NCBI): domain Eukaryota; kingdom Metazoa; phylum Chordata; class Mammalia; order Carnivora; family Herpestidae; genus Suricata; species Suricata suricatta. Next base: position 36,959,412 of record NC_043717.1, read on the forward strand.
TCCGAAAAATCTGGCTGAATAACTCCCTTGCACTTGGCTCCCACTTCACCAAGTCTTTTTTTTTTTAATTTTTTAAATTTAATTTAATTTTTGATGTTTACTTATTCTTGCGAGAGAGAGAGAGAGAGAGAGAGTGTGTGTGTGTGTGTGTGTGTGTATAAGCAAGGGAGGGACAGAGAGAAAACAAGACAAAGAATCTGAAATAGGCTCCAACCTCTGAGCTGTCAGCACAGAACCTGACACAGGGCTTGAACTCATGAACCGCCAGACCATGACCTGAGCTGAAATCAGATGCTTAACTGACTGAGCCACCCAGGTACCCCCCACTTCCACAAGTCTTAACAGCACTTAAAATTTGGGACGCCTGGGGGGCTCAGTCAGTTAAGCGTCCAGCTACAGCTCAGGTCATGATCTCACGGTTCATGGGTTCAAGCCCCGCATTGGGCTCTGTGCTGACAGCTAGCTCAGAGCCTGGAGCCTGCTTCAGATTCTGTATCTTCCTCTCTCTCTGACCCTCCCCTGTTCCTACTGTCTCTCTCTGTCTCTCAAAAATACATAAAGAACTTAAAAAAATTTAAAAAAAACAGCACTTATATTTTGATATACATGTTCTCAAGAAGTGTTCATGGTATTTTTAGTGCCAACCCAAGGACATATGGCCAGAGCAGAGGATCTCCGTGGAGGAATCATGTGAGCCAAGGTAGGAGGGGATAGATGGGTATTGATTGGGAGGCATTTGGGCACGCCATTCAAGAATTATTTGCACCGCCTTAGCATAGGGATTCAATTCTACTTACACATGAGAAAGCAATGGAATAAGAGGTTAAAATACTGTCTCTCATTTCACCGTCTATTCCTAACCTCAAAATAAAATGTTTTTAGAACACCATTTTCACCTGCTTCTGTAGTAGGAACAGAACCCGGCACTTCTCTGAAGTGCACTTTGCCTCTAATCTGGCTCAGAATTAAAGTGCCCTAATTAAATGGAAACCCCATTATATTCTCCTGTAATCTGCAGTCCGATCGTAATGCAGTGATTACCCTGAACTCTTATTGCACATACTTTGCCCATTTATTATTATATGTCATTGTACTTTAATTACTTTTCAATGAATAAAATTCCATACCCTTCAATACTTAAACAATATTCACTTTAAATACAACCGCACACTTATAATTCTCCTTAAACGTAAGTACTCGCATCACAAATGATAAAAATTACTACTGCTTTGGAGGCTGGAATAAAATAAACCATTCTTGAGAGAAATCAGTCGACATTTTAATACAATTTTCAAACATGGAAATTTGTTACTAATTTATTTTTTCAAAAACACATTTTAAGAGGGTGATTTTTGTAGCCTTAACAACAACAACAAAAATCTTTGGAAGGAAGCACCAATTCTCTGGAGATTTTTGTTGCTTACTAACCACTTCGCCAGGGACTTAGCTCCCATCGGGAATTGATTTAAAACATCAAAAAATTTTGCACTGATTTTATATATATAATTTCCCACGATGGGGTCTGTAGGAAACCCCATAGAGAGTGCAATAGGTCAAGGGCAAAGTCTCAGAATTGATAACAAGGTAAATGGCACGAAGGCCTTTTTCCTGTTCAATTCGTCTACACATGCCTTCTTATTACCCAGGAAAAAGTGTGACATTAATGCTTGTATTGTTTCTGGTGTGAAATCTTAGAAAACCATATTAGAAAACCCTCATTTCTGGTATGCTATATCTCAGAGGCTACTTTGTCTTTGGAGAATTGTTTGCATTGCGTTGTACTTACTCCTGTAGCTACAACAGCCATATTTATACTTTGACTGGTATTTATTTCAAACATACGGCCAACATGGACTGAAAAGTAATCATTTGTGATAAATTAATTCATGACCTCATGCCATGGGATGACATTCCCAAAGATCTAAACAAATGGTCATCTGTCCTTCCTTTCTAGTCCATGATTGAAAAGTACAGCGTAGGGGCGCCTGGGTGGCTCAGTCGGTTAAGCGTCCGACTTTGGCTCAGGTCATGATCTCATGGTTTGTGGGTTCGAGCCCGGCATCAGGCTCTGTGCTGACAGCTCAGAGCCTGGAGCCTGCTTAGGATTCTGTGTCTCCCTCTCTCTCTGGTCCTCCCCACGTCATGGTTTGTCTCTCTCCCTCTCTCCTCAAAAATAAACATTAAAAATTTTTTTAAATAAAAATAAAAAGGAAATAAAAAATAAAAATACAGTGTGTTGGGGCATCCAGGTACCTCAGCTGGTTGAGCGTCTGACTCTTGTTTTTGGATTGGGGCATGATCCCAGGGCTGTGGGATCAAGCTTCATATTGGGCTCTGTGCTGAGCATAAAGCCTGCTTTAGATTCTCTGTCTCTCTCCCTCTGCCCCCACTTGTGCTCTCTCTCTATCTCAAATAAGTAATTAAATAAAATGAAAATACAGTGTTTGAGCTACCAACTCCAGCAATAGGCTTTTAAGAGGAGAGAGAACTAAAACATTTTAACCATCTCTGATAAGGAGTAAACACAGAGTAAGTTTTTTAAACCTTCAGGCTAAGTAAACCTTTCAAGTTCAATTTTGATCCCCCATTGTGAACTATTCCAAACTCATTGTCCAGGAAGCATGCTTTGACATTATCACTGTTGGAGAGAATCAATATTATTAAAATAATAGTTATTCCTGGAAAAATGTGTCTGCCATATCAATCACTCAACAAATCCATTGAATAAGTGAAGCCATTATATAAATTGGTTACTAAAGTTTTGTCCCAAAAGGAGGGACATGAAAAGGTGCAAAAAGGGTGCCAAATTGGGTGGTAATGTAGGAAGTAGAGATTGGATTTTTTCCTTTTTACCCTTTGGACTGAACAAGAAATTGGCGATCTGGTGTTCCCTCCTGGGTGCATTTGGCATGCTAATGACTAAACGAACTCAATCAAATACTCTAAAATTTAATGCACGTTGTATTTAAAAAGAAAGAAGGTAAGTATAGCCCATCATAACACAGTGGGCCGATCACCCAGAGGCCATGTTCTGTGTATGGTTAGGAAAGACAGAAAGATAAATAGGGCTTCATCAAAATTTAAAACAAATGTACCTCCGAAGGATGCCATCGGAAGGTGAAAAGGCAGGGCACCTGGGTGGCTCAGTCAGTTAAGTGGCCAACTTCAGCTCAAGCCATAATCTTGTGGTTCGTGAGTTCAAGCCCCAAGTGGGGCTCTGGGCTGACAGCTCAGAGCCTGGAGCCTGCCTCGGATTCTGTGTCTCCCTCTCTCTCTGCCTTCCTCTGCTCACACTCTGTCTTTCTGTCTCTCAAAAATAAATAAATGTTTAAAAAAATTTAAAAAAAAGAAAATGAAAAGACAAAACACAGAATGGGAGAAAATATTTGCAAATACTATATCTGATAAGAGACTTGTATCTAGACTATATAAATCACTCTTTTTTTAATGTTTATTTTTGAGAGAGAGAGTAGGGGAGGGGGGAAAAGAAAATGAATCCCAAGCAGGCTTTGTGCTGGTAGTGCAGAGCCTGACACAGGGTTCGAACTCACAAAGGATGAGCTCATGACCTGAACCAAAATCAAGAGTTGGACGCTTAATCCACTGAGCCACCCAGGCACCCCTATATAAAGAACTCTTATACTTCAATAATAAAAAGGCAAACAAATTTTAAAAATAACAGGCAAAAGATCTGAACAGACATTTCTCCAAGGAAGACATACAATTGGCCAATAAGCACAAGAAGAGATGCTAGTCTTTATTAGTCATCAGAGAGACGCAAATCAAAACCACAGTGAGGGGCGCCTGGGTGGCTCAATCTGTTAAGTGTCCAACTTCAGCTCAGGTCATGATCTCATGGTTTGTGCGTTTGAGCCCTGCATCAGGCTCTGTGCTGACAACTCGGAGCCTGGAGTCTATTTCAGATTCTGTGTTTGCCTCTCCCCTGCTCACACTCTGTCTCTCTCTGTCTCACTCTTAAAAATAAATAAAGACTAAAAAAAAAATTAAAAAACCACAGTGAGATACCCTTTCACACTTCCTAGGGTGGTTATAATCAAAACGTCAGTTAATAACAAGTGTTGACAAGGATGTGGAGAAATGGGAGTCTTCATATGTTCATGGTTGGATTATAAAGTGATTTAGCTGCTTTGTAAAAAAATTTGGCAGGTTCTCAAAATGTTAGACATAGGATTTCCATAGGAACCAAAAACGTGATTCCTAGGTAGGTGGTAGGTGAAATGAAAATGCACATCCGGGGGTGCCTGGGTGGCTCAGTCAGTTAAGCGTCCAGCTTTGACTCAGGTCATGATCTCACGGTTCATGGGTTCGAGCCCCGCATGGACTCTGTGCTGACAGCTAGCTCAGAGCCTGGAGCCTGTTTCAGATTCTGTGTCTCCCTCTCTCTCTGACCCTCCCCTGCTCTCGCTGCCTCTCTTTGTCTCTCAAAAATAAATTTTAAAAAATGCACATCTGCACAAAAACTTGTACACAAATGTTTGTAGAAACATTATTCATAATAGCCAAAAACAACCCAAATGTTCATCAACTGTTGAATGGATAAACGAAAGTGGTAAGTCCATACAGTGGAATATTACTCGGCCATGTAACGGAACGGGGTACTGATGCCTCCTACAACATGGACCAATCTGAAATGTTTATGCTAAATGAAAGAAGATGGTCACACGAAAAACCACATACTATATGATTTCATTTATATGAAATAGGCACAATAGGCAGTCCTATAGAGACAGAAAGTAGGTAAGTGGTTTCTTAGGGCTGCGCAGGGGTAATTAGATGCGGGGCGGTGACAACTAAAGGGTGCAGGATTTCTTTTCAAGGTGATGAAAATGTTCTAAATTGGTTATGGCGCTTGTTGCACTTATCTGTGAATATACTAAAACCATCCAATTGTATGCTTTATTTTTATTTTATTTTTTTTAAGGTTTACTTATTTTTGAGAGAGACAGACAGACAGATCATGAGTGGGGGAGGGTCAGAGAGAGAGACACAGATTCCAAAACAGGCTTCAGGATCTGAGCTGTCAGCACAGAGCTCGACACAGGGCTCGAACCCACAGGCTGGGAGATTGTGACCTGAGCCGAAGTCAGCCGCCCAACCTACTGAGCCTCCCGGTTTTTTATTCTTTTAATTTATTTCTTAAGTAAGCTCTACATCCAAAGTGGGGCTTGAACTCACATCCCTGAGATCAAGAGTTGCACGCCAGGCACCCCTGAATTGTACGCTTTAAATGGGCAAATTGTATAGGAGGGGAAATGTTATCTCAATAAAGCTGTTAGAAAAAAAATCAATGCCAAATGTGATGGTACTTCAGGAGACCTGGATGATCCGAGTAATACATAAATTCTGTTAGTGGTAGTAAACAGTCACACACAGAAACTCTGAAATTGGTTGGTCTGAGTGGGTTCTGAGAGTATTAATTAATTAACTAATTAATTAAATTATGTGTTCACCATATATATGTAGGCATGTATGTATTCACCAAACTTTCATTGAACTTGTCATTTTCTTTAAAGCACTTGCTTTTGCATCTGACTTCAGCTCAGGTCATGATCTCACAGTTCATGAGTTTGAGCCCCACATGGGGCTTGCTGCTGTCAGTGCAGAGCCCGCTTCAGATTCTCTGTCTCAGTATCTCTCTGTCTTTCCCAATCTCTCTCTCTCTCTCTCTCAAAAGCAAATAAATAAATAAATAAATACATGGCGACCAGACTTATAAATAACCTCCATGGGGTCCAACAGCATGACCACAGAATGTGTTAATGAGGTCAGATAAAAGTCACACTGAGTGAACATTACCATAAAATAAATGAGCTCAGCCATTTCTAGGAGCCACCCTGCCTGCTGGATGGTTTATAGATGTGCTTTCTTTCTTTTTTTAATGTTTATTTTATTTTTACTTTTGAGACAGAGAGAGAGAGAGCATGAGCAAGGGAGGGGCAGAAAGAAAGGGAGACACAGAATCCGAAGCAAGCTCCAGGCTCTGAGCTGTCGGCACAGAACCTGACGCAGGGCTTGAACCCACTAACCACGGGATCATGACCTGAGCCGAAATTGGACGCTTAACCGACTGAGCCACCCAGGCGCTCTGTGCTTTCGTCAGAGATACTTGGAAACCATGAGAGTCAGAGGCACTAAACGGGCCCAGGACTGCATGGCTTGGCGAGTCGCGTCCCTCAGACAGGTTGAGTCCTCTGTAAGCCTCTGGTGTCATCAGGAAACTGAATCCATGAGAATTAGTCCGAGTACACTCCCTGCACCCCTAGCTTTGGCCTCTGATCTACTTAGGGGCTTTCTCTTGTCTTCCTCCCTGTTGTCGTTTCTTATCGTTCAGCCTCAGTACCCGATTTGGTCACACTTGCAACTGGAACTGTCTGCTCCAGTAGGCTTCAGCATCTAAGGCGGATCTTGCAGGATCTCCCCCCAGCCCCCAGTCCAGGTCCTGTGTCAACACTAACAGTACCTTCTAGTCTTGCCTAGGCACCCAATGCATATAGGATAGTGAGGAAACACCCACAGGAAAGCCTTCTTGGAATGTGAGTCAACCTGCTTATTTCTTTTGTCTGGTGACTGATGTGCCAAGAGAAAGCGGACATTTCTGCATGGAATGTAGCAACAAAGGCAAACCTGCCTGTGGGTCTTCAGGATTGACAAGAGGCCAGCTCTCTGTATGACTCTCTGGCCCATGTGTTCTGGCCTCATAGGGGAAATGGCCCTGTCACGTGACAGTTGCGTTATGGCACCAGCGATTTTAACCATCTGATTTCTCGTGGTCTGATTCCCGTGCTCACCCAATATTCATCCAGTGGTAGAAGGAATTGCCAGGCCTCCAGGGGTCCCCATTTCTTGCAAGGAAAACAATGTGCTGACCAGCTCACATAAGTAGTCCTTTTGGCTTGATCTTCTATTTCTTGCGATAATTTAATAAATTGCTCCTTTGGTCTCCAGGAAGCAAGCAGTCTCCTGAATCCAATGGTCTCCGAGCTCCATGCTGAACTCCGGTGTCCCACCCTTCGAAGTGAAGCCCATTACCCGTGAGGTCCTGTTGAAGAGAATCACCAGCCTCTCTTTCTCAAGTTCTAGTAAATGCAACCACTATTACTCAATGAGAGACATAGTCTAGAAGAATTATTAAGTAAATGCCAGAAAGGCATGGACTCAGAGAGACCGATACATCTTGGGCAGAAGGGAAGTGGAAGCTGAAGAAGACCAAGCACAGGAAATATTCGAACCTGCAAAACATTTTATTTGGTGTAATACTTTGAGAATCGTTTTTCTAATTCTAAAATGAAATGAGTGCATATTTAATGTCGGACATTTGAAAAACACGGAAAAGTTTGTCCCCGGGTTTCGGCACCAAAAAAAAAAAAAAAAAAAGAAAGAAAAAAAAAAGGAAAAACACGGAAAAGTTTAAATAGGAGAAAATGCAAAAGATGATTAAAACGTAGACAGCTGAAGAAGTCAGACGGTTGCTTCTACACGACACTCTTTCCTGAAGTTTTATAATCAATTTTTCTAAGAAAAGAAAAAAAAAATTTTTCCAACCTTGGCCACACCTGGTCACTCAATCCCAGACCAAAAACTCACTGACATATCAGAGTAGGCAGAATTCAGATAGAGGCATAAACCCGAAGTTTGGCTCTTGAGGGATTCACATCCAAGTTTAAGCCTTTTAGTTTTTCTCACAGTTTAGCACCTGCGTTAGAACCATCAGGGGCAAGTGGTGTGAAAATGCAGATTCCTGGGCCCCACAGAAGACCTACTGAATGAGAATGTCGGGGGCGGGGGCAATAATTTATGTTTTAGCACACTCCTTAGATTATTCTTGTTTTTTTTTTAATGTTTCTTTATTTATTTTGAGAGAGACAGAGAGAGAAGCAGAGGGGTAGAAAAAGAGGGAGAGAGAGAATCCCAAGCAGACTCTCTGCTGTCCGCAAGGAGCCCGGATGCAGGGCCCGATCTCACAAATTGTGAGATCATGACCTTAGTCAAAATCAAGAGTTGGATGCTTAGCGGACTCAGCCACCCAGGCACTTCTACTTACGTTGTTCATATCTGCACCAGAGTTTGGGAATCACTTTTTAAAAAGCTTTTTTGGGGTAATAAAAACAATGGCTTGGTAATGTGAACACAGGTACTTTAAAACACCTCTGGGAGCACCTGGCTGGCTCAGTGCGGGGCATGTGGCTTTTGATCTAAGGGTTGTGAGTTCGAGCCCTGCGTTGTGTGCAGAGATCACTCAAATAAATAAGTAAACGTTAGAACACATGTGAAGAAATTGGCACTGCTGGTGGGAATGTAAAGTAGTCCAACACTCCAGGAAACAATATGCGATTCCTCAGAAATTTAAACATGGAATGACCATATGGTCCAGCAATTTCACTCCTGGGGATGTACCCAAAAGAATCGAAAGCAAGAGCTCAAAGAGATTTTACTACAACCATGTTCATAGCAGCCTTATTCAAAGTAGCCAACCCGTAAAAGCAACCCAAGTGTTTTGTCAACAGATGAGTGGATAAACAAAACGTAGTGTTATGCACACAATGGAATATTATCCGGCCTTAAGAAGTAGTGAAATTCTGGCACATTACGACATGACTGACCTTAAAGGTATGCAAAGTGAAATAAGCCAGTCACAAAAGGACAGATACTGTAAGATTCCACCTAAATGGGGGACAGAGACAGGGAATGGGGAGCTGGTGTTTAATACGTATGGAACTTGGGGAACATGAAAAAGTTCTGGAAATGGATGGTGGTGATAGTTGCACAGCAACAAACACACTTAATGCTACAGAACTGTACACTTAAAAGACGGCTAAAATAACACATTTTATGTTATGTGTATTTTACCCCAATTAAACATGTACATACGTGCGTGCGTGCGTGGGCACACCCACACACGTCTGAGAGCAGTGATTCCTTTGCTGTGTCCAAAGTGAAAATCCAAAAGGATCTCACCAGGGGCAACTACAAAAACGGGGGCCAAGTTCAAGCCCAAACGCAAAAGGTTATAACCATCATACAAAACGTTCAGCCTTAGCAGAAAACAAGGGCTTCCGATTCGATTCTGGGTATGATTTAAAGTGCCCATTTGGGGCTGCAGTTTTAGATCTGGTTAATGAAAAGTCACCAATGTCCCTGATTGGCCTAGCAGGATGAGGGTTACAGCCCTGAGCTCATAGCAGAAACAAAACCCAACAAGAGAATATCCTTTTTTTCCCCTGGGGTTTGAAAACGTTAGTTAATGGCTACATAAGGCTGGAATTACTTCTGTCTCCTCCTGGATTTAGAAAGCCGATGTCGTTCTTAGGGCAGTGTTGGTTGCTGCCAATCCGTATTTCCCCTCTTCTGTACTGTTGGGAAACTGACCAATTTTACTACATAAAAGGGGCAGATTCAAGTGGTTTGCAAGCTATTTAGAGCGATTTTTTTGACAAATACAGGCTGCTTTCACAAAAAGAGTTGGAGGGCCTGAAGGCAGTCATTGGTGAATTTCTAAACTCAATAAACCATAATACAATCCCACTAATAGGATTTTTTAAACGTATCAGAATTATGGATTTCTTTTTTGGGGGGGGAAGGGTGCAAGTGAGCAAAGGGCAGAGAGACAGGGAGAGAGAGGGAGAGAAGCAGGGCTCGAACTCACAAACCATGAAATCATGACCTGAGCAGAAGTCAGATGCTTAGCAGCTGAGCCACCCAGGTGCCCCTGAATTATGGGTTTCTAAAAGTTGAGACTTATTTTTTTTCAAATGCAAATATCATCAGACCTCCTTGAATAAAGTGATAGGAACCTTCCCTTCTTTTCAAGTTCAAGTGTCCCTCCAAACGTGTTGAGCCACTTTCTCCTTCGATCTGCTGATCTGCCTGAGGGGCCCTGGGCAGACCAACTGCCTGAGGCTCCTGTAACAAGACAGGCTCTTGCTCCCTTGTTAACAGTTCAGAAGATGAACAATAGAAATAGACTGCATTGTACATGCCAGGAGGGGTTTTTCTTAATGTGTTATATATGCATGGAAAATGACTGGAAGGAAGCACACCAAAATTTTAACAGTGCTTATCTCTAGGTTTGAGGCTTATCGGTGAGATTTATTTACATGCCTGTGTAAATTTAATTTTTTTCTGTACTTTCTAAATGTTCTATATTAAGTATATAATGCTTTTTCTTAACTTTTATTTATTTTTGAAAGAGAGAGGGAGGAGAAACCGAGCATGAGCGGGGTAGGGGCAGATAGGGAGGGAGATGGAATCTGAAGCAGACTCCAGGCTCTGAGCTGTCAGCACAGAGTCTGACTCAGGGTTGGAACTAATGAACCTTGAGATCATGACCTGAGCCTAAGCGGGATGCATAATGGACTGGGCCACCCAGGTGCTCCATTAACATAATTACCTCTTTAAAGTATCTCCAAATGTGGGCACCTGGGTGGCTCTTTCGGTTATGCATTCGACTTCAGCTCAGGTCATGATCTCATGGTTCCTGGGTTCGAGCCCCAAGTCGAACTCTGTGCTTATAGCTAGCTCAGAGCCTGGAGCCTATCTTCGGATTCTGTTTCTCCCACTCTCTCTGTCCCTCCCCTGCTCGCACCATCTCTCTCTCTCTCTCTCTCTTAAAAAATAAATTAAAAAGTAAAATAAATAAAAATAAAATGAAGTATCTCCAAACATAGCCTCATTCTGAGGTACTTGGAGTTAGGACTTCAACGTATGAATTTAGAGAAGACACAATTCCATCCATACTAGTCAGGGTCGTAGCTGTGAACCAAACTCATCCTAGGTGGTTTGAGCAGAAATGGCATTTATAAAAGGATGTTAGGTAGCTCACAGAAACTCCTGGAAAACTGGAGGATGTGGCAGAGACAGATCTTCCGCAGCCCAGACAAGACCCAAACGACATCTCAGGAATGCCCAGTCACCACCACCAAGTCCAGAAAGTTCCCACTAGGATTTCAGCCACCTCTGCCTCTGAAGAACGAGTGCCACTCAACCCTGCATTCTGCATGCGCCCATGTGCCTGCCTTCTACTGTCACTGGCTTCCGGATGGAAATCTCACTCCTGTGTCTGATCATGAACAAACACCATCCAAGATCGGTGCCTTAGCTGCAAGGCAAGCTGGGAAAATGAGCCATTGTCCTCTACCTTCGGAGACGGAGAATTCAAGAGTCACAAGGGAAGAAATTCCTAAGAATAGGAAGGATTTGAAAAGGTGCTTAGCCCCCAAAAGCAACCAAAATATCTGTTACACTGCAGATAAAACACTTTAAGGGGTGCCTGGGTGGCTCAGTCAGTTAAGTATGTGACTCTTGATCTCGGCTCAGGTCAGGATCTCATGGTTCGTGGGATGGAGTCCCATGTGGGGCTCTGCACTGACAGAGGAGGGCCTGCTTGGGATTCTCTGTCCTTCTTCTTCTGCCCCTCGCCCTTCCAAATAAATGAATAAACATTAAAAAAAAAAAAGATACTTAAGGGCATGGAGAGTTACACTGTTTTTTGTTTGTTTATTTAATGGTTTTTTTTAATTTTTTAATTTATTTTTGAGAGACAGAGAGAGAGACAGCGAGCAGGGGAGGGTCAGAGAGAGAGGGAGACACAGAATCAGAAGCAGGCTCCAGGCTCTGAGCTAGCTGTCAGCACAGAGCCCGACGTGGGGCTCGAACCCATGGACTATGAGATCATGACATGAGCTGAAGCCAGACACTTAACTGACTGAGCCATCCAGGCGTCCCAAATTTTAAGTGCTAATGTTTCTTTTTGAGAGAGAGAAACAGAGTGTGAGCACAGGAGGGGCAGACAGAGAGGGAGACACAGAATCTGAAGCAGGCTCCAGACTCTGAGCTGTCATGACCGAAGTCAGACGCCTACCTGACTGAGCCACCCAGGTGCCCCAAGAGTTACATTCTTAATGGTTCCCCCTCACTCTTTCCATCTTGAGTTTGATTTTCTTTTTTGTTTGATTTTTTTTTTACACAATTCTATCTAATTATGGAAGTAATACATGCAAATGGAGGAAAACTTGAAAACTCAGAAGAACACAAAAAGAGAAGAGTTTTAAATATGGAAACCAATTTGACAATAAACTATTAAATAAATAAATAAATAAATACACAATCTTACTACCCCAATATCATCAGTGCTGCCATTTTGGTATGTAGCCTCGCATTCCTTTTTATACGTATATATGCAATAGAGACTACAATCTGCATGCTATTTTACTTACCAATCTGTCATGAATGCTGGGTTTTGGGGTTTATTTCCCCAAAATAAGTTTACATTGCTAAGGGGCTAATAGCCTTTAATGTCACCTATCTAAAAATTAGAATTTTGGGGGGGCACCTAGGTGGCTCAGCTGGTTGAGCATCCCACTTCGGCCCAGGTCATGATCTCAGGGTTTGTGAGTTTAAGCCCCACCATGTCAAGCTCTGTGCTGACAGCTCAGAGCCTGGAGGGTGCTTTAGATTCTGTGTCTCCTCCTCTCTCTCTGCCCCTCCCACACTCGCGTTCTGTCTCTGTCTCTCTCAAAAATAAATAAACATTACAAAAATTTGTGTAAAGAAATTTTTTCACTGGGAAGAGTTAATGTTTATATGTATTTTTCCTCTAGTTGTCCTTTTCTGGGAAAAAGACGATTAAAACAGAGCCAAAGAATATCTTGAATGTTTCTTTTCTTCGTGTGAAGATCCTTCTATGACCTTATTTATAAGGCCATTGCAGCCAAAGGTGATTGGCTGTTATTATTTTGCCCCAAATTGAAATGATTCTGAGCATTTGGAGTTTTAATATCTTCTTATACGTTTTAACATTTTATCTAATAACTGATGGCTACAAGTAATGTTTGTATTAACCAGAGAATATCTAAGGTCCTTTAAAGTCTCCCTGGGTGCAAACTGGTTTACAGCCACTCTGGAGAACAATATGGAGGTTCCTCAAAAAAAACAGTAAGAGAGCTACCCTATGATCCAGCCATTACACTACTAGGTATTTATCCAAAGGATACAAAAATGCAGATTTGGAGGGGAACACGCAACCTGATGCTTATAGCAGTGCTATTGACAACTATGGAGAAAACCCAAATGCCCATTGACTGATAAATGGATAAAGAAGATATATATATATATATATATAATGGAATATTACTTAGCCATCAAAAAGAATGAAATCTTGCCATTGGCAATGACGTGAATGGAGCTAGTATGTATTATGCTAAGCAAAATAAGTCAATCAGAGAAAGACAAACATATGATTTCATTCGTATGTAGAATTTAAGAAACAAAACAAATGAACATATGGGAAAAGGGATAAAAGGAGAGAGGGAAACAAACGACAAGAGACTCTTAACGACAGACAACAAACAGAGTTGATGGAGTGAGATGGGTGGGGGATGGGCTAGATGGGTGATGGGTAATAAGGAGGGCACTTGTTGTGATGACCACTGGGTGTTGTATGGAAGTGATGCATCACTGAATTCTACTCCTGAAATTCTACTATTGCACTGTATGTTAACTAGAATTTAAATAAAAAGATAAAATAATAATAATAATAATAATAATAATAAAGTAAAAATAAAATCTCTTTGCCAGATCTTATATTCATAGATGATTTGCTGTTTCTGGTTTTTTTTAATGTTTATTTATTTATTTATTTTGAGAGAGAAAACATGAGCAGGGGAGGGGCAGAGAGAGAGGGGGAGAGAGAATCCCAAGCAGCATCTGCACTGTCTGTGCTGAGCCCAACGCAGGGCTCAGTTTCACAAACCGTGAGATCATGACCTGAACCGAAAATGAGTCAGACGGTTAACTGAGTCACTCAGGCACCCATTCCTGTTTTGTTTTTGAAGAGGTCACTGAGGGACCCAAGAAAGCATATAGATCTTTCCAAGAAGATTTGCCACTCTTTCAGGCTCTGGATCCCTCTCTGGAATTGATCCATAAATTCACCCCTATATTCACCCCAACGTCCCTTATTAACTGACACTCGTTTGAATAATACCTAGGCTTGTCAGTTGTTCATCTCCAAAACTCTTGTATTCACCAGCTAAACAAAAAGTCAGTCAGATACCATGCTTTACAACAGTACAATATGCTTTTTCAAGAAAGCTACCGATATCCGTGTTTGGAAATCCCAAATCCCTGATAAACCTTCAGTCTCACCTTTTTTTTTTTTTTTTTTTTTTTTTACTGGCCTGTAGTAAGCCAAATAACGGCCTTCCAAAGATGTCCCACCCTAACCCTTGAGACCTGTAAGTATGTTACATGATATGGTCAAAGGGACTTTGCACATGCGATTAAGGTTATGGACCTAGATTATGCAAGTAAACCCAAGCAAATCACTTGAGTCCTTAAAAGCAGAGAATGTTCTCTGGCTGCAAGCAGAGGAGAGATGTGGCAGAAAGAAAAGTCAGAGAGATTTGAAGCATGAGAAGGACTCAGTCTGCCATTGTTGGAGGGGGTTTATTTGGAAGCAAGAGAAGGAATGAGGGCAGCCTCTAGGAACAAAGCCCAGCTCCTGACCGACAGGCAGCAAAAGACAGTGAGGACCTCAGACCTCTAATCACAAAGCCCTAAATTCAGCCAATAATCTGAATGTGTTTAGAAGTAGATTCTTAAGTAGAACAGAAGGTTGAGTAGAGGAGGGGCAGAGAGAGAAGGAGACACAGAATCTGAAGCAGGCTCCGGGTTCCAAGCTGTCAGCACAGAGCCAGACGTGGGGCCCGGACTCACCAACCATGAGATCATAACCTGAGCCGAAGTGGGACGCTTACCCAACTGACCCACCCAGGTGCCCCGAATGGGTTTTCTTTGAAGGCACAAATCATGGTGATCTGTTATGACAACAATAGAAATGAGTATGTGGCCTGAAATGAAAATCTATCCATGAGAAGTAAGGTCCATTTTAAAGCTTAGTTATTAGGTTAAAAATAGAACTTTCTATAACCCAGGAATATTAACATATGAATTATGATAGCATCATAATTAGTTCAGAAGACTTCAAAACAGAGTAATTATTTTGTTACTACAGACCAGTTGAAATGGCACTCCATGCCATGTAAAGTCTTTACTTGCTTTTAAGATCATTCCTTCAGTGAGTCATGGATGCTTTATATTTAACATTAATATGTCCAAAGACGAAAAGAAGAGGGGCGCCTGGGTGTCTCAGTGGATTGAACATCCTACTCTTGGTTTCAGCTCAGGTCATGATCTCACGGCTTCGTGGGTTCAAGCCCCACATCCAGTTCCGTGGTGGCAGCTAGAGCCTGCTTGGGATTCTCACTGTCTCCTTCTCTCTCTGTCCCTCCCCCCCTACTCTCTCTGTCTCTCTCAAAATAAATAAATAAACTTAGAAAGAAAGAAAGAAAGAAAGATGGGTCATCATGTAAAAGTTAATACAGATTCTAATTCAAGGATTCTACATACGGTCATCTTTGTACATGGAGGGGTTGAGACTTTGTAAAACTCTTTTAAAATCATGTTGATAGGTTATCCCAAAACACTGAGGAGCTTAAGATTTCAATCTCATTATGCAAGGTGGCAGAATGCCTACTCTCCTTTCCAGCAAAGTTAGAGCTTATTGAAACGCAGTTCAAGCCAGGCAGAAATTAAGAGACAAAGTTGGTAAGAAGGGTTCCCAGAAATAAGAAGCAGCCACAGATCTGCAGGCAGCCAATGTCAGGGGTCAATACATCGACTGTGTCGATCTTTTTAAATCACTATATTCTGCTCCAGGCTTTGATGTAGTCAGAGAAGAAAACTACAAAGAAATACATCAGGGACACTCTAATGATGTGCAACATGGGCCGTAGGTACCCTGAACCCACAGAGCTGTTGTTTGTTATTACTAATAATTGCTGATCATCATTGGTTGATTGCCTGATGTGTGTGAGATCATCTGGGGAATACAAATCTGTTCAGCACGGCTAGATAGAAACCTATTCCTCAGATCTGTGTAGTTTTTAAGATGTGCCATGTGTCTGTGTTATGGCCAAACTCATGTTTGCTTTGGCTTTGAAGATTTCTTGGGTGGACATGAAGAAAGATGCATTCAGTTGCTTTATTTAAATGTCTATTGAAAACTACAAATGTCTGATATCCTGTGGGCCCTATTAAAACAAGCATATAACATGTAGGTACAACGGACATAGAGCTACATTTGTATTATCTACAACTCAAAGCGTACCCAGTGAGAGCAAGGCTGGACACAAAGTTGGAGCACATTAAATAAATTGCTTCCTTATGGTGTGAAGACAAATCATCGTATAATACAATTCTGCATGAATGAACAAAAGTCTTAGCAAGATTGTGTGAGACAGCCAAACCTGTAATCAGATCTCTAAATTTTATTTGAAATAATAGTTACCTTTATTGTTTTTGTACCAGACTTATAACTTTGTACAACTTTCGATCTCTACTACTACCTTTAGTCAGTGTAAAATATGAAAGTATCAGCTTCAAAAACATTTTATTTATTTATTTATTTATTTATTTATTTATTTGAGAGAGAGAGCAAGAGCAAGAGTGTATGTGAATAGGGGAGAGGAGCAGAGGGAAAGAGAGAGAGAATCTTAAGCAGGCTCCATACTCAACTAGGAGCCTGATGGGGACAGCTCGATCCCATGACCCTGGGATCATGACCTGAGCCCAAATCAAGAATTGACACTCAATTGACTGAGCCACCCAGGTGCCCCCAAAACATCGCATTTTTAAGAAAAAATAGTACTTTTATTTGGGAGAACCAGGGAGGATACTTTCTTTGGAGGGGGGGGGGCTACCTGAATTTAAA
This sequence comes from Suricata suricatta, assembly GCF_006229205.1. Taxonomy (NCBI): domain Eukaryota; kingdom Metazoa; phylum Chordata; class Mammalia; order Carnivora; family Herpestidae; genus Suricata; species Suricata suricatta. Next base: position 36,976,201 of record NC_043717.1, read on the forward strand.
AAAAAATTTTTTTTTAATTTATTTTTGAGACAGAGACAAAGCATGAGCGGGAAGGAGCAGAGAGAGAGGGAGACACAGAATCTGAAGCAGGCTCCAGGCTCTGAGCTGTCTATGTACTATTTCTAAATGAAACTCACCTGTAAGTTTAAATTATTTCACAGTAAAAAGTTCAAATTAAATATAAGAATAAGGAAACATTAAAAACATATTCCAACTGTGACAATTCTGAGACTCCAATTATATACCCTGCCCTGAAGCGGGCAAATGTTAACTCAATTCCACTGAGTAAGCCTTTTGGTTAAATGTGTTCATAAATATCTCACCCTAAGTTAATGTGAATTCCTTATCGATGCCCTCCTTGTTTTCTCACCGACAAATACTATGCAAGGGGATGTTGTTGCTAGAAGGAAGCACTGCATTGAACTGAACCAGTGACCTTCTGAGAGACTGGGGCTTCCTCAAAGCAATCCGGAGGGACTGAAACAGGCCAACAGAATTAAAATGCACCCACTCTTAAGTGGAACTGACCTAGAAACAAGATGCATTCATGGAGACGTAACTGCCAACTCCCCAGAAATTAGCTTGTACCAAACTCTTCATTAAGAAACTAGGGTGACTCAACTCTCTTTCTCCACTACCATTTTACTGTTGCAGAAATATGACAATGTTAGCACTAGAACATTAAATTCTGCCTATTTAGATAAGAGGAAAGGTAATGCCATTCCATTTTTAAATTGGTCTTCTTTTAATAGTATAGTTTAAAATAGTTTCTCCCTGAAAAAGGCAAATACGATGTATACATTTATACAATTGTGAATAGAATTTTCTATTACCTAACCTTTCAATTGTTCTCAATGAATGTGCACAGTTTAGATGATGCATTTTAGGTTGAAAAATAGAGTGTGCCAGAAAAACATATTACACCCTAAGACTTTAATTTTCCCTCACCCAATTTGTGAGAGAGACAGCTAACCAATACAAAGAAAAAGAGTAAAGATGTAGGAAAACAACCACCACAACAACGCTAGCCTTTCTCACTGCCTCGTGTGCACACCCAGGATCCTCTGAAGGACAATTTATATTTGCCTCCTGAGATGGACACAGGAGACACACAAAATCCAAGTCTGATTATGTAAGAGATTGCTAATTACCGAGACAACAATAATCACAGGGCTAAACTACAAAATCTAGGGACCACAAGCAAACAAATCAGCAGCAATTATTCAACAACCTAAAAATCAGCTCTGTGGGGCTAATTCTTTACGGCCCCTTGAGTCTAATTTTTTTTAATTATTTATTTTTGAGAGAGAGACAGACAGAGCACGAGCAAGGGAGTGGGAGAGAGAGAGGGAGACACAGAATCTGAAGCAGGCTCCAGGCTCCCAGCTGTCAGCACAGAGCTTGACATGGGGCTCGAATTTGGAGTGGGAGATCATTACCTGAACTGAAATTGGTTGCCTAACTGAGTGAGCCACCCAGGCACCCCAGAAATCATTTTATTTTATTAAAATTTCTTTCATGTTTGTTTTTGAGAGAGAGAGAGAGAGAGAGCATGGGCAGGGGAGGGGCAGAGAGAGTGGGAGACACAGAATCCGAAGCAGGCTCCAGGCTCTGAGCTGTCAGCACAGAGCCCAATGCAGGGCTTGAACTCATGAACAGTGAGATCATGTCCTGAGCTGAAGTCGGATGCTTAACCGACTAAGCCACCCAGTCATTCCCCAGAAATCATTTTAAAGATCTAATACCAATGTCATGTTTTGGTATTCATATTTTATCAGCAGCGTATTATCTTGTAAAATTCAAAACATTCAGGAAAGTTTCGAGAATGGTAAAATGAACTCCCATATACTCTTCACCAAATATAGCACATTTATTTTCTCCCTCTCCCTCCTCTCACTATATATTTTTACTTTATTTCTCTTTTCCCCATTTCTCATTTTCTTTCTTTCTCTGAACCATTTGAAAGTTCATGGCAGACATGACCTTCAATTCTAATATTTCAGTGTATATCTTTTAAGGCTAAGAACATTCTTGGGGCTCCTGGGTGGCTCAGTGGATTAAGCATCTGACTCTTGATTTCAGCTCAGGTCATGATCTCACGGTTTGTGGGATCTAGCCCCACATAAGGCTAAGTGCTGATGGTGCAGAGCCTGGTTGGGTTTCTCCCTCTCTCTCTGTCCATCCCCTGCTCATGCTTTCACTCTCTCAAAACTATAAAATAAATAAATAATAAATAAATAAAAATAATAAGGACATTCTCCTCTACAACCACATTATGATCCTTTAATCTTGGTCTTTCTTTTTCTTTTTTTTTTTTGTTTATTTATTTATTTATTTATTTATTTATTTTTGAGACACAGAGGGAGACAGCATGAACAGGGGAGGGTCAGAGAGAGAGGGAGACACAGAATCTGAAACAGGATCCAGCCTCTGAGCTACCTGTCAGCACAGAGCCCGACATGGGGCTTGAACCCACAAACCGTGAGATCATGAGCCAAAGCTGGACGCTTAACCAAGTGAGCCACCCGGGCGCCCCTAATCTTGGTCTTTCATGACATTGGAGCTTTGGCCCCCAAATAAGTTGGAAATGAGATGGAATAATAACTTTGTAGTTGGATTCAAAACCCAGCCCTAGTAGTGGCTTGAAACAAGTTCCTTAAATCTTCTCTGAGCCTCGGTTATCTGATTTGTTAAATGGGATCCATGGTCCCCATTTTACAAGGCAGTTGCGAGGGGTATAAATTGGTGCAATCTCTTTAGAAATCAACTTGACCATCTGTATCAAGAATCTTAAACAGACTTGTTTTCTTGGACCCAGTAAGTCTACTTCTAGCAAGTTATCCTTAGGAAATTATCGGAGATATTAGACGAAGATCTAGGGTGTGATATTCATTACCTTGAGTGTCAGAGGAATGGGTGGGTGAACTGTGCTACATGCCCTATCTCCTTCCTTATCATCCTCATGCTCCTTCTCTTCACTTACTGCCAACATTTCGAAAGTGACCCTGTGTCCGGCACTCTGCCGAGTTACAGATTGCTGTGGAAAGTTTGAAAGTCGTGCTTCGGTGGAGCACTTGACAACATGGATGTGGACAACTTTGTGTATACAATGGGATCCCAGCTTTGTTTCATGTTTACACAGTGATGTTTATAGAGGCATCTAATAAGTATAATAACACTTTTATACTGGGTGGTGAGACTTGGGGTAAATTCTGTTCATAATAACAAAAACAAGGAAATTTGCATGTAAATTTCATGCCAGTATAGGCAGAGCCCTGTGCTTAGCAGACATCAACACCACTGACGGTTGTTTGGCAAAACGTGGTCATATGGCCACTCATAGGTAAAAGGAGGACTTGGAAATTTAACCACGATGTATCAGCCACTCCCACCTATAACTCCATATAAAAAATAAAGATATGCTAGTTTTTAATTTTTTAATGTTTATTTAGTTTTGAGAGAGAGAGGAAGACATAGACTCCCAAGCAGGCTCCAGACTCTGAACTGTCCTCACAGAGCTCAACAAGGGGCTCAAACTCAGGAACCATGAGATCATGACCCAAGCCAAAGTTGGATGCTTAACTGACTGAGCCATCCAGGTGCCCCAAAAGGAAGAGATTTTAAGTGGATAGTTAGCTATCTCTGTCACATCATAAAATTTATTTTTGTCTGATATTTAATATAACCATAAAACATTTATTTTGATTAATTTTTCCTACCCAAATATCTTTCCTGACTTATTCTTTTCAATCTTTCTGAGGCATTGTGTCATGTTGGTACATTGCACAAACCTGGATTTTATTTTTTTATTGTGACACTCTCTGACCATTAATAAATGTAGCCCATTTATATTTACTGTGATTGCTGATGCATCTGCAATAATTTCTGCCATCTTATTTATGCCTTCTGTTTTTCTCACCCTTTATATTTTTTCTCTTTTCCTGCCTTATTTAGGATTAAGTTAAAAAAATTTTTTTCTCCTCTTCTGTTCTGTAATTAAGCATTCTATTTCTATTATTTCTTTTTAAAAATTTTTTTAATGTTTTATTTATTTTTAATACAGAGAGAGACAGAGCATGAGATGGGGAGGGGCAGAGAGAGAAGGAGACACAGAACCGGAAGCAGGTTCCAGGCTCTGAGCTAGCTGTCAGCACAGAGCCTGATGCGGGGCTCGAACCCACGGACGTGAGATCTGACCTGAGCCGAAGTCGGAGGCTTAACAAAACAGAGCCACCCAGGTGCCCCTAAAATTTTTTTTAAATGTTTTTATTCACTTTTGAGAGAGACAGAGAGCAAGTAGGGGAGGGGCACAGAGAGAGGGAGACAAAGAATCTGAAGCAGGCAGTAGGCTCTGAGCTGTCAACACAGAGCATGACTTGAACACACAAACTGTGAGATCCTGACCTGAGCTGAAGTTGGACACTTAACCAACCAAGCCACCCAGGTGCCCCTCTATTATTTCTATAGTTATGTAAAAACTGAAATGTGAGCATACATGCATACTTAACTTAAAGTCTAATATTGTTCAATATCTCTTTCTCCTGACAATACAAAGGATTTAGAACATTCTAAGTCCACAAGCCATCTCCTGTCCTGCATATTCTCAAATTTTCACTTATGTTGTTCTATTTTAATTTTTATGACCCAAATTGAACATTATTATTATTTTTCACAGAGTCAATATGTGTTTAGATCCTCCCTTCAGTTTTACCTATTCATTTATCATTGATTTTTATATTTTGGACCTTTATCATGGGATTTTCCGTTCTGAAGAATGTATGGTAGGAAACTCTCAGTCCTTTATCTGGACATATTTTTCTTTTCCCTTGCTCTTGAGAGATAATTCTCTAAAAATATTGTCTTACTTAAGAAAAGAAGAAGAAGAAGGGCACCTGGGTGGCTTAGTCAGTTAAGAGTCTGACTCTTGATTTCAGCTCAGGTCATGATCCCAGGGTTGTGGGATTGAGCTCTGCGTCAGGCTCTGTGCTTGTCCTGGAGCCTACTTAAGATTCTCTTTCTTTCCCTCTGCTCCTCTCAGCCACTCATGCTCTCTCTTTCTAAAATAAAAATTTAAAAAATAAAAATAGGGGCGCCTGGGTGGCTCAGTCAGTTGAGCATCGGACTTTGGCTCAGGTCATGATCTCACGGTTCGTGGGTTCAAGTCCCGTGTCAGGCTCTGCACTGACAGCTCAGAGCCTGGAGCCGGCTTCGGATTCTGTGTCTCCCTCTCTCTCTGTCCCTCCCCTGCTCATGTTTTGTCTCTCTCTCTGTCTCTTGAAAATAAATAAATGTTAAAAAAATTAAAATTAAAAATAAAAAGAAGAAGAAGAAGGAGGAGAAGAATACTTGAAGAATATAAATTTCAAAGTCAAATTCCTCCATCTACTCTTTACCATGTGACTCCAGACCAAGATATAAGCACAGCTAAAGGATTCTTGTGTATTCTTCCATATGATTTTAATTTACCTGCATACAGCTGTTTATTTATAACAATGGGATCATAATATACAGATGGCTGGACTAATTGTTTTTTATAATTTAAAAAAATATGTGGTAGATATATTTCTTTTTTTATTTTATTTTATTTTTTTAGAAAGAGAGAGCATGCACAGGCAAGAGCAAGTGAGGGAAGGCCAGAGAGAGAGGGAGAGAAAGACTCCTAAGCAGGCTTCACACTCAGCACAGATCCCAACGTGGGGCTCGATCTCATGACCCTGAGATCATGACCTGAGCTGAAATCAAGAGTTGGACACGTAACACACTGTGCCACACAGGCGTCCCTTTGGTCTCACTTTAAATGTATAAACCACTGTCTTCTGCTTTTATTTTTGCTGTTGATAAATCTTTTATCACTCCTATTGCTTTCCATTTTGTGGCAATCCTTTTTTTTTTTCTTTCTAATTACTTTAAAATTTTTTCTCTTTGTCTTTGCTGTTCTTCGGTTTTACAACCATAAGTCTAAGAATGTATGTTTTCTCAGTGTTCTCAGAGCTCATTAGAATTCTTCAACTGAAGATTCATGTGTTTCAACACTTATAGAAAATTCTCCACCATTGTGTATTTCAAAAGAACGTTTCCCTTATTTTCTCTGTTCTCTCCTTCAGAATATTCATTTAAGTGTACATTCAATGATCTCATTATATCCTCCATGTCTCTTATAGTCTCGTATTTTCTGTCTATGCGTTTCTGAGTACTGAATTCTGCAAACAATTTTTGTAGATTCTTCAAGTATTCCAGATTTGTCCTATCTTCAAATCTATCCAACCTCTTTAACCCATTCATTTCAATAACTTTATTTTTCATTTCTAAAAGTATTTAGGCTTGTTTTTCAAGTCTGTTTGATTATTTTTATGTCCTCTTGTTCCTTGCTCAGATATGTAATTCTATTTCATATTTCTTTCAAAGGTTTAACTAGTAAGTCTGATTGATTTGGAGAGGGGATTAAATGACTATGGAATAAGGTTGGAAAGAAGACTTTTGAATGCATCTCTTTTTTTTAATGTTTTTAATTTATTTTTGAGAGACAGAGAGAGACAGCACAAGCAGGGGAGGGTCAGAGAGAGGGAGACACAGAATCTGAAGCAGGGTCCAGGCTCTGGGCTGTCAGCACAGAGCCCGACACAGGGCTCAAACCCACGAACTGTGAAATCATGACCTGAGCCGAAGCCGGATGCTTAACCAACTGAGCCACCCAGGCGCTCCTGAATGCATTTCTTTTAATGCCATTTCAGACCTATTGAATAAATTGATGAAATTCAACTGAAGACAACTTTTAAACATACTAATTGTATAGTTTGAATTGGACGCATCTAATACGTGAAATTCAAGAAGGTTCAATTTTGTTGTTTTTTGTTTCTGCTGACTCTGTACTGGCTTGTTTCTTCAACTGTTTTCTAATTGTATATTGGCTTCTACATGGATAAACCTTGTGGAAATCCTGAGGAATCTTGTTTGAGGGCCAGATTCCTCCGGAGACAATTTCCACAGTCTTCTATCCATCACCACAGGGTGTTATGGAACCAGGACCGTTTTAAATTAAATCCCTTAGACTTTTTATGTGATGTAACTTGAATTCTAAGCACGTCTGAAGACAGGCTCATAGTTATAAATTTTCAGGGGAAATATTTTTCCCTACTTAGAAGGGAAATTGAGACAGATTAGACTCATTTTCTCCCCTTGCTGAAAGTGGATTGCTTCTCTGGCCTATCATTTCACTATGTTATAGTTGTTAGGGGGGTCATGAATTTGCAGTTCTAATACTCCCATTGTGTGGGCCCAAGGCCAATGTCTTGTGTCTCTATGCAGGCATTAAAAACCAGAGTTCTATGTTCCTAATAATGACAACTATGTGTGGCTTTTGGGCTGGCCTGTCACTTTGGCCTCTGTTTTCTGTTCCTTTTTGACTTCTGGGGGATTTTTTTTTTTTTTTACTTTCTAGGGAGCCTGTATTTTATCCAGTATTTTTAGATGCCTTATTATGGAAAATTTTATGGGACTATCCAGTCTTTCATGTAATCCGAAGTAAAAAAACAAAAAACAAACAAACAAAAAAAACCCCTAAGATTCTTTGATCTTTACAACAACCCTACAAATCAAGCATTATTATCCTCAAGTTATTATTGTGGAAATTGAGGTTCAAGCAAGATAAGGATCATATAGTTGTATCAAGTAGCAGAACCTGGATTTAAATCCGATATTGTCTAGGACCAAAGTTCACGATTGTTTATTGCCTCTGCCTTTTCTGTGTGCTTTTTTTTTTATTTTAGAAGATTTAATTATACCTCTCATCAGAAAAAATAAAACAGCTTTTTTAAAAAAAAACTTTTATGTTTATTTATTATTGAGACACAGAGAAACAGAGCATGAGCAGGGGAGGGTCAGAGAGAGAGGGAGACACAGAATCTGAAGCAGGTGCCAAGCTCCAAGCTGTCAGCACAGAGCTCGACTCAGGGGTCGAACCCCCGAACCGGGAGATCATGACCTGAGCCAAAGCCAGACATTTAATTGGTTGAGCCACCCAGGTGCCCCTAAAATAGCTTTAAAAGGGACCAAAGGTTAAAAAAAATCCCTTGCTCGTAAAATGTATTCCTTTATTAAGCCACATAAGCCCTGCTATCAAAGCCCTGTAACTAGGCCAAGGCCATCCATTGTTATTTGTCTAGTACCATAGGGGAGAACTGAATGTTTTCCTGTGGATAAATGATAAATAATATCTGAGCCAAGGTGTTATCATACCTTTCCTTCCCTTGACTTTGTTGTGCTTACCTTTTCCCTATAAGCCCATCGTTTCTCACATTGTTCTCTCCGCAGGCTGCTACTAGCTCTAAAGAGTGGTAATAAATCAGATTGGGTCCCTGCTACACTTTTGGCAAGCAGAAAAGTCTTCTTGGACACAGTAGATATAGACCTTATCAGTCTAGGTTGGTGATTAGAAAAGCATGCCGGAGGACATGTAAGCCTTAATGAAGTCTGAGTACATCACATCTATTTCCTTTCCCAGGATCAGCATGACATAGCACTCAGCAGAAAACAGAATCTGTCTGGCCCACCAGCGCACCACGGGATCACACTGCTAGCCGCACACTGGTTTTTGCTTTCTTAAGTGCTGGAAAATTGATTGGTTCCATACTCTGTTCTGATATTTCCCCAGGTATGTGGGTGTCTACAGTTACTTGGATTACCTTTTGTTGCTTCACTTTTAAAACACACACAAGTGCGCGCACACATGCACACACAATTTGTCCTTTCTCGGGCTTTCGTGACAACGGGGCCTGGCTTAGTTGCTGAGGATGCTAAAGGTAACTCTTTTAGACGAGTCCATGATCTCATAGAATAGATGATCTAATGTGGAGGTTAAACAATTTCAGATAGGTCTACCTGCTATGAAATATTTAAAACAGGTGATAGGGCCGCCCTAGGTGGCTCAGTCGATTGAGCGTCCGGCTTCAGCTCAGGTCATGATCTCATGGTTTGTGGGTTCAAGCCCCACATCGGGCTCTGTGCTGACAGCTCAGAGCCTGGAGGTTGGTTCAGATTCTGTGTGTCCCTCTCTCTCTCTGCCCCTCCCCTGCTCATGATCTGTCTCTCTTTGTCTCTCAAAAATAAATAAATGTTAAAAAAAAATTAAAACAGGTGATAAATACAGAGCAACTGAATTGGAGGTGGAGTGCTACTTTAGAGCTCTTCAGGATGGCTGGCCAGAAGAGTCTTCAGTCTCTGGACCATCCTTCTTTCTGATTCCCTTCCTACCTTACTAGCTTCTGCTTCTCAGTCTTGGGAAATGATTTTTCCTCATCTTTCCAACCTCCAAATATTAGAATGCCCCAGAGCTCTTCCTTGGACTTATTTTTGATCTTCATTCACTGCCTGGATCCCATCTAGTTCCTTGATTTTATTTTATTTTATTTTAATATTTTAATGTTTTATTTATTCTTAAGAGAGAAACACACACACATGCACACAGACCGTGAGTGGGGGAGGGACGGAGTACGAGAGGGACACGGAGTACGAGAGGGACACGGAATCCGAAGCAGGCTCCAGGCTCTGAACTGTCAGCACAGACCCCAATGCAGGGTTTGAACTCATGAACTGTGAGATCTTGACCTAAGCTGAAGTCAGATGCTTTACCGACTGAGCCACCCAGGCACCCCTCCAGTTCCTTGATTTTAAAGATTTTCTGTACTTTATCCTTAAATAAGGAAAATATGTATAGGACACGAACATTTATCTAAGAAATGGGTAGGGTAGAATACAAAAATATACATGTGTCGTCAAGAATTTTTATTTTAGACAACTTGCAGTCTAACAAGTTAGCTTATAGTTTTATGGATTCTGTCTGGTAGAAAATACATGATTCTCATGTCTTGGTAATTCCATCTTGTATTTCTTTTGACAGTGTAACTAACTTGTAGCTCTAACAGCCTTTGGAGAGGGGATTGAATGACTGTGGAACAAGGTGGGAAAGAAGATTGTTGAATGCATTCTTTTCGGTGCTATTTCAGACTTATTGAACAAACTGATAAAAATCAAACTTGAAACAACTTTTAAAATATATTTTTGTGGTTTGAGGGGTTCCTGGGTGGCTCAGTTTGATAAGCATCCAACTTCGACTCAGGTCATGATCTCAGTTTGTGGGTTTGAGCCCCATGTCAGGCTCTGTGCTGACAGCTCAGAGCCTGGAGCCTGCTTCCGATTCTGTGTCTCCCTCTCTCTCTCTCTCTCTCTCTCTCTCTCTCTCTCTCTCTCTCTCTCTCTCTGCCCTTCTCCAGCTCATACTCTGTCTCTTTCTCTCAAAAATAAAGAACAATTAAAAAAATTTTTTGTGGTTTGAATTTGACACATCTAATATCGGAAGTTGAGGAGGGTCAAATATCTCCAGACTCCATCCTTCCTTATTACCTTTTCTGCTCCCACCCTGGACCACGGCTATCTTTGCTTCCTTTGGACTAGTTTTGCAATAGCCTCCTACTTCCATCCTTTCATCCCTACAGGTGATGGTCTACACTGCAATCAGAGCAATCCTTTTGAAGTGGGTAAGGCCATGTCCCTGAAAAATCAAGGCACTTCTTTGCTCAAAACTCTGATCACGAGTAAAAGACAAAAGAATGTAGTACAGAAATAGCATTAATCAGGGTATTGGCATTTGGGCCAGGTTCCCAAGCTCCAATTCCTAAAGGGTGACATGAAGAGGTGGTGACATGCCTTCTCATGCAATAGGTTACATGACAGGAAAGGGACCCTGAATTTAGGGAAGCTGAAAACTTTATAACTGGCAGTAATCCTGCCCTATGTTCCGAAGGACAAAGGACGATACTATCTCTATTGTCCAAGGCTGTTAGTTCTATAAACACCCTTGAAAAGACAGCCCAGAATAAAAGCAATCAGTGACTCTGTTCACAAGATGTGCAGAACCTGAGAGAACCATAGAGAATTATCTCCCAACATGTACTCATTTACATTCTTTATGTTCTTTTCATTTATTATTGAGAGACAGAGAGAGACAGCATGAGCAGGGGATGGACAGAGAGAGAGAGAGGGAGACACAGAATCCGAAGACAGGCTCCAGGCTCTGAGCTAGCTGTCAGCACAAAGCCCAACGCGGGGATGGAACCCATAAACCACAAGATCATGACATGAGCCGAAGCTGGACGCTTATCCGACTGAGCCACCCAGGCGCCCTGTTTTTTACATTTTTTAACAGAAGCATAAACAAAAACATTTTTTTAAAAAATTACTGAGAAACACAGGTAACACGATGGGACAAGGGTGGAAACTAGACTTCTCTAAATACATCTTGTTATGTATATTTGATTTCGAAACCACTTTATTTACATAATTAGAGAACAATTAAATTTTCAAAAAGCAATCTTGAAAAACCAAAAACTATATGAAACAAATGAACCAAATTGTCTATCAAATTGTCAGAAAAACCACACAGAGAATAATTATTTCCAGTTACTTTTCCTAATGGGTTATACTCTACAGGCACAAGGAAATCCAAAAACAATCTTAATTCCTTTCAGGAATCATGTCAAGAATAGCGTTGGCGTTGGTATTCTGAGACTGTTTCTTAGAATATGTTGGTGGAATTGGGAACCAGAATTTTGGGAATCAGATAATAAATTGAGGTACAGGTTAACTATCAAAGGCATTAAGTAAAACCCTGCAGTTCTGAATTTAAATTAGAAGTACTATGTATGAACTCATAATATATTTTATCTTTATTAAAAAAAAAATCTATTTCCAAGCTCTGATACTGAAAAGGCCTGGAAACAATGGCCAATCCAGTAGCACCAAATGCCCAGATTGTAGTATCAAAATATCATTTCACAGTAAAAAAGAACAGACTTCTTGAAGAAATGGTCAGTTTCACTTCTGAGATAGGAAATATACATGAGATGCTTGGAATATCTTGTCATATTAGAAAGTGAGGAAGCTATCAAAGACTGCTGGGAAAGCATCAGAAGAATCTAGGTCTCCCACTTGCCAAATATTTGAATAACCATAGGAGATGTAATTGTATAGGATGGAAACATGGTAAGATATATAAAAACCAAAACAAAGGCACCTGGGTGGCTCAGTTTGTTGAACGTCTGACTTCTGCTCAGGTTACGATCTCAGGATTGGCGAGTTAGAGCCTGGCATTGGGCTGTCTGCTGTCAGCACAGAGCCTGCTTCTCTATCTTCCTCTCTCTCTCCGCCCCTCCCTTGCTCATACTCTCTCTCTCTCAAAATAAATGAATAACATTAAAAAAAAAAACTAGCCCAAGGAAACAAGGATGGGCATAAACCAGGGTGGGAGTGGAGAAGGTAATAAAAAGAGAAGTGATTCTGGATACATTTCAAGAGAAGGGCCAATTCCAAGAATCTCAAGCAGGCTCCACACTCTCAGGGCAGAGCCCAATGCGGAACTCGATCTCAGAACCATGAAATCATGACCTGAGCCAGAACCAAGAGTCGAAGGCTTAACTAACTGAGCCACACAGGCACCCCGTCCTTTGGGCTAGTTTTGCAACAGCCTCCTATTTCTATCCTTGCACTCCTACAGGTAACTGTCTACACTGCAGCCAAAGTGATCCTTGCAAAGTGTGTAAGAGCATGTCCCTGCAAGATCAAGGCATTTCCTTGCTCCAAACTTTCTAGGGACACCTGGGTGGCTCAGCCAGTTGAGCATCTCACTCTTGATTTCGGCTGAGGTCATGATCCCACGGTCTGTGGGATCGAGCCCCAAGTCAGGCTTCGAGCTGGCAGCTGCTTGAGATTCTCTCTCCCTCTCTCTCTCTGCCCCTCCTCCACTCTCTCTGTCTGAAAATTAAATAAATACACCTTTAAAAAAAAACCTTTCCAATAACACCTGTCTTCTTCAGAGTAGTATACAAAACCTTCCCCACAATTGCAGATAAAGAGATAACACCACAAGAATTAAAACTTGAAAAACTAAGTAGATAAATAAGGTGCAACTTGATCGGGTCACTTCCAAAGACTGATTATTGCTGAAGTAAAGAGACTTGGTCATCTAATTCTAACTCCACAGAGCCCCAGAGGGTTGCCTAAGGCCTTTAATGGGCCTCACGGTAGCTCATCTTCTTCCTCTGCCAGTGCCTAACTTGCTCCCCCAACCTCTCACAGATATTGATGCCAAGGGCTCTCTTAATGAACAGTCCGAATTCTAACCTTCTTTTGAGAAATTGCCTGGCATGGTAGACACGCCCCCTCTGGCACTACCTCCAATAAGCACCATTATGACAGTTTACCTGCAAACATCCCTACCTGGACCCCAACTTGTTCCAGGAAACAGTCAGCCATAGAAGACTCTCTTGCCCTTAACATTGAACACTCCTTCCTCTTTTGAAATAGTTCCAGACGGCTCTAACCAAGGACCACCAAAGGTACCTGAAGATCTGTTACGAAGTCTCCCTGTTCCCAAAAAGCCCAGCGTAATAGAACACTTCCCAATCAGGACCGTCTCGGTAGTTCCTCTTTTTATTCTATGAAACATACCAACCCCCTGTGTAAGTCAGACTGAAACGGAAATGACAGTAGATGGGTTCCCGGCCCAAAGTTTGTGAATGAAGAGCCCATGCTAATTTTGTCTCAGCCTCAGCTTTGCCTTTGCTACATGCCCAGCTTCCCAGGGAATCCACCCTGGGATAATTTATCTACTTATTTGCTTATTTTCTTTCTCCCACACTGGTCTCCGCGAATAGGGGCTTGTGGTGTCTCCTAAGTTCTGTAGCTGCTCCCTAACCAGTATGCTGGATGAGCGAATGAAATGACATTTAATCCAAGGCCCTCATAAACAAGGGAATAGCCAGGCAAAGGTCTCGTGGAAGAGCATTTGGGGTGTTAGGAACAGCAGGTAAAATTCCAGAAAGAGCTCTTTCCTTCCTGTTTCGGTCCCAGCTCTTTGCAACTGTAACCTAGTATCTGGGACAGTTAAAAGTTTTTATTTGTGTCTTCCCCCCCCCCCATTGCTTGCTCTCTCCCATCCCAGGATCTCTTGATTTAAAAACTTTTTTAATGTTTATTTATTTTGAGAGAGAGAGCATGCGAGCACCCATGCAAGTGAGGGAGGGGCAGAGAGCAAGAGGGAAAGAGAGAATCCCAAGCAGACTCCACGCTCAATGCCAAGCTGGATGCAGGGCTCAATCTTATGACCTGAACCAAAGGCAAGAGTCAGCTTGTGGTAGGGTCCCCTCCCTAAGGAGAGAAAACAAACAAACAAACAAAAATCCTCAAAGCAACCTGGCTATATGCATAAGTGACAACATCCCTCATGACCTTGTAACATAAGAACGCTTAACCAGACTGAATGTGTGTGTGTCTTACTATATATAGGAGACAAAGAAATAGAAGATATATAAAAAACTATGCCACGTGGCGTTGGGTGCTCAATTTTTCGGGTACAAACCCAACTAAGCAGTGCCGGCAGGAGTAAACTTGCTCCCTTTAAGGAAAAGCCTTCGTGTCACAACTCTGCGAGAATCCTGTTACAAGCTGCCCAACCATCTGAGCCACCCCGTAGCCCCAGGATCACTTGATTTTGATAAATTTAGCCAGGAGCATAGAGACCAACATCTATTAGGGTTCTACTGATGAGGATTTATCAAACCTAAGTCAACGCCCTCTGATTATGTATACTTTAAAAAAAATTTTTTAATGTTTTATTTATTTTTGAGAGAGAGAGAGACAGCGTGAGCAGGGGAGGGGCAGAGAGAGAAGGAGACACAGAATCTGAGGACAGATTCTCAGCACAGAGCCTGACATGGGGCTCGAACCCACGAACCGCGAGATCATGACCTGAGCCGAAGTCGAACGCTCAACCAACTGAGCCACCCAGGCGCCCCAGATCATGTATACTTTTATGTTGGGAGGACATGGTAGTTGATATGAACTTGACTTCAGGGAGTTTAGTATCCATTAGGAGTCTGTTTCACAATTACCCCCAGGGAAGAGACCAGCGTCTCTCTGGACCTATGGGGCTACAGTGCTATAGCTTCCAGGGCAGAGCCAGGAGGGACTCAGATCAGAATCATCTGAGGAACCTTTTCTGCATATGTGTTCCAGATATTTCTCCTCCCCTCCATTTGCACACATTCTATAGACAACCCAACTATGTATATTTTCTTTTGTGCTTTTGTTTTTTAAAATATTTTTTATGTCTTTTATTGAAGTAAAATTTGCACACGGTTATGTAAAAACTCATAAAGGGAAACCTCGCTAAAATGGAGTTTGGAGGCCAGAACGGGGAGCCCTCATGCCTTACCACCTGTGGTCAATGGCAGACCCCAACATGAAGAGAGTACCTTGTATTCTCAGCAGAAAAAAGTCTATACTTTTCTACCCCAGCAGAAGGAAAGAAGAATTTCTCCTTATCCAGCAACAGCCCAGCCAATGGGAGACTGCCACAACTCAGCGAATGCAAAGCCGCTACACTTCAAACTCCCAGTTTACTCCAGCGGACATTTTGTTTATAACAGCCCTTCCCAACTGCCCTTTCTACAAAAGAGGTTTCCTCTCCTTTGTTCTCCCAACTTGCTGATGGCTTTGCCATAGCTTACACTTCCCTAATTGTAATTCTCTGCTATTCCCAGATAAATCCATTTTTGCTCGTAGAATGGATAGTTATATATTTTAAGGTTAGCAATGAAAACATCGAATGTTCTAGAATGCTTCTCTCACACTTCACCTGGTGCTCTACTATTACTTATTCCTCATTTCACTCTTTGATTATCTTTTGAAGTTTAAATCTGTATATCCAAATAATCTGTTTATGCCACTATTTCTTTCTTTATCATTTTAAGATATTATCTGTTCACTAACCAGCATGACAGTTGAGAATTTAGCTTACATTCACACACACACACACACACACACACACACACACACACACACACACACCACCAACACCACCACCACCACGATCGCCTCTTCCTTTCAAATGTGGTTAGGACATATTTTTAGTACCTTTATTCATTTTTTTGGCATTTCTTTCCTTTGCATGTTGCAAGCTCTTTTCAAAATATTATGTATGTATGTATTTATATTTTTTAGAGAGAGGGAGGGAGAGTGAGGGCAGTGGAGATGGGCAGAGGGAGAGAGAGAGAATCTTAAGCAAGCTCCAGACTCCTCTTTCTCTTGCTTCATTATTGGCATATAAAAATGCCATGGATTTCATGGTATATTGATTTTGTAACCGGCAACCGGATTGAATTAATTTAGGGTTTTCTCTTTACAGTATGGTGCTGTCTACAAATAGTGAAAGTATGTATTACTTCTCCCTTACCGATTTGGATGCCTTTTATTCCTTCCTCTTGTCAGACTGGTGTGGCTAAGACTTCCAGGACTATGCTAAACAATAGGGGTGAGAGTGGGGATTGTTGTCTTGTTCCTGACGTTTGGGGAAGAGCAGTCTCAAGTTTTCACCACTAAGCATGACGTTAGCTGTGGAGTTTTCATCATGGCCTTTATCATGTTGAGTTTTGTTCCCTCTAATCCTACTTTGTTGAGAGTTTTTATCATGAATCAATGTTGTACTTTATCAAATGCTTTTTCTGCACCTGTTGAAATGGTCATATGTTTTTTATCCTTTCTTTTATTGATATATGTAACATCCTGACTGGTCTGTGAATATTGACTCACCCTTGCATCCCAGGGGTCAATCCCACTTGATCAAGGCGAATGATGTTTTTAATGTGTCCTTGCATTGTTTGCCAATTTTTTGTTGTTGTTGAGGATTCTTGTATCTATGTTCAACAGACATAATGGCCTATAGTTCTCTCTCGTTTTTTTGTGTGTGTGTGTGTGTGTGTGGTGTCCTTATCTGGTTTTAGTATCAGGGTAATGCTGGCCTCATGGACTGAATTTAGAAGTTTTTCTTCCTCTTCTGTTTTTTTGGAGAAGTCTGAGAATAGTAAGTGTTAACTCTTCTTTAAATGTTTGGTATAATTTATCTGTGAAGCTGTCTGACCTAGGACTTTGGTTTGCTAAGAGTTTTTTTTTATTACTGATTCAATTTTATTGCTGGTATTAAGTCTATTTGAATTTTCTATTTCTTGCTAATTCACTTTTGGGAGGTAATATGTTTCTAGGAATTTATCCATTTCTTCTAGGTTGTCTAATTGTTGGCGTATAATTTTTCATAATGTTCTCTCACAATCTTTTGTATTTCTGTGTTGACAGTTGGTATTATCCCTTTTCATTTCTGATTTTATTTATTTGAGCCCTCTCTCTCCTTTTTTTTGATGAATCTAGCTGAAAGTTTATCGGTTTTGTTGATCTTTTCACAGAACCACCTCCTGGTTTCACTGATCTGTTCTATTGTTTTTGTAATTTCTATTTTGTTTATTTTTCCTCTGCTCTCATTAACAATATTATTATATTATTAAAAGTACAATATAACATGATAATAAAATATATTAATAATATTAATCTTATTAATGCAATTATCGATCTTGTTATTAATAAGATTACTAATCTCATTTCTTTCCTGCTACTGGTTTTAGGTTTTGTTTGTTGTTCTTTTTCTAGTGCCTTTAGATGTAAAGTTAGCTTGTTTATTTGGGAATTTTTGTGCTTCTTGAGGTAGGCCTGTATTGCATAAACTTTCCTCTTAGAACAGTTTTTGCTATAACCTCAAAGATTTTTTTTTGTTTTCTCAATTGGCCCATTCATTGTTTAGCAGTATGTTATTTAACCTCCATATGTATGTGCTTTCCAGATTTTTTTCTTATGGTCGATTTCTAGCTTCATAGCATTGTAGTCAGAAAAAACATATGTTACGACTTTGGTCTTTTTGAATTTGTTGAGGTTTCTTTTGTGGCTTCCAATGTGATCTCTTCTGAAGAATGCTTGAGGTGCACTTGAAGAGAATGTGTTTTCTGCTGTTTTAGGATGGAATGTTCTGAATATAACCGTCAGATCTGTCTTGTCCAATGTGTCATTCAAAGCCCCTGTTTCCTTGTTGATTTTCTGTTTAGATTTCCATTGATGTGAGCGCAGTGTTAGAGTTCCCTCTTATTATTATATTACTATCAATTAGTGCCTTTATGTTTGTTATCAACTTCTTTATGTATTTGGGTGCTTTCGTGTTGGGTCCATAAATATTTACAATTGTTATATCTTCTTGTTGGATTGTACCATTTATGATTATTTGCTGTCCTTTGTCCCTTGTTACAGCCTTTGTTTTAAAGTCTGTTTTGTTCCATATCAGTATTACTGCTCAGGCTTTCTTTTCACTTCCATTTGCATGATAACTGTTTCTCCATCCTTTCACTTTCAGTCTGCATGTGTCTTTAGGTCTGAAATGAGTCTTTTGTAGGCAGCATATAGATGGGTCTTGGTTTTTTGTTTTTTAATGTTTATTTCTTTCTTTCAAGAGAGAGCGTGGGTGCAAGCAGGGGAGGGACAGAGAGACAGGGAAAGGGCGAATCCCAAGCAGGCTCCACGCTGTCAGCAAAAAGCCCGACACAGGGCTCAATCTCATAAACCATGAAATCATGACCTGAGCTGAAATTAAGAGTCAGATGATTAACAGACTGAGCCATCCAGACACCCCGGCTCTGGTTTTTTAAAATATATTCTGTCACCCTATGTCTTTGGATTGGAGCATTTAGTCCATTTACATTCAAAGTAATTATTGATGTGTGTATTTTTTGCCCTTTTGTTATTTGTTCTATTTTTGTTTTTGTACTTACTCTCTGTTCTTTTCTTCTCTTGTCTTATGATTAGTTGGCTTTCTTTAGCAAAATATTTGGATTCCTTACTCTCTTTTTTTTTGCATATCTATTACTGTTCTTTGATGTGTGGTTACCATTCAGCTTCTGCATATAGCAATCTATATTAAGCTGATGGTCACTTACTTTTGGACTCATTCTTTACTCCTCTCCCCTCCACGTTTCAGATATTTAGTGTCATATTTTACATCATTTTATTGTGTGTTTTTCTTGATTAATTCTTACAGATATACTTTTTTTTTTTTTTTGCTTTTTTGCCTCCTGTATTTCTTAACTCTTACTCATGGTTTTGGTTTTCCACTCAGAGAACCTCCTTTAACATTTCTTGTAGGGCTGGCTTAGTGGTCATGAATTCTTTTAACTATTGTTTGCCTGGGGAACTCTTTATCTCTCCTTCTATTTCAAATGATAGCCTTGCTGGATACAGTATTCTTGGCTGCACATTTTTCCCTTTCAGCACTTTGAATATATTGCCACACCCTCTGGCCTGCAATACTTCTGCTGAAACAATGAGCTTAGCAGGCTTTATGGGGTTTTCTTGGTACATAACTAACTGTCTTCTTTTCTCCTGAAACCTTTAACATTCTTTCTTTATCACCATTTTTGGCCATTTTAATTATGATGTTTCTTGGTATGGACCTCCTTGGGTTGATTTTGTTGGCGGTCACTGTGCCTCCTGAATCTGGATCTCTGTTTCCCTCCCCAGATTCAAGAAGTGTTCAGCTATTATTTCTTCATGAACATTTTCAACCCCCTCCTTTCTCTCTTTTCTTTTTCTGTGATCCTTGTATGCAAATGTATAAAAGTGATGGGGTCACTGAGTTTTCTAAGTCTGTTCTCATTATGCAGTATTTGTTTGTCTCTCACCAGTTCAGCTGGATTGCTTTCCATTGCTCTATCCTCCGGGTCACTGATATGTTCCTCTGCTTCCTGTAGCCTACTGTTTATTCCATCCATTGTATTTCTAATTTCATTTATCGAGTCCTTCATCTCTGATACGTTATTTTTAACCTCTGTCGAGGATCTCACTGATGTCCTCCACCTTTTTTCTGAATTCCAGTAAGTATCTTTATGATTGTTACTTTAACGTCTCTATCAGGCATATTACTTATTTCCATTGTGCTTAGATTTCTGGCCAGGCCTTGGCCTGTTCTTTCATTTGGGACATATTCCTCTATCTCTTCGTTTTGTCTACGTCTCTGTGTCTGTTTCTGTGTTAGGAAAGTCAGCTCTGTCTTCTGCTCTTGAAAGTAGTGACTTAAGACGAAGAGGTCCAGCAGTGGCCTTACAGTGCAGTGTCCCCTGTTCACTAGAACCTGGCACTTCGGGGGAAACTCCTCTATGTGTTGCCTGCGTCCTGCTGTAGTGTGTGAGTCCCTTTTCCATTCAGTCCAGACTTCTGCACTGACTTTGCCTGTTGCGGGCTGTGCTTGCTCTGTGTGGCCTTAGTGAGACCCCAGGCAGGCCGGGTTTGAAGGGCCTGACTGCAGGAGGTCCCAGGGGTGGGGGGGTAGCATTAGCAGAATTTGCACTGAAGCAAGAGTCCTAGGCCGGTTCCCCCCAAGCGTGGTGGCTTAGGGCTTGGCAGGAGGCAGAGGCAGCCTGGGATGTGTAACATCTTCGTGCACAGCGCGAGCATTGGGCAGTTAACAAAAGTTTTGCTGAGCCCACGGCCAAGGCTAGCACGCTGCGCAGGCAGGGCGCACTGAAAGCAGGTTAGGGAGCAAGTATCTGTGCAGCACCGCCTCCCACAGGTGGCTTTGTGCTTATGTGGGGGCCAGGGGGAGGAGAATGGCATGTGCCAGCTACTGTGTTCTTGAAGAACTCCCCCAACATGCTCCAAGATCAGCACAAACAGATCTTCCTCCCGTTTGGCCCCGGCGTTGGGCCAACTGTCATTTCCATATCGCCTCTCTGTGGGCTGTAGTCTCTTTAAGGGCAGGGATCGGGCTATCTCTCCCCCTCCTCTCTCGCTCAGTGCTGAGTCAGATGATTTCACATCTCCAGGCTGCAAGTCCTGCTGGTTGTACAAACTCAGGGAATTCAGCCCCTCTGGCTTTCAAAGCCACATGTTATGAGGAATCTCCTGGGGTGGGCTCCCCGGCGGGAGGAACCCTAGTTTTCCCCGAAACCGGTGCCTGCAGCTCCCTTCCCGCTGACCACCATGTGTGCCTTTCCTAACCTCACAGGTGCCACTTTTTCTCTACATTTAGTTGTGGATTTGGTTCTGCCAGACTTCTTGTGTGTGTGTGTGTGTGTGTGGTTATTATTTAAATTCAAGTCAGTTAACATACAGTGTAGAATTGGTTTCAGTAGAATTCAGTGACTCATCTCTGACTTGTAACACCCAGTGCTCCTTCCAACAAGTGCCTTCCTTAACGTCCATCCCCCATTTAGCCCATCTCCCAGCCCCCTCCCCTCCAGCAACCCCCAGTTTGTTCTCTGTATTTAAAGCCTCTTAGGGTTTGCCTCCCTCTCTGTGTTTGCCTAATTTTATTTTTCCTTCCTTTCCCCTACATTCATCTGTTTTGTTTCCTAAATTCCTCATGTGAGTGAAATCCTATGGTATTTGTCTTCCTCTGGCTGACTTATTTTGCTTAGCATAATACATTCTAGCTCCATCCATGTTGTTGCAAATGGCAAAATTTCATTGATCGCTGAGTAATATTCCATTGTATATATGTACACCACATCTTCTTGATCCATCCATCAGTCGATGGACATTTGGGCTCTTTCCATAATTTTCCTGCTGTTGATAGCACTTCTATAACCATTGGGGTACATGTGCCCCTTCAAATCACCATTTTTGTATTTTTTGGATAAGTACCTAGTAGCACAATTGCGGATCCTAGGGTAGTTCTATTTTTAACTTTGTGAGGAACCTCCATACCGTTTTCCAGAGTGGCTGCATCAGTTTGCATTCCCGCCAATAGCTCTTCTGCCAGAATTCTGATCACTCTCTAGTTTATATCCAAGGCTGTGACTGATATCTAGTTGTAAGGTAGGATGGAGTGAGCTTAGGGGCCTCCTACTGTGCCACGTTCCCAAGCTCCCCCTGTCAATAGGTATTATATATATGTATATATATTCTAAAGTCTAATGAGCACATAGTGAAAGCATTCTCATCTGAGATGGGAATAAAGATAACAAAGTGCATGGGGCACCTGGGTAGCTTGGTTGATTAAGTGTCTGACTCTGGATTTTGGCTCAGGTCATGACCTCCTGGTTTGTGAGTTCAAGCCCCACACTGGGCTCTGTGCTGGCAGTGCAGAGGCTGACTGGGATTCTCTCTCTCTCCCACTCTCTGCCCCTCCCCTGCTCACTCTCTATCTCTCTCTCAAACAAATAAAAACTTTAAAAAAAGGATAGCAAAGTTTACTATCATTACTTTTATTTAACTTGAATCTGGAGACACTAGCTAATGTAATCAGGCAAAATAAACAAGTTAAAGGTATAAAGTTGGAAATGAGAAGATAAAATCATCATTATGTATATTTGATACAATTGTAAACCTAAAAGATCTAAAGAATCAACTAAGAAATCACTATAAAAATAAGATAATTTAATAAAATTTGTAGATATAAAATTAAACAGAAATATATATACAAAATTAATATATAGCCTTCATATACACAAACAGAAGAGCTATTGAAAGAAAAGACTCCCATTTATAAAAGCTTTTGAAAAGGCAAAATGTCTGAGAATATACTTAAAATATTTGTGTGTTCTATATGAAGAACATTTAAATGTTCCCAAGGGACAGACAAAAACACTTTTTAAAATGGAAAAGAGTGGAATGTTTTATGATTTTTTTAATGTTTATTTTTGAGACAGAGAGAGACAGAGTGCAAACAAGAGAAAGGCAGAGAGAGAGGGAGACACAGAATCTGAAGCAGGCTCCAGGCTCTGAGCTGTCAGCACAGAACCTGATGTGGGGGTCGAACCCACGAACTGTGAGATAATGACCTGAGCTAAAGTCAGACACGTAACCGACTGAGCCACTCAGGTGCCCCTGGAATGTTTTTGGATAGAAAGAGTCAGTATCATAGAAATGGTTCATTTTCCCTAAATGAATCTATAATTTCAATATGAGCCCAATTAAAAATTATCAACAGGATTTCTCCTGGAAATATATAAACTGTTTCTAAAGTACATGCAGGCAAAAAAAGAATAATCAAGAGAAGACAATCACTGTTTTCCAAAGAAGATAGATGGAAAAGAACTAGATTTACAAAATATTAAAAATTTATTACAAAGCTCTGACAAGTAGGACCATAACATATATAAAATAAAAAATAAAATACCATCAACCTAAAAGAAAAATTGCTAGAGGCTCTAAGTAGGCAGTTCACAGAGTACAAAACACAAATGCCTCTTAAACGTGGGGAAAGATGCTCAAACTTGTTCATAACAAAATAAATAAACAATTAAAATATGCCCAGAAACTCCTCACTCGTCAGATTCACAAATTCCCAAAATGTGAAAGCCCAATAATTGACAAAGATACGGAGCAAAGACTCTCTCAAACTTTGCTAGTTGGAGCTATAAATTGACAGGACATCTCAGAGGGGCAAATGACAGCACCTGTCAAAATTACAAATGCACCCTGACATTCCACTCCCAGGAATTTATCCTACAGACACACTCACACACAGTTGGCATTATTTGTAACAGCAAAAGTTGGGAAACGACCTAAATGCTGATCACTAGGGAAGAGGTTAAATCGATGGAGGTTAAATCTTTACAATGCAATCGCATGCAGTCATCAAAACAGATGAGGTATCTATTTAAATACAAACAGGGAATGATTTTCAAGATATACTGTAAAGAAAAAAAAGCAAAGTAGAGACATCAGGTACAGAGCTCTATCATTTGCTTGCATATCAAAGAATTCTCTAGAGAACACAGAAAAAACTGATAATGCTGTGCTGCTTCTGGGGACCGGAACTAGGTGGCTGGGTAGAAGGGAAATTTTTACTCTATTTCTTTTTGTACCTTTTGAATTTTAGATCATGTCGATGTATTACCTATCCAAAAAGGGTTTTTTTTAAGACATATTTAAAAAAATAAAGTATATCTCCAATCTGCTTCTTCCTTCTTGTCTCCACTGTCACTTCTATTTTCTTGGCTCCTCTTATAAGGAGGAGCCCCTAACTATTCTAAATAGTTTTCTGTCTCACCACCATGTTCTTTCCCATTGCAACACTCAGTGATAAGAGCTGCAAAAGGAACGAACACTGACATCGTGTTCTATTTGTTTTTTTCATTTTATTCTATTCATTTATTCATTTATCACTAGTCACCTGATTCTCTGCCCCACCATGGCAGGAAATTCTTTTTTGTTTAAGTTTATTTATTTATTTTGAAAGAGAAAGAGAGAAAGCCTGAGTGAGGGTGAGCAGAGAGAGAGAGAAAGAGAGAGAATCCCAAGCAGGCTCCCCCTGTCAGCACAGAGCCCAATGTGGGGCTCAAAGCCACAAACTGTGAGGGGGCACCTGGGTGGCTCAGTCGGTTGAGCGTCTGGCTTCCGCTCAGGTCCTGATCTCACGGTTCGTGGGTTCCAGCCCTACATCGGGCTCTGTGCTGACAGGTAGCGCGGAGCCTGGAGCCTATTTAGGATTCTGTGTCTCCCTCTCTCTCTGACCCTCCCCTGCTCATGCTGTCTCTCTTTGTCTCTCAAAAAAAAAAAAAACAAAATAAAACAATTAAAAAACAAAAGCCACAAACTGTGAGATCAGGACCTGAGCCGAAACCAAGAGTCAGACACGTAACGGACTGAGCCACCCAGGTGCCCCGTGGCAGAAAAATCTTAATGATTGATTCATCTCTGTAAACCTAGCATTTAGGCCCACATCTGACACAATCAATGCTTGTCAAATGATTGAAAGTTTACCAAGAATAAGACTGTCTCCAGGCACCTGGATGGCTCAGTCAGGTAAGTGTCTGACTCTTGATTTTGGCCCAGTCCATGATCTCACAGTTCGTGAGTTTGAGCCCCACCTCAGGCTCTGTGCTGACAGCAGAGCCTGCTTGGGATTCTCTCTCTCTGCCCATCCCCCACTTGTGTGCAAGGGCTCTCTCTCTTTCTCTGGCACGCTTTCTCTCTCAGAATAAATAAATAAACATTTTTTTTAAAAAGTATGAGACTGTCTCACACTGATATTCTTCCCAGCAAGGTGGATCAGGCAAATATTATGGCCCCCATTTTCTAGACGAGGCAATCAAGGCTCATAAAGGATTTGTCTGAGGCCACACAGCTTGCCAAATGCCAACGCTGAGACTGCTACTGCCAATCCAGGGCTCTTCAGGCCAGTGGGTCTATCCCGGCCACAATGCTGGGACCACGCAGCTAGAGCCCCACTCCCGCACCAAGGCGCTCTGGGTCCATAGCCCGGCTACTATCTAATGCAAGGGTTCACCACGAGGACCCCTTCGGTTGGTGTTAGTAAGCTTGGCAACCTTTTTAGATTGCGTGGAGAATTTTACAGGTGGGTTCACGTCTATGGAGAAAAGCTCCGAGGTTCTCATCAGCTTCTCAAAGGACCTGCGGCACGCTTCCACCAAGTGAGCTCCTATGTCCAAGTTTCATCCATTATGACTTCAGAAGATGTTTATCTGGTTAGATGGTATTTGGCTTCATGCTGCCAGAAAAACAGAATGGACAGAATGTGAATATCTTGCCCTCCCCCCATACCCGACTCCTCAACATAACTCTGCTCTTACTCCCTGATGTCCCCAAGAGAGTAGAAAACACCTTCCTTTGTTTAGTCCCTTCTGAAGTCCCTAAACCTTTAAAAAATCTCGAAAACATTTTCTTTGTCCCACGTGATAACTTAGTCTCCCAGAAAGTTCACTGTGTCTTGCAAAGCCGTTCAAAATCCTGGTACAAGACTTGAGTCTTGTTTATTCACTCAGGAAGACTTCTTTCTCTTTTCTGGGATTTTGTGAGGAACAAATTAGCAATTGCTCAATACATTGTGAAAAAGTGTGGACAAGATAGTCTCTACCCTTAGAAGAAAGATCTACTAGACAATAGGGCATCTCATTTTGTATCCACTCCCCAAACCTCCCCCACCGCCTCGGGCAGAAAACCACGGCTGATTTCATTTCTCTTCCTGCATTACCAACACCCTTTTCCTGACAAAACTACCTCGAAGTGCTGCTCTGGAAAAAAGACAGTCTTGGGATAGAAATGACCTAGCTAGAGTGCCTATTTTCTACCGAGCTTTGGGCTAGTCATACGTTCTGACAGAAACCCAGTTTTCTCGTCCATAAAATAGGAGTAATACTCCAATTTCAGATTAGTGCCAGGCCCTTAAGCTTTCAGTAATGGCGGCTATTATTGTAATTGGGTACTGTTTCCAGCCCAGGCCCCCGGCCAGAGCCTCTTATGTGGAGCAGCCTGAAACTATGCCCACACAAAGAGCAAATAAACAGACCCAGGAATGCGTAAATGGGATCATATAGTATGTAACCTTTCGTGTAAGGCTGTTTTCATTCAGCATAATGTTTTGAAATTCATCTATGTCTTAGGCAGATCGGTAGTGGATATTTTCCATTGTATGAATATAGCACAGTTCATTTAACATTCCGTTGATGGCCATCTAGGCTGTTTCCGGTTTTTTGCCCATTATGAATACAGGTATTAAGAATATTCCAGGACAAATCTTTGTATGAACGTGTGCTTTCATTTTTCTTGGGAGAACCCCTAAGACGGCAATTGCTAAGATATAAGAAATGTGCATCTTTAACTTTAAAGAGCTGCCAAATCTTTTTCGAAAGTGGATGCACCGTTTCCCACTCCCATTAACAATATATGAGAGTTCCAGTTACTCCACAAGGTTACCAGCTAGAAGAAAATTTGGTTCTAATCCAACGGTCATATAGAAGGAAGGACTTGCTGAATGAAGCAAGGACTCCTCTCTTCCTGCTTGATGTCAACTTCCTCGTTGGCTTTTTAAGGTCGTACATGGTTCTCTGGGAACTTTTTTTCATTTTCTTACAGGTTCTGAAGCCAAGTGAACTCTATCCAGACAGAAACTAACCTGAATGAATGTAGATTTGTTGAAATAAAGCAGAAGATGCATGGAAACAGATTAATCAGCTCCCCAGACATCATGAAAATCACTGAGTATCAAGGTACTTGACCGATCTATTTTAAATCAAATTTCCTGAGTAAATATTTAAGTGCTGTTTGTTCACATAACCCAAGAGTGACTAAGGTCTCTAGCTACCACACCTCATCTGTTAACTAAATCCTATTTGGAGAAGCTTGTTTCAGATTTGATAAATCCAGTGCCAAGGAGGAGTAGAAATTCCCATTACCAACAAGCTTAACTTTGGGAAGACCATCCAAGCCTCACGGCATCTTGTAGGAGGAAGGGGCCTGATATTCACCTAGCCCAGTGGATCTGAAACTCTGATGTACATAAGAAGCAAATAGAGTGCACAGATTGGTAGGATCTAGAGGCTCATTCTGTAGGTCGGGGCACAGGAATTTTCTTGTTTTAAAAAAATTTTTAATGGTTATTTATTTTTGAGAGAGAGAAAGAGCACGAGCAGGGGGTGGGGGGCAGAGAGAGAGGGAGACACAGAATCCTAAGCAGACTCCAGGCTCTGAGCTGTCGGCATAGAGCCCGATGCAGGACTCAACCTCATGAACCGAGAGATCCTGACCTGAGCCCAAGTCAGATACTTAACCAACTGACCCATCTAGGCGCCCCTACAATGAATTATGTTTTAAATTCTCCTCTAGAATCTCTCCTCTAAGAAATGCAATGATTTCCAACATAATATAAGGCAAAGGTGAATCCCAGATCTAGGGTAAATTTTTCTTAACACGTATTCTTATCCACTAAAAGCATCCCACTCCAATTCAGTTTCAGTTAAGCAATGTGGCAGAGGATGGCAATGTGTGTGTGATTCTCATCTGCCCAAGGCATGTTTAACTTAATGCTTCAGAGTGTTAAGACTATGACGGTTTAGGAGCGCCTGGATCGTTCAGTTGGTTAAGCGTCTGACTTCGACTCAGGTCATGATCTCACAGTGAATTCCACCCCCACTCGGGCTCTGTGCTGACAGCTCAGAGCCTGGAGCCTGCTTTGGATTCTGTGTCTCCCTCTCACCCTGCTTGTGCTCTGTCTCTCTCTTTCTGAAAAATAAACATTAACAAAAAATTTAAAAAAAAGATTATGATGGCTTATAAATTCATAAAATAACAACTAAACAGACAAAAACTCCTTTTAGTCTTTGGATAGTGTTTCTACAGGAAGGGTTGAAAATAGCTACTTTTGGACAGAGTCGAGACTTGAAATTTGACCAAAACCATTTACCAGAAAGAGGCATACAAAGAGCCCGTATAAGGGATGCACTCTTCTTGCCTTGCAAAAATGTGGAAGATTTATGCTTGATTGTACCAATAGCTGACCGTTCCCCGGTGACATATCCAAGGATGTCTGTGGTCATGATGAAGTTGGCTCCATTTGCTTGCTTCTGCTACAGAACAAGAAATATATTACGTGCATATGCAGGTATCCCTAAGAGGAAAGAACACGCGCATTAAAAAAAAAAAAAAGGTGCAGGAGAAGTGAATTTGGATTAGATGAACCTGACTTCTGGTATAGAATCCCAAGTCTATATCACAAGGGTAGGAAAATTGGTCCGTGGATGTAATACATTTGTACTTCATAATGCAGCAGCGCCTGTAATGAAACATATTCAAAGGGGAAACAATAACTCTCTGATAAAATATTAACAATAATGCACTTGAACTGAACAGAAGTCCCATGATTTTTAAAGCCACTGCAAGGAGAGCTACAAAACAGTGCCGAATTCTAGAAGCCTGATGGGCTGCTTCCCATGTTGTTTCCAAGAGGCAAACTATCAAACGCCCACAGTCTGCCAACCTGAAACTGCAAACAATGTCTAACTTTATGTCCAAAGTAATTATTTTACTGTTTTTGCCTTTTTCTGGGATAGGAAAACGACTATTAGGGTTCTTTTGCCCTTGAAAATGCCATGTTCTGAGTGAGAAAATGGGGAGACCTACATGCATCCACTCACTCATTTATTCATTCACTCACCTAAATACCTACTATGTCTCAGACATCTGCTAGTTGTTGAGCTTAAGAAAATAAAATCCAAAATTTCTATCTTCAGGGACAACCAGAAAGCAGACAGTGGCCTTACAGGGCCCAGAGAGATAAGCACAAGTTGTTGGTGCAGCCCGGAGGAAGTGCAGTTTATACAGACCTCTGAAAAATGATGTCGGATTTGAACGTGTAATATAAGATCTCGAACTGGTGGCCCTATGACTCAATCCAGCCTGAAAGTGAGTTTTATTTGGCCTGCTTAGAGTTTCAAAGAGAGAGGGGGGCATTTGGGTGGCTCAGTCGGTTAAGTGCCAGACTTCCACTCAGGTGATGATCTCACGGTGAGTTTGAGCCTCGTGTTGAGCTCTGTGCTGACAGCTCAGAGCCTGGAGCCTGCTTCAGGTTCTGTGTCTCCCTCTCTCTCTCTGCCCCTCCCCTGCTCATGCTCTGTCTCTATCTCTCTCAAAAAGAAATAAACTTAAAAAAAAAGAGAGATAAAAAGGAAATGAAGCAAAAGAAAAAAAGAGAGAGAGAGAGAAACAGAGAACATTTGTAAATTGGACAATATCACACACAGAGAAAAATCATGTTTTTTGGCTTTTCTTGAAAAACAAAATGATCTGATGATATTAGGCATGTTTCCATGAGGCAACATTTGGTATACTTGAGTAGTAGTTACTCTTTTTCTAGAAGAGCTGTAACCAGCTAGCTAATAACAATCCCTAATATTACCTGTTGCTGCCCGGATGTTGGGAATGAGAATCGGTTGCCACTTTTAAAGAAATTGATATATAATTGACATTTATCATCATACTCGAATTATTGTTCTCATATAGTAGGAAACTATTTCTCTGAAGCTATGTCTTTTTATAAAGGAGAGAAATGGAAGGTAGACCAAGATGGTGAACTCTTTTAAGAAAATGGAAGTGAGCATATTACTTCTGTTTGGTCTTTGCTGGTTACGTTGGAGTTGGAAACTCTTGTTCTAAGGATCAGTAGGAATCAATCAAACAGAGAACGAGGGAAGGACGTAAGAAGAGTTTAGGGAATAGCATGTGCAAAATAATGGCTGTGTGGTCAATGTGGAGGCTGTAGATATTACAGCA
Source organism: Suricata suricatta (assembly GCF_006229205.1). Classification (NCBI taxonomy): domain Eukaryota; kingdom Metazoa; phylum Chordata; class Mammalia; order Carnivora; family Herpestidae; genus Suricata; species Suricata suricatta. The sequence continues at coordinate 37,006,132 of NC_043717.1, forward strand.
TGAATGGCTGTGGCAGTGTCTATAATGGAAAAGCAAGAGATGAACCACAGAGAAGTCTAAGCCAGTTTTTTCCCAGGCCAAAACTCCATTACTAACAGCCCCAGCTGACTTCTCCATTTCACACACTGAACCCGAAGACAAGACTGCATTACTTACTTGATTTGGGTTCTAAATACGATTGCCAAATGAAATACAGGATGCCCAGTTAAATCTGAATTTCAGATAAACCATGAAAAATTTTTGATATAATATTTGGGTCATACTTACACTAAAAATTTATTTATTCCTTATCTAAAATTCAAATTTCACCAGGTGGCCTGTACTTTGATTTCCTAAATACGGTGACTTTTATTTTTTAAAAAAAGGTTTTTTTTAATGTTTATTTCTTCTTGAGAGACACAGAGACAGAACACAAGTAGGGGAGGAGCAGAGAGAGAGGGAGACACAGAATCTAAAACAGGCTCAAGGCTCCGAGCTGTCAGCACAGAGCCCGACATGGGGCTTGAACCCATGAACCGTGAGATCCACCCAGGTACCCCATAAATATGGTGACTTTTCATTACTATGTTCTACCAGGATGATTATTTCTATTTTTTCTAATTTATTTCTACCTCCCTATTAAAACACAGTTGTCAAATTATTACTTTAAAATAACAGTGTCCTCCAAGACATCCCAAAGTAAACCTTAGTGTGCTTGTGGAAAATGAGCCAATTCTCTTGGTATTGATCCACTTCCTACTATATGTTGCCTTAGCCCTCTTTAGATATCCTAAGGCCCATCCATCTTGCATTCAACACGGTGATCTGGAGACATTACTGAGGGAGTCTTTAAGCTACTGGTGACCTACCTGGAGAAAAAAGAAGTGGTGACAAAAGAGCAGGATATGAAGATCTAACTCTCTGAACTAACCTCACACAGCTGGAGAGAGATTGCGACTCTTGAAACTTTAGGGATCTAAACAAGAACTGATACCCGTAAATAGCTGATAAACTTGAAGCATTTTGTAAAATGTTGTTTGTAGATTATTTAGCCCAAATTTGATTTCATCAAGCTAAAATAATTTTTTTCTTATAACTTTTCAAAACTTTTGTGAGTGTAGGCAAGCCTGCTATTCTACTATAGAGTGATTTCCAGGATATGTTGTTAAAAAAAAGCAAGGAGAGATGGAAAGGAAAGACTATTTATATGTAGCTATACGGTTTTATTTTCACAAGCAAACAATGAAGCATACATCAAAGAACTAATAAAAAGGGGAGGAAGAGGCAATGATGAAAGCTAGATCTTTCTGAATATGTTTTGTTTCATAGATTTGACTTTGGAAATGTGCAAATAATTCACATAATTTTTAAAAATTAAATCAAGAAGGAAAAAAGGTACTCTTGGAGCACCTGGGTGGCTCAGTTGGTTAAGCGGCCGACTTCAGCTCAGGTCATGATCTCACAGTCAGTGGGTTCGAGCCCCACGTCGGGCTCTGTGCTGACAGCTCAGAGCCTGGAGACTGCTTCAGATTCTGTGTCTCCCTGTCTCTCTGACCCTCCCTCACTCACGTCTGTCTATCTGTCTCTCTCTCTCTCTCATAAGTAAACAAATATCAAAAATAAAGAGAAATAAAAGGCACTCCTTAAATAGAAAAAAAATCCATGAAATGAAATGAATAATTCACCTGAAATTTCTGCCATAAGCATAGAGAATTATTTCAAATGTCTTTAAATTTTTTTAATAAAAAATTAATTAATTTATTTATTTTTACTTTAGAGAGAGAGTGTGAATGGGGGAGAGGGGCAGAGGGAGAGAGAGAATGACTCTTAAGCAGGCTTCATGCACAGCGTGGAGCCTGACGCAGGGCTCCATGATCCTGGGATCGTGACCTGAGGTGAAATCAGGAGTCGGATGCTCAACCAACTGAGACAACCAGGTGTCCCATGTATCTTTAAAACAATATTTGCAGGTGGGACTTCTGGAATGGCAAAGTGAGGACCTCCATGAATCTCATTGCCAAAGAAAGTGGTTAAAACAAAAGTGGTAATTGTCAAGATGAAGTTTTTTCAGAACTCGGGAAATGACCAAAGGCTGACAACCATCTAAAGAGCATTCATTCAGGATAAACTACTGAACCTCAGTAAGTACAGTGAGTTTGTGACAGTTTAACTTGTGTCATTTCCATATACCTCACCCCAGCATCTATAGACCACCCCATCTATTAACAGTAAAATTCATATTCTTCACAAGTGCACATGGAATATTTTAAAAGGTAGATCACATGTTAGGCCCTAATACAAGCCTCAGTACATTTAAAAGGAGTCAAATTACACAAAGCATGTTCTCTAACCACAACAAAATGAAATTAAGAATTAAAAGGCACAAGCGCCTGGGTGGCTCAGTCTGTTAAGCATCTGGCTTCAGCTCAGGTCATGATCTCATGGTTCATGAGTTCAAGCCCCACATCAGGCTCTGTGCTGACAATTCAGAGCCTGGAACCTGCTTTGGATTCTCTGTTTCCTGCCCCCCCCCGGCCCTCCCCCACTAGTGCTGTCTCTTTGGTTTTTCAAAATAAATTTAAAATTTTTTAATTTAAAAATTAAGAGCAGAAGAGGGGCCCCTGGCTGGCTCAGTTGGTAGAGCATATGACTCTTGATCTCAGGTTTGTGAGTTCGAGCCCCATGTTGGGTGTAGAGATTGCTGAAAAATAAAAAAAAAACTTTAAAAAATTTAAAAAAATAAAAATCAATAGCAGAAGAAAATTAGAAAAGTCACAACTACCTAGAAATTAAACAACATACTCCTAAATCACCAATGAGTCAAAGAGGAAACTGAAAAAGAAGTTAGAAAACACTGAGATAAATGAAAACAAAACCACAATGTACCAAAAGTTATGAAATGCAGCAAGTAATGCTTAGAAATGAATTCATAGCTGTCAGTACCCACGTTAGAAAAGAGGAAAGATTTCAGATCAGTAAGTTAACCTTCCACCATAAGGCACTGAAAAAAGAAGAACAAACTAAAGCAAAGCAAGGAGTAGGCTGGAAATAGGAAAGATTCCAGAAGAAATAATGAAACAGAGACTAGAAAAACAACAGAAAAAGATCAGTAAAACCAAATGTTGTTTCTTTGAAAAGATCAACAAAATTCATAAATATTTAACTAGACTGACCAAGAAAAATAAGAGAGAATTCAAATGACGAAAATTAGAAATGAAAAGAGGGAATGTTGCTATCAACCTTACAGAAGTGAAATGGATTATAAGGGAGTGCTATGGGGGCACCTGGGTGGCTTAGTCGGTTAAGCCTCCGGCTTCGGCTCAGGTCAAATCTCATGTTCGTGGGTTCGAGCCCCGCGTCAGGCTCTGTGCTGACCGCTAGCTCAGAGCCTGGAGCCTGCTTCCAATTCTGTGTCTCCCTCTCTCTCTGCCCCTCCCCATCTCATGCTCTGTCTCTCTCTGTATCAAAAATAAATAAAACATTTTAAAAAATTTAAAAAAAAAAGGAGTGCTATGAACAACTGTATACCAACAAAGTCGATACCTTAGGAGTACTGGAGAAGTTCCTCAACAAACACAAACTACCAACTCTGACTTAAGAAGAAATATAAAATCTCAATAGACCTACAGCAGTGAAGAAATTGAATTAGTAACATACGAAATAGTCCAAAGAGGGGCTCCCGGGTGGCTCAGTCAGTTAAGTGCCCAACTTTAGCTCAGATCATGATTTCAGGGTTCACGGGTTCGAACCCCACGTTGAGCTCTGTGCTCACAGCTTGGAGCCTGGAGCCTTCTTCAGATTCTGTGTCTCCCTCTCCCTCTCCCCATCCCCTGCTCATACTCTGTCTCTCTGTCTGTCTCTCTCAAAAACAAATAAACATTAAAAAAAAAATACGTTAGAGAAAAGTCCAGGCCCAAATGGCTGCACTGGTAAATTCTACCAAACTTTTAAAGGAGAATTAATATCAATCCTTCACAACTATTCCACAGGCTAGAAAAGGAGGGACCCACCAATTCTACTCTGTACATCATGTTCTCAAGAGAAATGACATGTCTGCACAAAAACTTGTACATGAGGGGCACCTGGGTGGCTCAGTTGGTTAAGCCTCTGACTTCGGCTCAGGTCAGATCTCACGTTCGTGGGTTCAAGCCCTGCGTCGGGCTCTATGCTGACAACTAGCTCAGAGCCTGGAGCCTGCTTCCGGTTCTGTGTCTCCTTCTCTCTCTGCCCCTCCCCCTCTCATGCTCTGTCTCTCTCTGTATCAAAAATAAATTTAAATATATATATATATATATATATAAAACTTGTACATGAATGCTCATAGCAACCTCATTCATGATAATATTGTGGGAGAAAGGTGGAAGCCTCCTCCAAATGTCCATCAACTGAGGGATGGGTAAACACAATCTGGTATATCCATAGAATAGAATATTATTCAGTCATCAAAAGGAACAAAATTCTTTTATATTCTATAATATGGGTGAACCTTGAAAACATTATGCAACCTTAGAGAATGCAGTCACAATAGACCGCATTATTTTGTTATGCCATTTATATGAAGTGTCCACAAGAGGAAAATATTTAGACACAGAAAGTAGGAATGTAACTGTAATTGCCTAGGGCTGGTCGTGCCGTGGCATGAATGAGGAGGGTCTGATAACGGGTGTGGGTTTTCTTCTGAGGGGTGATGAAAATGTCCTAAAATTAGGCTGTGCTCACTGCAGCACAATTGTGTGAAGATACTATAATCATCTGAATTGTACACTTTAAATGGATGATTTACATATTATGTGAACTATATCTCAGCAAACTGTTAAAAAACAGCCAAGGAAAAATTTTCTTCCCAGGTAATTTGGCTACAATCCCTAGTGGATATAAATTAAGGACAAAAAGAACTGCAAGGAAATACAAAACCAAATTCAGTGGTCTTCTTGTTAATAGTAATATAGTATGGTTACTTTGAAAATATTGTATGTATGTGTATGCATAAAATGGAAGAAAACAAATAAGCAAATGTGTTATGGATATTAGAAATCAGAGCTACAAATATAAAATCAAGGGGAAACCCTGTAATCATTTTTAAAATAATTACTTATTTTTGAGAGAGAGACAGAAAGAGGGGGAGGGGCAGAGAGAGAGGGAGACACAGAATCTGAAGCAGGCTCCATCCAGGCTCTGAGCTGTCAGCACAGAGTCCAACAGGAGGCTCCAACTAACCTAGGACCTGTGAGATCATGACCTGAGCCAAAGTCAGACACTTTACCCACTGAGCCGCCCAGGCGACCTGAAACCCTGTAATCTTAAACTTGACCTGGGAATATATGTATATTGTGATTTCTTTTTCCCTTTCAGAAAAAGACACCTTTCTCTACATCTGTCCACTAAAAAAAGTAGAAATTATGACAACCTAGTACCCAGATCGTGATCTCCTTGAAAAAGAGTAGATTCCAGTACTGGGGGAAGAAATTTACAAGCATGGACCATCTTGTGCCACAGCAAAGGAAGCTATGAAAGGCTACTGAGATCTTGTCAAAACGACACCGCAGCCAACCTGAAGGCATTTCCAGTGGCCAAAGACTGGTCAACCTGAGCATCAAAAGAACAGTGAATTATGTAAAAATCCATACATCACCAAGATGCTGAGAAAAACCAAACTTGGATAGTCAACTTTGCCAGGGTATCAGCTTACTATTTTGAAAACTGAGCTATACAGCTGTGGTAGGCAGAATGGCAAATATGGCCCCTTAACGTTCTTATTTCCAGGTTATTCAAACAGTAAGGTAGGTACTGCTGTGAAAGGGATTTACAGATGTAATAAAGGCCCCAAGTTAGTTAGTCTTAAAATACAGAGATGCATCTAACTGGGCTTGCCCCAATCAGGTGAGCCTGTTAAAAGCAGAGGGTTTTCTCCAACTGGTGGCGAAAGAGGAAGTAGAGATTCCAAGAATGAGAAGGACTCCATGGCTGTTTCTGGTTTCAAGATGGAGGAAGCCACCTGGGAAGGAAGGCAGGTGGTCTCCAGAAGCTGAGAGTGGCTGCTGGTGGCAACCAGCAAAGAGACAGGGACCTCAGACCTATAATAGGAGGGAGCTGCGTCCTTCCAAAACCCAAACGATCTTGGAAACAGATTCTCCAGAACTCCCAAATAAGGTGTTAACCTAGCCAACACACCAACGATGCCCCCGTGAGACCCTGACCTGCAGAACTGTAAAATAATACACGAGCGTTACGAAAGCTGTTGCATTTATGGTGATTTGTTATGTAGCAATAGAAAACTAATCCAAAGCGGGGGCAATATCACAAATGTATCCTGTTTTTCTGGTAAAAACTGTATTTCAAAGCATCTTAGTCAGTTTGGACTGCTAAAACAAGTTACCATAAATTAAAGGGCTTATAATAATCATAATAATCATAAATGTATTCCTCATGGTTCTGGAGGCTGGAATGTCCAAGATCGAGGTGCCAGAATATCCTTTGTATGGCCAGGGCCCGCCTCCTGGTTTAGAAATTGCCATCTTCTTGCTGTGTCCATCTACAGTGGAGAGCAGAGAGATAGGACACAAGCTCTGTCATGTCAGTTCTTATAAGGGCACTAATCACATTCACAAAGGCTCTACCCTCACAACTTAATGACCTCCCAAAGGTACCATCTCCAAAAACCATCATACTGGAGATTCAGATTTCAACTTTTGAAAGGGGGAGGGGGGCATAACCCAAGGTAATAATAGGTAGAAGAACATTCTTTTCTGTGTTGTTTAATTTTGAGGGGGAGGGGAAGAGAGAGAGGGAGAAAGAGAATCCCAAGCAGGCTCCACACTATCAGCACAATCCCATGAACCATGAAATCATGACCTGAACCCAAATCAAGAATCGGACACTTAACTGACTGAGCCATCCAGGCACCAAGAAATAACATTCTTTGTTATAAACTAATCCTAGGCAATAAATGCAAAAGGAATGCTAGAAGTAGGAACTTACCATTCTGCAGCCCAAATGAAATCATGGAGGGAGACAAAGATCATAAATGACTTCTAGCACCATTAGGTGAAAGGTCGGATCTAAGTGACAACACCTAAACACTTTGATCCATCTTAACATCACACCAACTGAAATCTCCTGATATGATACAATGGGAAGAATACAAGGCTACCTATGTGACATTATTGCCAAAAGAACGAAATATGAAATCAGTCAAGCTTCCATAGGAGTAATGTGAAAACATGAGATTCCATAAGGATGAGATTGACCAAATGGAGAACATAAGAAATATCATCAAGCAATGACCCAGAAAGAGTTGTAACAGGTTGATTAACCAAATGAAATGTGTAAACCAAGTTTGGATTCTGATTCAAACAACCCAATTATAAAAAAAAATTTTTTAATGTTTAGGGAAAGTCAAATACAGATGAGATAGTAAGGACTTACAATTGATTTTATTAGGTCTGATAATGGTATTGTGGTTATATATATTTTTAATTATGAGTACTTACAGACGCTTTTATGGGTACAATGATGTTGGTGTCTGATCTCTGGGATATACTTAAAATATTCCAGAGACAAGAGAAATATGAGAGCAGGATAGAGGAAACAGGAATGGTAGGAGGTTTGTCATTGTTGAAACCTGATAATGCATAGTATTTTTGTGTACTACTGAAAAGTTTCATGACATAAAGCTTTTTTTTTCAATGTTTACTTATTTATTTTGAGAAAGAGAGAGCACACAAGCAGGCTCCAAGCTGTCAGCACAGAACCTGATGCAGGGCTCGATCCCACAAACTGAGAGATCATGACCTGAGCTGAAATCAAGAGTCAATCACCTAACTGACGAACCACCCAGGTGCCCCAACATAAAATGTTTTTAAAACACACATCATAAAGCCGTTTTTAGTCATCATGTATTGTAGATGGTCAAAAACTTATTACATTCAAAAAGATCCTACCACGAATTCTGTAAGCATTGCAGAAAAACCTGACCAAGGATAGTCTTTTCATGACTCCACTCCTCGGGTCACTCATAAGCATGGAGTAGGGAAGCAGTTCTTGAACCAGGCACTCAAAACACCAAATGTAAAGGAAAATATGTATAAATCGAGCTACAATGACATTGAGAATTTCTACTCATCAAAGGATGTTGAGCATCTGGGTGTTGAGTTAGTCCGTTGAGTGACCCCTCGATTTCAGCTCAGGCCATGATCCCAGGGTCATAGGTTGGAGCCCCCACATCTCACTCTTAAATAAATAAATAAGTAAATAAATAAATAAGAATTACAAGGTAAGACAAAATAAGATATGTTGAAAGTGAGACCACTTGTCACAATTGTGGTTTTGTTTCCCAGCCACACCCAACTATGAAGGCAGGCATAGAGTAGGCAGAGAGTTAGGTTTGCTGAGTTGGGTTTTTGTCCCCTAAGTAGCACAGAGGACTACTTAGCCAGGGGGTTGGGTGACTATGAGGCTGAGAAGTCCCACAAGCTCCCATCTACAAGTTGGAAGCCCAGGAGAGCTGGTGATGTTATTCCAGTCCAAACCTGAAGGCCTGGAGACCAAGGTAGTGGATAGTGTAAGTCCCAGTCCCAGTACAAAGGTCCCAAGAACCAGAGGGCTCATGTCCAAAGGCAAGAGAAGATGGAAGCTCAAACAGAGAGAGCAAATTAGTTCCTCCTCCACCTTTTGGATCTGTTCAGGCCCTCACCTGATTGGAGGATGCCCACTCACTTTGGTGAGGGTGATCTCTTTACTCAGCCTCCTGATTCAAATGTTAATCTCTTCAAAAAACACTCCCATGGGCACACCCAGAGATAATGTTTCACTGGCTATCTGGGCATCGCTTAGCCCAATTGAGTTGACTTACAAAATTAACTATAATGGAATGGTCGGAATAGGTGTGGAACAGGACCCTGAGTAGCACTAGGCCATCCAGAGGCATTAGTACATACGAATCTCCTCTGGTGACTGAAGTACACAGGGATGCAACCCATTTGGATGATCTCTGAGGAGGAGGGGGCCATCAAAAAGCTATACCTTCTGGGGGTGCCTGGGTGGCTCAGTTGGTTGTGTCCAACTTCAGCTCAGGTCATGACCTCACAGTCCATGAGTTAGAGTCCCGCATTGGGCATTGTGCTGACAGCACAGAGCCTGGAGTTCTGTGTCTCCCTCCCTCTCTCTCTCTCTCTCTCTCTCTCTCTCTCTCTGCTCCTCTCCCACTCATGCTCTGTCTCTTTCTCCCTCTGTCTCAAAAATAAACATAAAAAATAAATTAAAAAATAAAAATAAAATAAAGTCATACCTTCCAGGGGTGCGTGGGTGGCTCAGTGGGTTGAGGATCTGACTATTGATTGTTGCTCAAGTCAGGGTCCCCAGGTTGTGGGATTGATCCCCACACTGGACTCCATGAGGGGCATGGATCCTGCTTGGGACTCTCTCTCTTCCTCTGCCCCTCTCCCCAGCTTGTGCTCGCACTTTCTCTCTCTAAAATAAAATTTTAAAGAATTAAAAAAGAAGAGTTATACCTTCCTTCTAGGGATTGCTCTGGTCCAACTAATGAGAACTCAAATAAGGTCCAAGGCAGAGAATGGAAGACGGCATTCCTACAATGCTATAAACAGCAATGGCTAGTTAGACAGAGAAAAGTCAAATATGACTCTGATCTTTTTGGGTCTTGGTCTGGGTAGCTGAAGTCATGGGGATATTATTATCACAAGGAAAAATTGAGTAGCGGTAGCAGATTTGACAGAGACAATAATTAGTTCAGTGAAATGAAGAATAATTACTGTAGGATTACATTAACTCAAGTGGTGGTTTCAAACAGTAAAAAATGTTCTTTTCCTTTTTTTTTTTTTAAGTGTTCTGATTAAGACTTTATTTCTGAAGGTTAAGAAGCTTTGGTCCATCCTAGTGCTAGAGAAGTAAGTATTACAATATTACAAAGCAATATTGAAAGCATTTTTTTTCAGTATGTTCTTTCATAGACATTGACATGTGACATTCCAATTTGGGTATTGCAAATAGTTTAAGGTCAATGTAACTAAATATGCAGTGCTTCTACCCATAATGCAATACTCCACCCACACTCCAGAAGGAAAAAAATGAAAAGGACAGATAATATCAAGTGTTACCAAGGATATAAAGCCTTGGGCCCCCCATAGGCTGGTGGCTTGGATTAGTATAACCCCTTCAGATAATGATTTGGCAGTATTTACTAAAAATAAACATACCTGTAACAGCAACTGTAGTCCTAGGTATTAATACCCACACATATGTTCACAGCAGCACTTTTTTTTAGAGAGATTGCACCTGCTTATGCATGTGTGCAACAGAGCAGGAGAGGGGTAGAGGGAAAGGGAGAGAGAGAGAATCTTAAACAGGCTTCATACTCAATACAGAGCCCGATGCAGGGCTCGATCCCACAACCCTGGGATCATGACCTGAGCTGAAATCAAGAGTTGGAGGCTCAACCCACTGAGCCACCCAGGTGCTCCCACAGCAGCACTATTGATGAAAACCTCTCACTGGAAATAGTCCAAATGTCCATCAACGGTGGGATGGATAAATAAATCCACTTCATTCATTCTTGCCAGAGAACACGATATGGCAGTAAGAATGATGAACTACAACTACAAGGAATAGCATGATTGAATTTCACAAGCATAGTGTTAAGCAAAAAGAAAGCCTGACCACAAATAATGATATGTGCTACAGGATTCTATTAACATAAAGCCAAGGGTCATCAAATTACAGCCCATGGGCTGGCCACCTGTCTTTATAATTAAAGTTTTATTGGAACACAAACACAGTCACACTCATTTGTGTCTTAGCAGCAGCTGCTTCAGCACTACAACCACACAGTGGAGTAGCTGTGACAGAGACCATCTGGCCTGCACCCTAAAATACTGATTATCTGGCTCCTTCAGAAAAAGTAGACCAACCCTCAATACAAAGTGCAAAAACAGGCGAAATTAATCTCTAGTGTTAGAAGTCTGTGTGTTGGGTGGCTCAATCAGTTAAGAGTCAGACTTTGGCACAGGTCATGATCTCACAGTTCGTGAGTTCAAGCCCGGCATTGGGCTCTCTGCTGTCAGTGCAGAGCCTGCTCCAGATCCTCTGTCTCCCTCTCTCTCTGCCCCTCCCCCTGCTCTGCCACTCTGATGTGCGTGCTCTCTCTCTTAAAAATAAATAAACATTTAAAAAAAAAGTCAAGGTAGTGTCTAGGACTGGAAAACTGTAAATATTATCCACAGATATGATATCTACTACAAATAAAAATTTCTGGGTTTAGTCACTACTATTATTGTGTACATCATTGTGACCTCATTAAGACCTGTTTCCATGGACACACTTATAAGGATTGAAGTAGAGATAAAACATTAGTCCAGAAAATACTGTCTTTCTGCAACAGTGGAAACCACCTGTGCTGTTCAATAGCATTAGGTATATGTGGGTATTGAACACGTGAAACATGGCTAGTGCAACTTAGGAACTGAGTGGTTAGGTTATTTAATTTTAGCAAATTTACTTAAAATGAGGTTAATGGCTACCATATTGGGTAGCACGAGAATACAGCCTAAGTCTCAGAGACGGAGTCCTTGTGGAAATCGTTGAACTCAATTAGTTAGTAGCTGCATGACCTTGGCAAGTTATTTGACTTCTCCGTGCCTTCATTTTCTCATCTGTAAAATGGACAGAGTCCAAGGATTGTTGTGAATATTAAGCAAGTCAATATGTGTAAACCACTTAGAGCCTGGCACATAACAGGTGCTACATAAGTATGAGGCATATAAATATGGCTGTTATTGTTGTTGTTATTATTATTATGACAATATCCCATGCAAAGCTTCCTTCTCCTGGTCCCTTGATCACTGTCCATTTCCTGCAGAAGAAAGTCTAATTTTCTTATCATGGTACATAAAATCCTTTTTTAAAAATGTTTATTTATTGTGAGAGAGAGAGGAGAGTGCGAGTGGGAGAGGGGAAGAGAGAGAGAGAGAGAGAGAGAGAGAGAATCCCGGGCAGGCTCCGAGCTGTCAGCGCAGAGCCCAACTCCATCCCAGGAACCTCGAGATCATTACCTGAACCACCCAGGTGCCTCAGGTTTACAAACTCCTTAAAGATCCTGTCCCTTCTTACTCCTCCAGTATGACTTACCCCTATTTCCTGATTCCAGACTAAATTACTTATAGACCCAAAGCAATTTTGCTTCTTGGGACTTCATGACTATTTTTGTGTATTTTTAATTGTTTTTAAACTGTGAAGTATTTCAAACATAAAGTATAGAGAATAATATATTAAATATCCATATACCCACCTCTAGCATTTTGTCTGATTTGCTTCAGATTATTTTTTAACTTAAAAATAATTTTAAACCTTCTGTTATAGAATATTTTGAACATATACAAAAGTAGATATGATAGTGGAATGAATCTCCATCACTTACCTTCAATAATTATTTTGCCAATGTTGCTGTTCCAAATCTTTTAGGGAAATTAAACTTGGCAGAGGCTGTTAAAACTAAGAGTTTAACTATAAATTAATTTTGAAATTTTTAAAGTGTCTTTTCTGAATCTATTTGAATTGATTATATATTATATGTACATAATGTATATATTTCTTTTATTTATAAATATTTTGAAACATTTGTTTTAATTTTTTTAGTGTTTTTTAAAAATTTTTTAATGTTTTATTTATTTTTTGAGAGAGAGAGAGAGAGATACAGTGAGAGCAGGGGAGGGACAGGGAGAGAGGGAAAGACAAAATCCAAAGCAGGCTCCAGGCTCTGAGCTGTGAGCACAGAGCCTGATGCAGGGCTTGAACCCACAAAGCGTGAGATCATGACCTGAACCGAAGTTGGATGCTCAACCAACTGAGCCACCCAGGCGTCCCAACGTTTACTTATTTTTGACAGACAGAGAGACAGAACGTGAGTGGGGGAGGGGCAGAAAGAGAGGGAGACACAGAATCCAAGCAGGCTCCAGGCTCTGAGCTGTCAGCACAGAGCCCGACATGGGGCTCGAGCCCATAAACCGTGAGATTATGACCTGAACTAAAGTCAGATGCTTAACCGACTGAGCCACCCAGGCGCTCTCCCCCCAAAAATTTTATTTTATTTTATTTTTAAGTAATCTCTCCACCCAACAAGGAACTCAAATGCACAACATTGAGATTAAGAGTTGCACGCTCCACTGACTGAGCCAACCAGGCTCCCTTATTTCTCTTTTAATCTATTATTGTGGTGCATTACATTAATAGATTTTCAGAAGTTGTGTTCTTTTTCTTAAATGTATTAAAAATTGTTTTAATGTTTATTTATTGGGGGGTGGGGACAAGAGAGGGGAGAGAGAGAGAGAATCTGAAGCAGGCTTTGCACTGTCAGCACAGAGCCTCATGTGGGGCTCAAACCCATGAACCCTGAGATCATGACCTGAGCCAAAACAAAGAGTCAGACGTTTAACAGATGAGCCACCCAGGCGCCCCCAATTGTTGTTTTCTTTGTATTCCTATGGTAAATCCTACTTGGTCATGAACTATTATTATTATTTTCTTATATTCTTGGACTTTAGTGGCTAGTATTTTATTTATGATCTTTACATCACTGTTATAAATGAAACGTATATGATTTTCCTCTATAATCCTTGTCCTCTTTGGGTATTAATATTATACCATTTTCATGCAATGAGTGGAATACTGAAAATAATATATATTCTCTGTTTCATAAGCATAAGGTTTTACATTAAATATTAGATCAAGCTTATTAATTGTGTTTTACAAAATTTCTAAGTTCTGTAGTCAACCTCTATATTCTGTATTTTTATTCTTATATATTTTTTTAGTTTGCACAATCAGTATAAATCAGAAGAGAGTTTTGTTAAATTCTCACAATGTAATTGTTCATTGTAAATTTCTCCTTGTAATTCTATCCATTTGAAATGATGTTGTTACTAAAATAAAAGTCGAAGAAATTGTTCCATCTCTTTATTTTAAAATTGTGTTGTTTTGTTTAGCTGTGGCTTTTATAAGCTGATTGTAGCTGGACTTTGTTCCATTTGCTCAATCAGGCAGTCTTCGTCATTTATTGAGTCTATCTGTAAATATTTCTGACAATTACATTTCTATGCTTTTAGCGGTATCCTTAAAGTTTATATCAATACTTAACTATAAATTTTTCTAACAAAATCTAACGTTATTCAGTATTTTTGTCCCCTCCTGAGTATACCATGAGTTTTAATACTCTCTCTCTATTAAATAACATGTCCCTCTATGATATTTATATTGTTATCTAGAGTTTCATTTTTGCTTTATTAATATAATAAATTATTTTCTTTTTGAGGTGATTGTCAACAGATAATTCAATTTGCTGACATATTTTGTCAGTTTCTGTTCTCATTGCTGTTACTTAAACCCCACACCTTCCCTCTGGCTTTACTTTTGTTCTCCCTGAAGAATATCATTTAATAATTCTTCCAGTATGTATGTATGAAAAGCTCTTTATTTTATCCCCATTTTTTGAAATTGATAATTTTTTTAAATATTAATTTTTGAGAGAAAGAGCATGAGCAGAGAAGGGGCAGAGAGAGGGAGACAGAGAATCCCAAGCAGGCTCCATGCTGTCAGCACAGAGCCCAGTGTGGGACTCGAACTCACAAACCATAAGATCATGACCTGAGCTGGAACCAAGAGTCAGCTTAACCGATTGAGCCACCCAGGTGCCTCTGAAAATGATATTTTATGGGAAATAAATGTCTAGGTTGCCTTTATTTCCTCTCAATGCCTTATATTGTCTATTAATGTCACAAGGACTTCGCTATGAAACTAACTGTTGTATATTTACAAGTAATTTTTCACTTTCTGGAATAATCTTTGATATTTCCTCTCTGTCATTGATGCTTTGCAATTTCACTTTGTTGTTTTTTGGCTGTAGGGTCTTTTATCCAGTTTGGCATTTAGCACTTTTGATCACGAAACTCATGTCTTCAGCTTTGGAAAATTATTAGCTTTTACATCTTGAAATAATGATTCTCTTCCATTTCCCCAACTCTCTTAGTTTAGAATTCCCATTTTTATCCTCCATGTCTTTTAACTACTCTTCCATATTTGTTTTTAATCTTTTTTTCTTTCTGTGCTCTGCTTCAGTGGAGCTCATCAGAACTACCTTTTAATTCTTCCAAATTTTCCCTTTAATTGTATTTCATCTACTTTATCCCATTCTGTTATGTCTTTTTAAGTTTTCAATTATATTTTTATTTAAAAATGTATAAACTGATGCTTTTTCACACCCACCCATGCTTATTTCTTTTCTGCTTATTTTTATTTATAATTCTGTGTACTTGTGAATAAAAACTGTTCTTTCATTCTTCTCTTTGAACATCCTAATATAATTCTTTTTATTTATTTTTTTTTTTTGAGAGAGAGAGAGAATGAGTAGGGCAGGGGCAGAGGGAGAGGGGTAGAGAGAGACTCTTAAGCAGGCTCCATGTTCAGCACAGAGCCCGACTCAGGACTCGATTTCACCACTGTGAGATGGTGACCAGAGCCGAAATCAAGTATCGGAGGATTCACCAACTGAGCCACCCAGGCACTCCATGATACAGTTCTTAAATCTTTGTTCCATAAGTTAGTATAGCCTGCAATTAGCTTGTTACGAAATTATTGATTTATAGCTTATTTTTATTGATCTTTGATTTCTGTACCTATTTTGGGGGACACCCAACGCTCAGTTTTGGCTGAAGTCATGATCTTATTTATCATTGATGAGATTAGCCCCATGTTCGGCTCTGTACTGACAGTGCAGACCCTGCTTGGGATTCTCTCTCTCCCTCTCTCTCTGACCCTCTCCCACTCATGATCTCTCAAAATAAATAAACATTAAGAAAAATCTTGTTGCTAAAAATGCTCACCATCATCTGAGCTTTCAGCAAGTTTTAATCACTAATCACAGATCACCGTTCCAAGTGTAAAAGTAATGAAAGTGTTTGAAATATCGTGAGAATTACCAAAATGTAACCCAGAGACACAAAGGGAGCAAACGTTGTTGGAAAAATGGCACCCAAGGATTTGCCTGATGCAGGGTTATTCCAAACCTTCCATTTGTAAAAAACACAGTATCTGTGAAGCACAATAATATGAGGCACAATAAAATGAGGTATGCCCATATAGGCAACCTTTTAAAGCTTGTGCATTTGCCTCATGCTGTCCGAATATGAACTTAAATTGAATGAAAATAGAGAAGACAGATTCATAAAATATTTCAGAGGGCGAGTCAATGGGACTTGGTGACATCAGATATGGTAGAGGAAGAAGAAAACACTAGAACTAATTACAAAATTTATAATTCAGGTGAGTAGGCACCTGCCGATAGTGTTATCCAACACAACAAACACTGAGAAAGACGATGTGCAGGAAACAGGAGTTCAGGCTAAGCTATGCCGAGCTTGACAAACTTTTCATACTTCATATCCATGTGTATGATTGGCGTCAGGGTGTCCTATTTATAATACATTTGAGAAAAATCTCTGATCACGAAATTTCATCTGGAATGTAAATGGTGCAATATTTTGATAAAGTTATTGGAAATTATCCACAACAATTTAGGAAATGTAATAAATAAAAACATCTTGTGTAAAATTGTCATTCTCCCAGAGTTTGCATAATTTCTCTTGATGAGGCATATAACTGTTGAAGCATTTGCTTAATTGATAATTTGTGCATAATTTTCTAAACTTTGGAACATAATTATCATCACTTGTGTCTGAGTTAACACTGAAATGAAACACTTTGGTGAAATGTAGACACTAACAAAGTTTTAAAGACAGCAAATGAGAAAGAAAGAAACATGTTGATTAACAGAACAGCAGATTCCTGTCAAGCTTCATACAACTTAGTAAGTCTCAGAGTAAAATAAATTTGGACATAATCAAGGCATTAATCTAAAGCAAAATTGACCGTGCTTTTAATGAGTTAAACCAAGATCAGGAGATTTTAGTTGTAATTCCAATTTTCCATTACTTTTTTAAATGTGGACCAATCATTTAAAATTTCCACAGCTGTCTCCTTATCTTTCAGAAGGAATTGTCATTCAGGGTCTTTTCAAGTCTGCTGGTCTGTTTTTCAAGTGTCTGTTCTCTATGCAACCGTCTTGCTTTTCAATTTCTCATTCATTAATACCCACCTTGCTTACCTCTCAGGTCTTTGGGGAGGATTAAATGGAATAATGCCTATTTAAAAAGTTTTGAAATGTTAAAAAGGCTTTGCAAATGCAGAGGCACTTGGGTGCCTCAGTCAGTTAAGCGTCCGACTTTGACTCAGGTCATGATCTCATGGTTTGTGGGTTCGAGCCCTGCGTTGGGCTCTGTGCTGACAGCTTGGAGCCTGGATCCTGCTTCAGATTCTGTCCCCCTCTCTCTGCTAAAGAAAAAAAGAAAGAAACTGATCTCCAGAAAAGGGGTACCAAAGTCTCCCAGAGAAACAAGTAACACCTTGTGTTCTGGTTACTATGGTTGCTTAACACATAGCCACAGGTTTAGAGACTTAGAACAACACCATTCATTTTACCTTGCTTGGTTTCTGTGGATCGGGATCCTGGGAAGGGCTCATCCGGGGGGTTCTAGTTTGAGATCTCCCACTGGATTATGGTCGGATGGCAGCTGGTTCTGGAATAGCTGGGCTGACCACGTTTCGTTTCCTCAGGTAGCTTCAGCATTTCAATGTAGTTTCTCTGTGTTGGCTGCTTTGGGAGACTCACGGCCAGTTGGACTGCTTGTATAGCTGCTATCTGCTTCAAGATAGAATATTCCAGGGGTGCCTGAGTGGCTCAGTTGGTTGAGTGCCTGGCTCTTGATTTCACCTGGGGTCGTGATCTCACAGTCAATCCCCAAGTCGGGCTCCACGCTGGGCATGGACCTTGCTTGGGCTTCTCTCTCTTTCCCTCTCCATCTGACCTTACGCTGCTCACACACACATGCGCTCTCCCGCTTGCTCCCTCTCTTAATAAGTAAATAAATATGTTGGCCACTCAATGGTTATTGGAAAATTACAATGTAATGTTTAAAATAACTTGAGCAGGTAAATCTACTTTTTCAAGAGTAAATTTTATAAAATCTAAATACAGATGAAGTACTTTCAATGAAACATTAATCTCTGACTTGGAATGTGCTCTTAGTGTAACATATGCACTGGAATTCAAAGACGTAGTAAAAGTAAGCTATCTCAGTGATTTCTTAGATTGATTACCCAGTAAACTGATAATGTTTCAGATATGAGTTAAATAAAATTTATTATTAAAATTATTTGCATTTTTCTTTTACTTTTTTTAATCTGGCTATCAGAAAATTTTAGGAGGCGCTTGGGTGGCTCGGTTGAGTGACTGATTCTTTTTTTCTTTTATTTATTTATTTATTATTTTAAATTTACATCCAAGTTAATTAGCATATAGTGCAACAATGATTTCAAGAGTAGATTCCTGAATGCCCCTTCCCCATTTAGCCCATCCCCCATCTTCCCTCCAGCAACCCTCTGTTTGTTCTCCATATTTGTCTCTTATGTTTTGTCCACTCCCTGCTTTTATATTATTTTTACTTCCCTTCCCTTATGTTCATCTGTTCTGTACCTTAAAGTCCTCATGTGAGTGAAGTCACATGAAATTTGTCTTTCTCTGACTGACTAGTTTTGCTTAGCATAAGACCCTCTAGTTCCATCCACATAGTTGCAAATGGCAAGATTTCATTCCTTTTGATTGCCAAGTAATACTCCATTGTATATATATATATATATACCATATCTTTTTAATCCGTTTATCCATCGATGGACATTTGGTTGGAAGATCTGATTCTTGATTTTGGCTCAGGTCGTGATTCCAGGTGGTGGGATCGAGCCCTGTGTTGAGCTTTGTGCTGAGCATGGAGCATGCTTAAGATTCTCTCCCTCTCTCTCTCCCTCCCCCTCTGCTCCTTCTCCCCTTGTGCTCTCTCTCTAATATAAAATAAATAATAATAGAAAATTGTAAATTGTGTATGCGGCTTGCATTATATTTGTATTGGATGGCACTGATCTAGAGAGAGGGAGGTTAAGTATCAAAATAACAGTGTGAAAGGTAAAACTGGCTTTTCATAAGAAAGCTTTATGGAACTAGTTGACAATTTAAGCTACAGGCATATATTTGATAGGAAAATAAGAGAGATGGAAGGAATGAAGGAAATCTCTCAGGCCCTAGGGCTCAGCCTGTTTGTCAAGATTTGATATCTGATTTTACCATAAAACATTTCATTGGTTTTAATTACAGCTGCATGAAACCCTAGAGATGCTTCAGTGTTACAGATGAGAAAAACAAGGCTAAGCTCTTTTAAGAATCTGCTCAAGGTCACACAGTTACCTAGTGACAGAGCTGTGTCATTCTCGTGGTTCACATGGACTAGGAGAATATGCCCGTATAGATAAAATACTTTGTTAACTATGTTTTTCAAAGTCATTATATGCTTAATGATTACACGTTTTGGACAGAAACTGAAATGTTCTCCTTCAATATTATCAATCTCCAGCTCCAAGAGTCAAGAAAGTACACATTTCAATTTTTTGGCTACTTCCCAAAGCTTTTACTTTTTTTTTTTAACCTAAATCATTTGAGTGGTAAGAAAGAGGAAATTGATGGCATTGTTTGTTTCACTTATGTTTTTATAAAAACTAGCTGGGGAAGTATGAATAGCTCAACCAAACCCTGGATCAAAAACCCTACAGAAAGCAGTCTATTTTAAAACTCATTTTCCGGGGCTCCTGGGTGGCTCGGTCAGTTAAGCATCCGACTTTGGCTCAGGTCACGATCTCACGATTCATGGGTTTGTGCCCTGTGTTGGGCTCTGTGCTGACAGCTCAGAGCCTGGAACCTGCTTCGGATTCTGTGTCTCCCTCTTTCTCTGCCCCTTTCCCACTGGTGCTCTGTTTCTGTCTCAATAATAAATAAACATGAAAAACTTTGTTTAAAAAATAAATAAATAAAATGAAACTCATTTTTCTTGTGAAAATCATATTCCTTTTATAAACTGAGCACTTATTTATGAATACTTACCAAGTGGAAGACATTGTGTTAGCTGCTACAGGGAGAAGAAGAAAGATTTGTATCCTCAGACCCTGTTCACTCAATGAGTTTGCAATGTAGGTACCACTAGAAGGAGAACTGTATCTCGCCATGCAGCAGTTTCTGATTGCATTATGAATAGCTTCACATAGAAATCTTCCCAATGAATGGAATAAATAAATCATTTTCACATTATAAAATTTAGATGTAAAAGATATGAACCTATGTCTTAACTTTTATTCCAATTTCCAACATCATAATTTTAATTTTTTTAATTAATTGAGAAAATTTCCTTATGAATTTCTCCGATTTTCTGTCTGGGACATATTTCATTGTCAGCATTAGCAAGCAAATTGGCTGATTAGCACCGATGAGTCCACTGGCCAAAAGGCTTTTGTTTTTTCGGCTGCATACTTTCTAAGGTCCCTGGTCAAAAGTTCCAGCCATCTGGGTTGAAGCATTTTTGTCAGTAAAACAGAATAAGCAATGCAGAAGTAGTGTGTATTAGGTAAGGGCTAATTTGTGTTTGCCGAAGGAAGGAGGAGAGAAGGAAGGGGGAAGGAGGAAGAGGGAGGAAGGGAGGAAAGGAAGTATGAAAAAGAGGTACCATTCACAATAGCCACAACACTCACAAAATGCTTAGAATTCACCTGAAGTTTGCAAATCTTTTGAAAGTATACGGATGACTGGGTGGCTTAGTTGGTTGAGCAACTGACTCTTGGTCTCAGCTCAGGTCTTGATCTCACAATTCATGAGTTTGAGCCCAGCATCAGGCTCTGTGCTGGCAGTGCAGAGCCTACTTGAGATTTTCTCTCTCTCATTCTCTCTCTGCCCCTTCCCCACTTGTGCTCTCTCTCTCTCTCTCTCTCTCAAAATAAATAAAATAAAACTTGAAAAAAAAAAGTATAAGCTTTGTGGAAAGACAGAAAAGAGGACCTAAACATGTTCTGTTTTCTAAAGGAGTGACTATATAAAGACATAAGTTCCCCACCAGATTAATATATAAAATTAATATAATCTTAGTCAAAATTCGAATGAAAATATATGTAAATGTTTAAAATACACAAAGCTGAGATGCCTGGGTGGCTCAGTCGGTTAAGCATCTGACTCTTGATTTCAGCTCAGGTCATGATCTCACAGTTCATGGGATCAAGCCCTGTGTGGAGCTCTGCACTGACAGCGCAGAGTCTGCTTAGAATTCTCTGCCTGTCCCTCCCCCACTATTCTCTCTCAGAATAAATTTAAAAACTTAAAAAAAATTTACACAAAACCAGTGTGGTGGGGTCGCCTGGGTGGCTCAGCGGGTTAAGCGTCTGACTTCGGCTCAGGTCATGATCTCATGGTTCGTGGGTTTGAGCCCCTCATGGGGCTCTGTGCTGACAGCTCAGAGCCTGGAGCCTGCTTCAGATTCTGTGTCTCCCTCTCTCTCTGCCCCCGTCCCTGTCTCTGTCTCTCACACTCTGTCTCTCTCTCTCTCTCTCAAAAATAAATAAACATTAAAAAAAACTTTAAAAAAACAGTGTGGTGATTTCTTAAAAATTAAACATAGAATTGCCATACAGCTCACCAATTCTACTTTTGGATATATACTCAAAGAGGGACACAAATGAATACTTGCACATCAATATTCATAGCAACATTATTCACAATAACCAAAAGATGGTAACAATATAAGTGCCTATCAAGAAATGAGTAGATGAACAAAATGTATGATATACATAAAAAGAGTATTACTCAGCTTTAAAAATGAATGAAATTGAGCCACCTGGCTGGCTCAGTCAGTAGAGCATGCAGCTCTTGATCTCAGGGTTGTGAGTTCGAGTCCCGCCTTGGCTATAAAGATCACTTAAAAATTAAATCTTGGGGCACCTGGGTGGCTCAGCCAGTTAAGCATCTGACTTCAGCTCAGGTCATGATCTCACGTTCATGGGTTCGAGCCCCGCATCGGGCTCTGTGCTGACAGCTCAGAGCCTGGAGCCTGCTTCTGATTCTGTGTCTCCCTCTCTCTGCCCCTCCCCGCTCATGCTCTGTCTCCCTCTGTCTCAAAAATAAATAAAACATTAAAAAATTGTTTTTTAATTAAAAAATAAAGAAGAGTAATTAAAAAATAAAACATTTAAAAAATAAAGAGTAATCTCTTAAAAATCAAATCTTAAAAAAATAATAAAAATAAAAACGAATGAAGTTCTAATATATGCTGTGGCAGATAAACATTGAGGACGTTATGCTGAGTGAAATAAGCCAGCCATCAAAAGACAAACATGATTCCACTTACATGAGGTACCTAGAATAGGCAAATTCAGAGAGACAGAAAGTAGAGCTGTGGTTGCATGGGGCTGGGGGAGGGGTAATATGGAGGTATTGTGTAATGGGTACACAGTTTCAGTGTGGGAAGACTAAAGAGTTGTGGAGAGGGATACTACTGATGGCTGGCCAATAATGTGACTGTACTTAATGCTACTGAATTGTATACTTAAAAATGGTTAAAATAGTGAGGTTTCAGGGTGCCTGGGTGGCTCAGCCATTAAGCATCCAACTTTTGATTTCACCTCAGGTCATGATGTCACGGGTGTGGGACGGAACCCCATGTCAGGTTCTGTACTGAGTGTGGAGCCTACTTAAGATTCTCTCTCTTTCCCTGTGCCCCTCTCCTGCCCATGCATGCTCCTGTGTGTGTGGGCTCTCTCTCCAACAAAAGAAAAGTGAGATTTCTTAGGTATATTTTACCACAGTTCTAAATAAAAAAGTAAAAAATGATAAAAAATACACAAAACCAAAGGGTAGATTGCTTATGGATACACACACACACACACACACACACACACACACTCACAAACCAATTCAAGATGGCAGTTTATGAGTTTTACCTTAGACCATCTTAAGTATTCCTTCCAATTTTGGTAAAAGTCTGTGTGTTTGTAAATGTCCAATAAAAAATCTGAAAGGAAACTTATCTTCCTATCAATAGTTATCTCTAAGGAGAAAAATGGGATCAGTGGGAGAAACTAAAGGGAGAATTTTAAAATCACAAGTTCCTGTGGTGGCCTGTGTTCTTCCAACCTTGTCCTTTTAGGGTTTTATGAAGGCTTCATTATGTAGGCAATGTTGATTAAATCATTGGCCGTTGGCAGGTTTTTCAACCTCCAATCCCTCTTCTTTCCCAAAGGGGGTGGGAGTGGGAAGGTGGGGGAAGCTGAAAATTCCAACTTTTTTTTTTAATGTTTATGTATTGATTTTGTGAGAAAGAGAAAGGCAGAGAAAGTGAGCAAGAGAATCCCAAGCAGGTTTTTTACTGACAGCTCAGAGTCCAACATGGGGCTTGGTCTCACAAACCGTGAGATCATGACCTGAGCTGAAATCAAGAGTCAGGTGCTCAACCGACTGAGCAACCCAGGTACCCCGAAAATTCCAACCTTCTATTCACAAGATTGGTGCCCTTGGCAAACAATGCTCCTCAGTTTAACTAGGGGCTTTCCAAAAGTCACCTTATTATCAGAACCCCAGGTGTGCTTGAAAGGGGCTTATTATATGAATAACAGAAGATACCCATTTCACTTTATTACTCTTATTGTTTAGGGAATCCCAGGGGTTTTAAGAGCTCTGTGCCAGAAACAGGGATAAAGACCAAATACATCTTTCTTAATATAAATCACAATATCAAGGGAAGCTTGAAATTTTCCTAATAAAATTTTTTTATTTAAAAAAATCTAAATATAAACAACAAAATGGTGACATATTGGAAGTAAATAAAGGAGGACATTTGCTTAAATCTTAGTGTTCTTGGGAAGTCTTCCTAAGGAATACAAAAACCCAGAAGCTTCAAAAAAAATTTTTTTACGGATTAAACAACATAAAAATTTAAAATGTACATATGGCAAACAATACAAATAAACAAAATTTAAAAAACACAAGGACAACAGATTAGAAGAAAATATATGTTTAACGTATACAATAGACAAAGGATTAAAAGCCTTACTATTTTAAGAGTTCTTGTAGGTTGTTAATCAAAGAGTAGGAAAAAATTGATGAAGGATATTAATGAATAATTCAGAAATAAAGATATATATACATGATCAGGGCATATATAAAATCGATACTACAATTTGGTAATAACCAATGAAATAAACATTAAAAGAACAGCAAGGTGTCCTTTTTTCTCTATTAAATTAGTGAAAATGAAAAAGATTGATATACAGGATTAGAAAATGTGTATCTCACATACATCCTGGTAGGGTGCAAATTGATGTAGACTTTTTGGTGGACAATTTGCCAGTGATAATTAAAATATAAAGCGTACATATCATTTGCCCAGCAATTTTACATCTAGGAATTTATCATACTGAATTGTAAAAAAAGAAAAATATAGGTACAGGGATTTTGTTTGTTTATTTCTGAGAGAGAAAGAGAGAGCACAAGCAAGGGAAGGGCGGAGAGAGAGAGAAAGAGGGAGACACAGAATCCAAAGCAGGCTCCAGGTTCTGAGCTGTCAGCACAGAGCCTCATGTAGGGCTCGAACCCACAGACTGCGGGATCATGCTCAGAACTGAAGTCAGAGGCTTAACTGACTGAGCCACCCAGGCGCCCCTGTACAAGGATTTTCATTGCACCGTAGCCGGTAATAGAAAACAATTGGAAATATTCATAGGGGAGGAAAAATAATTTTCCTTCTACCCTTCTAGAGATCCCTCTATAACAAAAAGGCAGAGTAGCAAGAGAAAACAAATTTAATTACATATGTATGTACAGAAGCCTACAAAGATATAAGACTTAAAGAAGTGACCAAAGCAGGAAGCTTTTATACCTCTTAGATAAAGAAACAATGAATTTGTGAAGAATTAATAAGACAAAGGGGTTTGGACTAGTGAAATAGTAAAGGAGAACAAGATTTGTTTGTTCAGCCTTCTTGGCCCTAAATTTCCTGTCTCCAGTGATAAGGATGTCTTCTACCTTCTTGGTACAGGAAGGGTACCTTTCACATGGAGATTTATCTCCTGCTTTCAGGGGACAGAGGAGGGTTAGAATGTTCTTGCACTAGCTGTTTCTTAAGTACCTTTAATTCAAAATGACTATAGGGGCCAAGGGTAGGCCGCCCCAGAATGTACCACTTTGGCATATTGATTATCATAAATAAAATGTGCTTAAGAAACACCCAATGCAGAGGCGCCTGGATGACTCAGTCGGTTAAGCAGTTGGCTTCACTCAGGTCACGATCTCACAGTTCATGGGTCCGAGTCCTGTGTCCTCCGGCTCTGTGCTGACAGCTCAGAGGCTGAAGCCTGCTTCAGATTTGGTGTCTCTCTCTCTCTCTGCCCCTCCCCCACTTGTGCTTTGTCTCTCAAAAATAAATAAGTGTTAAAAAAAAAAAAAAAGAAACACCCAATGCAAAAAGAACACTCTGTACCCTCCCACCCTCCTGCCTTGTCTCCAGAAAGCGAGGAATGAATGTCCCATGAGAAAAACACCCTCCTAGGAGGGAGGTAGAAGAATCCTTATCACCGGAGATAAGAAATTTAGAGCCGAGAAGGTTGCGAGAAGGTTGCGTAAGCAACCCTTGTTAGCTTTTCCTAATTTGCTACCAAAGCCCTAATCTTGTTTAGAATTCCTTGTTTCCCTTGTTCACTGACGTTCCCAAAGGTCCAGGGCTTTTTTGTGTTGTCACAGATTTTGTGTTCCTCACAGATTTATTGTCTCTTTGTCTAAAAGAAATGAAAACTGCCTGCCTTGGTCATTTCTTTAGGCCCGAATTGCATTATTGGGCCTCCATGCACATGTAATAAAACCTTGGGGGGTTTTCTCCTGTTAATCTGTCTCATGTCAATTCAATTCTTAAGGCAGATGGAAAACTTTCAAGGAGAGAAGGAAAAATTTTCCTTTCCTACACAACAGATGTACCAAAGTGGCATATTTGAAGTTGACATATTCTGCATCCCTACACATCTCAAATCATTCAATGGTTAAATAATATATGAACATCCCTACTGTGGAATACCAACACAGGCCTTACAAAGAATGAGATCAACATGAAAAGCTCTGTAAGATATATTGCCAAGTGAAGAAAAAAAATCACAGGCTAATATGTAGAGTGTAATTATATAAATATGGTAGTCCTTAATTTCCCCAGGATTACTCACTATTACTCATCATTAAACAAAGAAATCTTGGGGCACCTGGGTGGCTCAGTTGGTTGAATGTCTGACCTCGGCTCAGGCCATGATCTTGTGATTTGTGGATTCAGGCTCTGCAATGGGTTCTTGTGCTGATGGCTCAGAGCCTGGTGTCTGTTTCCGATTCTGTGTCTCCCTCTCTCTGCCCCTCCCCTGTTCGTGCTCTGTCTCTCTCTGTCTCAAAAATAAAATAAACATTAACAAAAAATTAAAAAAATAAACAAAGTGTAATACCCAAGATTTCTTTATCGTCCCCAAAACCCAGAGACCGCCCGGGAGACCGAGTCACGCATGCAAAAGCAAAGGGCTTTATTACGGGTTTAGGCTCGCCGGGGCCTAAACTCGGGCTCACAGACTTTACCGGGCGTGGTGGATCCATGCTGAGAGCCCTGAACAAAGGTGGGGCAGGGCTTTTATGAGTTTGGGAAGGGGGAGTTACAGGAATCCAATTATTAATGACAGGTTTATCCAATTACAACATTTAGAGTGTTAACCATTCAGAGTAGACCCAGGACCCAGGACCCTCACGTAGGGTGTAACTAGCCTTAGGCCTGCCCTTAGGAATGTTAAGGGAATCACAAGGGTGGTCCCTCTTGCCTTGGGCAATGTGTGCCCTTCTACTGTCTCAAACCTGCGTCCTTACAAAAGAAATCGAGAATCCTGGAGGGTGCGCCCAAACAACTCTAGCTGGAGCGTGATGCTTTGAATTGCCCACAGGAGAAGCATCTCTCTCAGAAATCGATGCCTGAAAATTGAAGTCTACCGGGGAGATTTCTGACTTGAAGAATTTCTGTTTTTTTCTGAACATACCATCATAACCCATATGTCTGTCTTTCTTGCCCAGCATTCCCCCAGGCCCACTGACATATTACGTCGTGTCTTCTGGAAGATGACTGCCTTATCTTTTTGTGGTACCAGAGCAATTTCAGGTGTGTACATGTGCACATGCATAAATGATAAAAAACGTGAAAGGAATCTCATCTTTGTTTCAGCAGTTACCTCTGAGTAAAGGAAGGAATAGGGTTGGTGGGTGAGTGAAAGTGGGAGTTTTACTTTTTATTCTAGACACTTCTATATTATTATTTATTTCAAATAAAAGAAGCATGTACTTATATAGATAAAATATAACACATATAATATTTTATACTGTGTTTACAATCTCAAGACAATTTGAATCAACTTGCCTCAGGTTTTCAGTAAGATCTAAAACTCTGCTACTTCTTGCCTCAGGCAAGTCTTCTTTTCAAAAGCCTTTGTTTTAGCAATGGGAATCTCCACGGGAGTAACTATATTACTTCACATGAATGCTGGGAGTGACAGAGAATCCTGACTCAAAATACGTACACAATAAGAAAGTTTATTATCCTGCATAACAAGAAGTCTGGAGGTAGGTGGGTTGATACAGAATCCTGACAGCCCCATCAAGGACCCTAGTTCTTTCCACTTCACCACTCTGCCATCTTCAGAATGTTGGCTTTGTCCTCGGGTTGCCCCCCTCCTCCATGCCTGCAAGATGACTGCCAAGATCTGAGTATGACAGCCAGAAATGACTCTTCTGAGGAAGAAAAGGGGGATTGTTAGTACGACTGTTTCCTTCTTGGGAGCCAGGAAAGCTTTCCCAGAACCCCCCCCCCCCCCCCCGTTGACTTCCCTCGCACATCATATGCCGGAGTTTGGTAAATTGCCCGTAACTAAACCTGTCCCTGGCAAGAGGAATGGTTTAGAATTCTCAGAACCCATTCACCTTGCCACTCCAGAAACTGAGAATGGCAGCATATGAGGTATACGGTTCTGTGGAGAGCCCTGAACATCAGGGGTCCTGTTGAGACATGGACAGGAGGGAATGGAGGCAGGATAGGAGCCCCACACTCTTCTGCTACAAAGTCCTGGGGCCTCTCAATCTCATCCTGGCCCAAAATGTATTCCTCACTCAGCATTCGGGCAGAAATCTGATCTTCCTCGTGCATTTCTTGTTTCAGGGAATGGTATCTTTTTTTAAAATTGTTTTTAAATGCTTTTTTATTTATTTTTTAGAGATAGAGAGAGAGAGCACGAGCAGGGGAGGGCCAGAGAGAGAGAGAGAGACACAGAATCTGAAGCAGGTCCCAGTCTCTGAGCTAGCTGTCAGCACAGAGCCCGACATGGGGCTCGGACCTACAAACCATGTGATCATGACCTGAGCTGAAGCCGGACGCTTAAGCGACTGAGCCACCCAGGCACTCCCAGGGAATGGTATCTTTACCTGCTCGGTTGCCCAAGTCATAAAGCAGCACATCGTCATCATGCTGCTCCTTTCTCCCTCCCTTCTTTCTTTTAATTTTTAATTATTTTCTTTTATTTGAGAGAGAGAGAGAGAGTGAGCAGGGGAGAGGAGCACAGAGAGAGAGAGAGAGAGAGAGAGAGAGAGAGAGAGAGAGAATCTTAAGCAGGCTCCATGTTCAGGGCAGAGCCCGACCAGGGCTCCATCCCACCACCCTGGGATCATGACCTGATCTGAAATGAAGAGTCAGACTCAACCGACTGAGCCACCTGAGTGCCTTTCTCCTTCCCTTCTTAATCTATTAAAAAATCCTGTCAATTATGCCTTCTAAGTCACTCTTCATTTTGTCTCTTCTTCAATCTGCAGCTGCTGCTTTTTGTCCCATCCCATATTATCACTTACAAAAACCATTTCATTTGTCTCTTTTTTAAGTATATAGATTTTCTGGGGCCCCTGGGTAACTCAGTCGGTTGAGTATCCAACTTTCAGATCAGGTCATGATCTCACAGTTTGTGAGTTCGAGCCCCACGTCGAGCTCTGTGCTGACAGCTCAGAGCCTGGAGCCTGCTTCAGAGTCTGTGTCTCTCTCTCTCTCTCTCTCTCTGCCCCTCCCCCACTCATGCTTTGTCTCTCTCCCTCAAAAATAAATAAAAACATTAAAAAAAAGACAAATATCATATGACTTCACTCATATGAGGACCTTAAGATACAAAACAGATGAACATAAGGGAAGGGAAGCAAAAATAATATAAAAACAAGGAGAGGGACAAAAACATGAGACTCTTAAATATGGAGAACAAACAGGGTTACTGGAGGGGTTGTGGGGGGATGGGCTAAATGGGGAAGGGGCATTCAGGAACCTACTCTTGAAATCATTGTTGCACTATATGCTAATTAACTTTGATGTAAATTTAAAAAAAATAAAAACAAATTTAAGAAATAAATATATAGTTTTTTCTAATTATAAAACTATTACATATTTATTATATAAGTCTTGGGGAAATCCAGAAAATAAAAAGCATCTGTGGTAACATTGCTCAGAGGTAATCACCGTGGACAATTTTGGGTCTATCTTTCTTTGCTTTTCTCTATTCATGAATTTACCTACATAGATAAATAGGTATTACTTTGTTTTATAAATTGAGATCACACTGTTTTATAGTATTTTTTTATTAAAGAGATAGTATGAAATTTCTCCATGTCAATAAATATTCTTCTAGGTTGTCATTTTAATAGCTGAATTATATTTTACTTTATGGAAGCTTCCTAATCTAGTTAAACAAATCCTTATTGCTAGATTAGGTCTGCTCCAGGTTTTATATTGTAGGTAATTCTTACAATAAATATATTGGTAGGTAAATCTCTTCACACATTGGTGAGGGTTTCCTTAGAATAAATAAATAAATTACTGGCAGGGAAATTGCTAGTTCAAAGCACATGTGCACTTTCCCCCATTCATTTTTATTATGAAATATTGCAGGCAATTCTAAAGCCTGCTGAATATGATGATAAATGCCTATGTACCCAAAATCCAGTTTGTCAGACTTAAACATTTTGCCATATTTGCTTCAGATCTCTTTTCTTAACAAAATAAAATATTAAGACATATTGAAATGCCTTATCTGGCCCTCCCAGATCCCTTTCTTTCCCTGAAGGAATCATTACCCTCAATTTAGTGTTTCTGAGTCTGATGTAGATTTTTCACTTTTATTTATATATATTTTGCACTTCTACATATATATATGTACATGTGTGTGTGTGTGTGTGTGTAGGCCTAAGCGTATGTGTGTATAGGTATATTCACACATTACCAGCACATGGGTCCTTCATTCTACTTGTTTTAAGCTCCATATCCCACATTTTCTCCTGCAACTTGCTTTTTTGGCACAACGTTCTACTTTTGAGGCTTATCCAGGTTTACACATGTCACTCTAATTCATTTGTTCTTATGGCTGTTTGTACGGTGTTTCTTATATGCCATGCGATCAGATTTTCGTTTTCCTGATAGACATATTGTCTCTGTGTTTATGCTATTATAGGCAAATTGCAATAAATATTCATCTTCTTCTTTTCTATTTTTTTAAGTAGGCTCCATGCCCAACGTGGGGCTCGAACTCAGATCAGGAGTCACATGTTCTATCTACTGAGCCAGCCAGGCGCTCTGTAATAAATATTCTTGTAAATATCTTCTGGTGTCCATGAGCAGAAGTTTCTAGCTGGGATGGAATGGCTGGGGCACAGGGTATGTGCATCTTTAGCTCTGCTGGATGTTGCCAAATTGGTCTCCAAAGTGGTCATATCACCTTTCCTGCCGCCAGGGTGGGGTGAGAGTTTTCACTGTTCTACGTCTTCACCACCACGGGGTTTGGCCAGTGTCACTCTCCCCCATCTCCAACCCCAGCAGTGTAAGAGGGCACCCATTTCTCTGAATCTTGTCATTGCCAACTATTAGCAGTTTTTCATCTCTGTGAATTTTGTAGGCCACAAATAGAGATATCTGTTGATGACGATGTTTACCTATATTTTGATTCTTTTTTTTCTAATTATAAAAAGAACGCAAATTATATTTAAAATCTTGAAGAATATAGACAAACTAGGGAGGAATAATCCCCCCATTCAAATATAACACTAAGGAATATCTGATATTTTTTGAATTCTTACTCGGTACTCAGGACTTGCTTAGATATCTAGTATTTCCACAAATAGAATTCATAATTGGTATTTAGTATACATATGATACCTATCTTTGATGAATACACATGTGTATATATTACACCTTGATGAAAACTATCTACTTTTCCATAAAACAGATTGTTTTTTCACCTAGCAAATAAGTCACAATCATTCTCTTATATTACCTGTCTTCTGGACTGGAGGGTGTTAAAGACTTCCATATTCATATCCATCATATCCCGTTACCATCCAGAAACCAAGGGCCAGACAGAGCTCAGCAACAAGTACTGAGGAGCTCCCGGGCTGCTGGCTATGGACAGTGGTGAGACAGACTCAGCCACACTTGGAAATGGAATTAACATAGAACAACTCTTGGGGCACCTGGGTGGTTCAGTGGGCTAAGTGCCCAATTTCAGCTCAGGTCATGATCTCATAGTTCGTGAGCTTGAGCCCTGCATGAGTCTCTCTGCTGTCTGCATGGAGCCTGCTTGGGGTTCTGTCTCCATCTCTCTGCCCTCCCCCCCTTTTCTGCCCATGTACGTTGATGCTCTATCTCAAAAATAAATAAACAATAAGCGCCCGCGCGCGCACACACACACACACACACACACACACACACACAGAACAACTCTCCGTGTTGAGACCTCAGGGAGGCCAACTCCCACTACTGCTTTAAGGCCCTTGAGTTCCCCACCCCCTTCTTGTCTGCCTGGAAAACTCATATTCATCCTTCCAAGTCTATTCCAAAGATATTCTCACGAACTCCAAGTACCACTTGTTGGTTTGCAAACTAGTCCCCATATACGCAGGGCAAGGACGGATCAAAAAAGAGACAAACCACTCCAGATTTGTAGGTGGCAGTTTTAATAAACGAGGAAACTTACAAAGTTTATCTAGGGCAGTGACAAGATGAGTAGATCCCCCCAGCCCCTGCCAGAATGTTAAACGTTTAGATAAAGGCCTTAATTGAGTACAGCCATATATACTGTCCTTGGGGCAACTTCTAATGCAGGGAAGGCAAGTGGAGTGCACATTCCAAGGATTCCAAAGCCAGGGAAAGAGATGAGGAGTTTCTGATGGCCCAGTCCAACCAGCAGTCATGTCCTCTTGATGACTTCCTCCAACATATATTCCTTATTGATTACAAAGAGTAAACGTTACCTTCAAACAACATAGAAAGCTAGCTAATGTCACCTTAGCCTGATGGTCATTATCATCATTATTGATGGGACAAACAGATATCCTATGTGCCCACTGGGATGTACTGAGAATGACACATTCCGGTAGCATTCTTGGCAAAAGCATTTCACCTGAGTTGCACCCTGAAGAAACTGAAAGATGTTCTGCAAAACTGCCCTGGTCTCTTTAACAATGTCAGTGTCAGGAAAGGCCAGACCAAAGGCTCAGGAACTGTATCAAATGAAAAGATGCTGAAGAGGCATGAGAACTGAATCCAATGTGTGATCCTTGATTCCATCCTGGATGAAAGGGGGAAAAAACCATTACAAACGTTAATGTGCACATGTGAAATGTTCAAAATAAGCTTATTGGGAGGATTGGTGAATTTTGCATACAGATTATATATGAGATAATAATGTTAGGTCAATGTTAACTTTCCTGAGTACGGTCCTGGGTCCTGGTCCTTGTACTTGCTCTTAGGGGATACGTACTGTACGTGCTGTGCTGAACGTTGAACAGCTAAAGTGTTGCTATATCTGCAGTTAACAACCCATGGGTTCAGCAAAAAGAAACAAGGAAACAAATATGTGTGCTTGTATAGTGAAATCTGAACAATAGAGCGATTATAGGTGAAGGGTAAATGGCTCTTCTTTGTTCTTTTCTTGCAGCTTTTCTGTAGGTTTGAAATTTTTCAAGACAAAAACTTGGACAGAATAAGCAATAAATAATTTAAAACACAAACAAATGAACAAAAAGCTTTGTTCCAGATCATGTTTTCTGTGAACCCTTTCATGACATTCTCCCTACAGCCCCCCGTCCCCAAGCACGCACACAGAAAACAATGAATCACCCTCTCTTCTGGGCTCTTTTTTTTTTTTTTAATATTTTATTTATTTTTGAGACAGAGAGAGACAGAGCATGAGTGAGGAGGGGCAGAGAGAGAGAGGGAGACACAGAATCAGAAGCAGGCTCCAGGCTCTGAGCTGTCAGCACAGAGCCCGATGTGGGGCTCAAACCCACGAACCATGAGACCATGACCTGAGCTGAAGTCAGAAACTTAACCGACTGAGCCACCCAGGCGCCCCTCTTCTGGACTCTTTTATGATTATCTGTCTCTCTGACCAAATTATAAGCTCTTTGATATCCGGGCCTGTGTGTGTGGTTGAATCTACGCAATGCTAGAACTGTACCTGGATAGGATTCGATAAGCAGACAGGAGGAAAGGTTTCTCAAGAGAGAGGAATGGCATGAGCGAAGGTCAGGTAGCAGGAATGTATATTTTGTATTTACCAGGAACACTGGATTTGTTTGGTCAGAACTGAAAGATTGTATGGGTGAAAATGTCTGGCACGTGATACATTCTTAATAAAAATTTGATGAACAGGGGCACTGGGATGGCTCATTCGGTTAAGCATCGGACTCGTGATTTCAGCTCAAGTCATGATCTCACGGTTCATGAGTTCCACCCCAAATTGGGTTCTCTGCTGTCAGGATGGAACCTGCTGCGGATCCTCTGTCCCTCTCTCTGCGCACCCTCCCCCGCCCGTGTATGCTCAAAAATAAAAATCTAAAAACAAAAAGATTCTCAGGGCCCCTGGGTGGCACAGTCACTTAAGGGTCAGACTCTTGATCTCTGCTCAGGTCATGATCTTGCAGTTTGTGAGTTTGAGTGCCACATTAGGCTCTGTGCCCACAGCAAGCAGCCTGTTTAGGATTCTTTCTCTCTGCTCCTCCCCCGCATGTTTGTATGCCCACTCTCTCTCTCAAAATAAATGAATAAACTTAAAAAATTTTTTAAATAAATAAAAATAGATTCTTTCTCTCTCTCTCCCTCTGCACCTCTGTCTTGTTCATGCTCTCTGTTAATTAATTAATTAATTAATTTAAAAATTGGCAAGTAAATGAGACTTGAAAGGCAGGCTTAGATCAGATTGCAATGGGCCTTGACTCTGAATTGAGACATCGAAACGTTACCTAGTTCTTGATGTCCAGGGTCTTTTCCCAGTGGTAGAAAGTGGGTTGTCCTTGGGAAGCCCCTTATATATCTTCTTCCCTACATAATAAGGAAAAGTGAGGGCCCTTGGCTGGCTCAGTCAGTGGAGTGTGCAACTCTTGATCTTGGGGTTGTGAGTTCAAACCCCACATTGGGTATAGAGATTACTTAAAAATAAAATCTTAAAAAATAATACGAAGAAAAACTAGAGGTAAGTGAAAGTTTGAAAGTGACCCATTTCCAAACTCAGGAAGAGGAAATATCAACTCCTCACCCACCTAGGAAAAGCCATGTAGTAGAGCTTCAAGGCATCCAACATCCCTGATTCAAAACAGCATCACAGAATATTAGCTGAAAGAATAAAGAAATGAATCTATTTAATATGAGTTGTGCTTGGGGCACCTGGATAGCTCAGTCGGTTGAGTGTCTGACTTCAGCTCAGGTCATGATCTCATGGTTTGTGGGTTCAAGCCCCGCATCAGTCTCTGTGCTGACATCTCAGAGCCTGGAGCCTGCTTCTGATTCTGTGTCTCCTTCTCTCTCTGCCCTTTTCCCACTAACACACTCTCTCTCCCTCTCTCTCAAAAATAAACAAACACTAAAAAAATTATTTAAATATGAGTCATGCTTGTCTTTGAGAATAATATATGAAATTATTTTGGTTAATTTTACTACACTTTTAAAATTTAGGAAACATACACTTATGAAATAACTAGGCTGTAATAAATACTCTTTAGCAGTTCCACATCATTCCATAGATGTACAACCTATGATTCTATATCTTCTTTTTTTAAGTTTATTTTTATTTAATTTAGAGAGAAAGATTGAGAGCAAGCAGGGGAGCAGCAAAGAGAGAGGGAGACAGAATACCAAGCAGATTCTGCACTGTCAGCCCAGAGCCTGATGTGGGGCTTGAACTCGTGAACTGTGAGATCATAACTGGAGCTGAGATCAAGAGTCTTATTGCTTAACCAACTGAGCCACCCAGGGGCCTCTATGATTCTTAAATGCTAGGCGAAACCGCCTCCAATCATTTTAGCTTAATGGAGATCTTTCCAATAAACAGTTTTCATATTTACTTAATATTTGTGTTCTGTTTTCTTCTAGATAGATTTGTGGAGACTGCCAATTGAAGTAATGCAAAGTAATCTGATTGTCTTCTGAGGTTATTATTCCCTTGACCATTCATCCCTCTACATGTAGTGACAGAATTCTATGGCTACAGTCGACCAAGAAGTATCAGGGTAGCTCACCAAGCCAAACCCGTATTTCGCTACAGTTTTACAGAGATTAGCATATCGCATGAGCCGAATGCTGATCCCCAGCTTAAAACTATGCTATTGCTACTTTGTCTAGAAAGTCTCAGCCCTGTTCTTCCCGGCTAATAAAATAGAAGCATTCACGGACAACTGTGTTCCGTGTGAACCGATAACTGAAGCGTATACTGGATATGTCGTCCTAGGACATTGTAAAACGCCCAGCAGATAAGAATTGGGGCTTAGGGAGGGAAGGCCTATGAAGAGAGATAAAAAAGAGATCTGGGGTTTCTCTGAAGACCTAGCTGGGTGGCCAAGTTGCCATTGCCGTGGAAACTGGTGGGCGGGGCGGCAGGATTGTGACGTCTCAGGGGGCGGGGAGGGGGTGGTGACCAGGGACTGGTCTTCTGTACCCCAGACCCTCGCCTCAGACCTCTCAGCCACCGCTGCTGCTTCGTGACCACACCAGAGTTCGGTGCCCTGAAGCTCCCGGAGAGAGTGCGCTGTCCGCCGCCGCGATGACAGCATCTCCAGCTCCACTCCCGGCTCTGGCGGCCCAGCAGCCCACAGTCCAGGGCCTGTCGCAGATCACCAGCTGCCTATTTGTCAGCAACGCTGCGGCTGCCAACAACAAGAGCCTTCTGTCCAGCAACAACATCACCACGGTCATCAACGTCTCGGCGGAGGTGGTCAACATCCTTTTTGAGAACGTCCACTACGTGCAGGTGCCGGTGACCGACTCTCCAAACTCGCGCCTCTACGATTTCTTCGACCCGATCGCAGATCACATCCACAACGTGGAGATGAAGCAGGGCCGCACGCTGCTGCACTGCGCCGCGGGGGTGAGCCGCTCGGTGACGCTCTGCCTGGCCTACTTGATGAAGTACCACTCCATGTCGCTGCTGGACGCCCACACCTGGACCAAGTCGTGCCGCCCCATCATACGTCCCAACAACGGCTTCTGGGAGCAGCTCATCCACTACGAGTTCAAGCTGTTCAGCAAGAACACAGTGCGCATGGTCAACTCCCGCGTGGGCCTGATCCCTGACATCTACCAGAAGGGGTCCGAGTGATGATGCCGTAGGGGCTGGCCGCTGACATCTGCTGACCGGACGACGGCAACCCTGAACCTGAACTTTGAACCTTAGCTGGTACAGAAACCTGGATGGAGCTGTTTCGAAGGGCAAGCCAAAGGGAAGGGCTATTGGACTTTTTAGCTGAGTAAGGTTTAGCTTTAAAGAATAAAATTCATTCATTGTGACATAGTGATGGCGTTTCGTATCCTGTCAGCGGCGGGGTCATGGCTGATCCGGCCTGGCCAGAGGGGAGGATGGGAAGGTGGGGTCCACGTCGGAGGGACCAGTGTCCTGCGCCCTGCTCTAGGCTGAAGAGCCCAGGAGGGATTTCCCCCCCCACCCCCCCCACCCGGGATCCCACCCAGTTCTTCCCAGTCCAAAGTCAGAGCGTTAGACATCACGGCAGCGCCTGGACTTCTCACAGTAAGCTCCGGCTGCTTGTAAGTGGCCGTTACTGGCTGGAGTGCACCCTGGGAGCCCTGAGGGAGCCTCAAGCCATCACTGCCCTCACCTTTAATACAGTGGCCCAACTCTGGTTTTCCTGATTAGATTTGCCTATAAAGTAGGGTTTTTTTTTAATGTTTACTTTTGAGAGATGGAGAATGATGGGCGGATAGGAGGATGGGGTGGGACGGGAGGGTGGGAAACAATGGGGGGGTGAGATGGGAGGCCGGGGAGGGGGTGGGGGAGAGAGGGGAGGCAGGGGAGTGGGGTAATGAAGGAGGGGCTGTGGGGGTTGGGGTAACAGGGGGACATGGGAGTGGCGGTGGTGGAGGGTGGAGGGGGCTGGACGCAGAGACAGAGGGAGACATAGAATACAAAGCAGGCTCCAGGCTTGGAGCTGTCAGCACCGAGTCCTATGTGAGGCTGGAATCCATGAACCACAAGATCATGACCCTGAGCCGAAGTCTGGAGTTCTAACTGACTGAACCATGGAGGTGCCCCTAAAATCGTTTTCCAAAAAGCCATTGAAACAATTTTGATTTTGAGCTCTCTACTATACGGCAAGGCCTCAAGCCACCCTTGATAACCTCCACCAGCCTTGGTGAAAAGGTACCCCCTGGGTATATGCCAAGAGAGAGACAGAGAGACAGAGACAGAAACAGAGAGAGAGAGAGAGAGAGAGAGAGAGAGAGAGAGAGAGAGAGAGAGTACGCGAGCACAAGCAAGCCTGATACCAGGCTTCAAGGGTTCCTCTCATGGGTCTTTACTTTGAAAACTGGAGCTGCTGGCCAGGACACAGCCCAGTCACATCTGACACCTCTTCTTTTTTTGTGATCTGAAGTGCTTCAAAGCTTCTGTTTCCTCACCTGTCAAGGCAGTGACAGGTGACTCTCACAGGGTTGTCGTAGGGATTCCAGTCCTTAGTATCTTACCCAGCACATGAATGGTTTAATGCTTAGATTAGAGGGCAGCTCTTGTTATTAATGATCCTCTTTGGCCTTGCTGGCTGGCGTTCAGCCGCTTTCATCCTCACAATGCCATTTCCCCTATCTGGGCATAAAGTCTACCAGGGGCTTTTCCCAAAACTCATCCTGGGTCTAAAAACAAATGCTTTAAAGTTCTTTCTGACCCTACCTCAGAGGAGGCCTGGATTTAGAGCCTTGTCGGAGTTCCCATTGTCTCCTTGTGTTTCATCCATGGCCAAACAAGAAACAAGAAGTAACAATTCCAGCCCCCGCCCCCCATCCCGGTCCAAAGCCTCGTTTAGAATTGCTGACCATCAGAGCCAGTGTTCCAGCCCCACCCCACCCCCACTTCCATAAAAGGACCTTCCAAGGACACAAGTTGGGGTACAAGGCGGAAGGGTGCTGTGAAAACTACTGCCCTAGATGGAGACCTTCCTTTCACGGATGGAAGTACGGGCTCCCGGAATATGAGGGCTGGTGCGGCAAGGCCTTCACAAAGCAGCCTTTCCGGCAGACAGCCAGATGGGAAATGTCTTTTAAGGTACCAATTCTTTTTTTTAAAGAGTATTTATTTATTTTGAGAAAGAAAGAAAAAGAGAGAGCACGAGCAGGGGAGGGGCAGAGAGAGGAAGAGACAGAATCCCAAACAGGCAGCATGGAGCCCGAAGCAGGTCTTGAACTCACAACTCATGAGCTGAGATCAAGACTCGGACGCTTGGCGGACTGAGCCACCCAGGTGCCCCACTCTTAAAGCATTTTTAAAAAGATACTTGTTTGGGCATGTGCGTGTGTGTGTCTTTTTTTTTTAATACCTAAATTAACAGATCATAAAATCAACTTCCTTTGGACATACAGCTCTATAAGTGTTAACACATATATAGATTCATGTAATCACAGCCACAATCAGTACACAGAGCAGCTCTGTGACTCCAAAAATTTCCCTCCTGCTTCCCCTTTGTAGTCAGACTCTGGCCCCACCCCACCTTTGGCAGATGGCAAGCTGTTCTCTGTCCCTCTAGACTTGCCTTTAACACAATATTACATAAATGGAATCACACAGGATGTAAGTTCTGGAAACTGGTTTCTTTCACTCCGCATGTCTTTGTGATTCGCTCATGTTGTATTCTTTTGTATAGATGTACCACAGTTTGTTTTATATTCGCCCACCAGAGCATATTTGGGCTTGCATTGGTTTTCTAGGGTCTGCTGTAACAAAATACCAAAACCTGGGTGACTTAAAACAACAGAAATTAATTTTCTCACAGTTCTGGAGGCCCGGAGTCCTAAATTAAAGTCTCAGCAGGGCCACGGTCCCCCTAAAACCTGTAAGGGAAAATCCTTCCTTGCCTCTTGCCAGTTTCTGGTGGTTGCTGACAATCATTGGCATTCCACGGCTTGTAGATGCATCAGAGTGGTTCGTACGGCAGTTTTCTTTAATGTGTCTTCTCATCCATCTTCTCTCTGGTATGTCTGTGTCTAAATATCCCTCTTCTTATAAGGACACCAGTCATATTAGAAGATTCACTCTATATCCATGTGATCGCATCCCTCAACTAATATATCTGCAATGACCCTGTTTCCAAATAAGGTCACATTCTGAGGTTCCGGGGGTTAGGATTTCAACATATATTTTGGAGGGAGGGATGCTCTTTAGTTCCTAACAGGGTTGTTTCCAGTTTGGGCACATATGCCTAAAGGGCTATAACACACAGACACACACACAGAAGAAGGAAATGATCATGCCTAGCACAGGAGCAGACACTTGACAGTGTCTCTAGTCCTTATGTCAGCCTTTTGAGGTAGTTGTCACCGGCACCATACTGATAAGAAAACAGAGGTTCCAAGAGGTTTAGGAATTTGCCTAAGAGAGCACACAGCCCAGGAGTGAAGTGATATTCGGACTGGGCTCTGTTTTTCTGTATTTATGATTTTTCTTTTGAGCTCTTAGGACTAGAATACAGAACACGAATATTCAGCTTTTCTTGTCAAATGTGTTGCATGTATTTGTACCTAGTTAAATCGGTGAGTCTCTATAAAAAATGTTTAGTTATTTATTATTTTTGAGGGAGAGAGAGAGAGAGCATAAGTAGGGAAGAGGCAATGAGAGGGGGAGACAAAATCCAAAGCAGGCTCCAGGCTCCGAGTAACTGTTAGCACAGCCTGACGCGGGGCTGAAACCCCTGTGAGATCATGACCTGACCGGAAGTCAGATGCTGTGAGTCTTTAACTGAATGGTTTTTGCTTCTGAAATAACACTTTAATGGTTTTCTCCATGGCATAACCATAAAAATGTTATCTATTGTTTTCTCCTAATCTGTTTTTTTTTCCATTTTTAAAACTTTCCTCCCATTTTTTTTTTAATTTGAAAACTTTCAAACACCCAGAAAGTTGAAGGAATAGTACAGTGAGTATCCACATTTGCTCCACTCGTAAGCCTTTTGTCATATTTGCTTTCTCTCTCTTTCAATATAATACTTTTATTTTTGGACCTACCCCAAATTAAGTTGCAGATATCTTGACATTGAACCCTTAAATATTTCAAAATATAACATCTAAGAATTAGGACATCCTCCTCCTACATTTTCACGATATCTTCATCAAATCTAACCCAGTTAATTAATAATAATTCCCCCAATACTCAGTTTATATTTAAATTTTCCCACTTATAATGGTATGTGGGAGGCTCAGTTGGTTAAGTGTCCGACTTCGGCTCAGGTCATGATCTCACGGTTCATGAGTTCAAGCCCCGCTTCAGGCTCTGTCCTGACAGCTCAGAGCCTGGAGTCTGCTTCAGATTCTGTGTGTGTGTCTCTCTCTCTGCCCCTGCCCTGCTCATGCTCTGTCTCTTTCCCTCCTTCAAAAATAAGAAAACATTAAACATTTTTTTAATTTTCTCACTTAGGCTCCAAATGTCTTTTATAGCCATTTTTTTTCTTTCCCAAGCAGGATCCAATCAAGGTTACACATTGTGTTTTATTACTGTATTTCTTTTAATCTATGACAGTACCTTGGCTCTTCCCCCCCCACCCCCCCGATGTTGTCTTTCTGATGAGTCAAAAACAATTTTGTATATCATATCCAGCACTCTAGCTTTGTCTAATTATTTCCTCATCTATTATTTAACATGTTCCTTTACCACCCTCATCTTTATTAATTTTTTAATGTTTTATTTATTTTTGAGAGAAAGACAGAGTGCAAGCAGGTGAGGGGCAGAGAGAGAGAGAGAGGGAGACACAGAATCAGAAACAGGCTCCAGGCTCTGAGATGTCAGCACAGAGCCCGATGATGGGCTCGAACCCACAAACCCATGTACCGCGAGATCATGACCTGTGGTGAAATCCGATGCTAAACCCACTGAGCCACCCAGGCGTCGAATACCCTCATCTTCTTTAAACTTGAAGTTAGGTCTAGAGGTTTGATTAGGTTGGGGTTAAGTATTTTTTACTACAATACTTCAGAAGTCATGTCATGTTGCATCACATCAGGAGGCACAAATGTCTTTTTGCCCCATTAGCAATGTTGCTAAGTTTGATCATCACTTGGTTAAGGTAGTGACCACCAGATACCTACCTTTAAAACTAGGGAGTAATCTGTGGGGTGATAACTTTCCCACCATGTGAATATCCTGTTTCTTTCATCTAATGGTATTAACATCCATTGAGGAGTCTTGTCTCAACCAAGTGTTACACCGGGGGACATGTAACTCTTGAATCTATCACAAACTAATTTTGGTATAAGTTGGAGTTATTTAATTTTTAAAAAATGTTTTATTTATTTTTGAGAGACAGAGAGAGACAGTGTTAGCAGGGGAGGGTTAGAGAGAGAAGGAGTCACAGGATCTTAAGATAGGCTCCAGGCTCTGAGCTAGCCGGCAGCACAGAGCCTGACGCGGGACTCAAACCCACGAACTGCAAGATCATGATCTGAGCTGAAGCCAGACACTTAACCAACTAAGCCACTCAGGCGCCCCTATTTATTTAATTTTTTTAAATAATTGTGAGATATTGCAAAATTGCCATGAATATTTGTGTCTACTTTTGTTCCCTCTGGTTTGTTACATCGTCTCTTTTCCTATGCCAGTTTCACATTCCTTGAAATTGATGCAGCTTCAGAACAGGCAGGAACATTTAGTAGGGCAATGACATTTCTCCCTAGCCCCGCCTTTATACTTCTTCAGAGGTGTTTCTGCTGTGGTTAAATTCTTTCTTTTTTTCTTCTGGATGAGCCATTTTAATAGTTGTGAAAGGTTTTTAAATTTTTTCCATTAGGATTTTGATTAGAATTACTGTTTTCTTGTGTGTTTAGCCAAGGTTGAATCAGAAAAACAGAAACGACAATAGTTACCTTAGAAGAGACTATCTACTATAATGAACTATTTAACCAGGTATCGGAGAATTGAAGAGGCAAAAATAGAACATACATTGTATGGTTCTACATATATAAACATTTAAATAAAAGATCATCTATGCAGAATGTCTGATATTTGATCAGTAAAGTATTAACCATATTTTGGAGTTTGTATATCTTAATTCCAAAGGCTCATAATGTTAGAAAATTGTAATGTGCACACACACACACACACACACACACACATATGCACACTCACATACCCACTCATTCAATTCTTTGCAGTTCAATTTTTTTTATTTAAAAAAAATTTTTAACGTTTTTATTTATTATTGAGACAGAGAGAGACAGAACATGAGAAGGGGAGGGCCAGAGAGAGGGGGAGACAGAATCCGAAGCAGGCTCCAGGCTCCAGGCTGTCAGCACAGATCCCAGTGTGGGGTTTGAACTCACAAACAGTGGGACCATGGCCTGAGCCAAAGTCGGATATTCAACTGACTGAGCCACCCAGGTGTCCCCACAATTCAATTTTTAAAGCAGTTTTTTCTGGGGCGCCTGGGTGGCTCAGTTGGTTGTGTCCAACTTCGACTCAGGTCATGATCACACAGTTCGTGGGTTTGAGCCCCACGGTGGGCTCTGTGCTGACAGCTGGGAGCTTGGAATCTGCTTTGGATTCTCTGTCTCCCTCTCTCTCTGCTCCTACCACGCTTGCTCTTTTGTTTCCCTCTCTCAAAAATAAACAAACATTGAAAAATATTTTAAAAGTTTTTTCTGCTGAAACATTTTGCATCATATCTGTTATGTTACCAATGAGCCCTCTGTGACATCACATGATCACCTATTCTGATCTACACTGTTAAGGTAAAGAAATCAAAATATCCAATAAGAGGGTGATATTTACCTGTGGGTATTTGAGACCTCATCTCCAGCTACATCAGTGTCTCCTTCGCAAACACTTTCCACTATTCCCCTATTAATGAGATATAGGCAGATCGGGAGGTGATCTCTCAATCCCCTTTTGGGAATGGCCTGAGAACGGCAAAAAAGGGAGTGAAAACATGAATTTTATAGTAATCTTTTGGTGCCTGAGCCAGACTCCCAGACAGATCCTCCCCGTCCAGAGAGACAGATCAAGTTCTCAGTTACACGGCTGTGTTCAGAAAAGCATATTTAACAAGAAATTCTGCAATAGGGCTCAATAGTATTGTATCTGGACTCACGGTGGACGTCTTTCTTCAATAGCCTCTACGGTGAGGGAATTAAAGCAAGCATAGGAAGGGAATTAAAGCAAGTTGGAAGGCCTCTGTGATCATTAAACTCTGGAGGCTTCAAGTTTAGGCAGGACTGAGGCCTGCATTGGGGACCGGGAGAGTTTGCATTCATGTCTAGCTTTATTGCATGGTGATCAAAGAATGTGGCCTGTATAATTTTTCCCTTCCAGAATTGAGATTTCTCATTAGCTGTCCCTCAAAGAGTGAAGCATTATCTACTGGTAGGATGCCAAGTTTAAATGTTTTATCATATTATCTTACTTAAAATGCTTTAAGATTTGAGTAGGTAACCTGCTTGTGATTCTGCATTCAAATGGTGACGTAAGGGGGGGGCGCCTGGGTGCCTCAGTCGGTTAAGTGGTCACCTCTTAGTTTCAGCTCAGGTCATGATAGTGATATTCATGAGTTTGAGCCCCTCTTTGGGCGCTCTCTCTCTCTTTCTCTCTCTCTCTCTCAAAAATAAATAAATAAACATTTAAAAAAGTTACATAAGGGCACATAGAGTGAAATCTCTCCTCACCTCTGTCCTCTAGCCAATCGTTTTCACCCCCCAGAGACAGCCAAAATTATTAGTTTCCCCTCTATGTTCCTAAAACATTACTTTATCCATCTGTAAGGAATTACATATGTATTACATCTCGTTTTTTACCAAACAGCAGCATTCTTTACTCAGTGTTCTCTATTTTGTCTCTTTTTGTGTAATAATATGTGTTATAGATCATGCAAAGCCAGTAAAAGAGAACACCCTCATTCTTTTTGGCAATTGCATAGTATCCCACCATATGGAAGTATCATAATTCACTGAACCCGGACCCTACTGGTAGACTTTTAGATTGTTGCCAAAATTTTGTTATTGTAAGTAATACTGTGATAAATAAACTTGTGGGGTAAGTTTGTATATGTAAATTATGTTATTAACATGCAAATATATTCATAGGGTAT
Organism: Suricata suricatta; assembly: GCF_006229205.1. Taxonomy (NCBI): domain Eukaryota; kingdom Metazoa; phylum Chordata; class Mammalia; order Carnivora; family Herpestidae; genus Suricata; species Suricata suricatta. Next base: position 37,050,737 of record NC_043717.1, read on the forward strand.
TATTAGAAATGGAAATAGAGGGGTTCTGTTTAGAGAAATCTAGTTTTCCACCTGCGAGTCTCCTTTACTTACAACACAAGTACCACACTGCATACGACACTTCATTTCTGACACTTCTGGTCCTAAATGTGGATAGAGTTTCCCCCACACCGAGCAATTATCTATGACACCAGATGGACATCCTATAATTGAACTCAGTTCTAACGCTATCTACCTGGAGATAGCGTCAGATCCCACAGGTTAAGGGCTCAGTCCCACAAGACTGCCCGCCTCCCCAGTTTAGGTGTCAGTGACAAGTAGTAGGTTCCCAGGTTACCCACGGGAGCTGTGGCTATAAATCAGTGGTTTCCATGAACCCCTTCCTCGGGTTTGATGAATCTGCTAGAGCGGCTCACAGAACTCAGGGAAGCCCTTGCTTACATTTATCAGTTTATTAAAGGACATGATAAAGGAAGGATATAGATGAACAGCCAGATGAGGAGATACGTGGGGGCGGGTCTAGGAGGGTCCTGAGCACAGAAGCTTCTCTGTCCCTGTGGAGCTGGGGTTCATCTTCCTCCCAGAATGTGAATGTGTTCACCCACCGGGAAGCTCTCCGAGCCGCATGCTTTGGGATTTGTATGAGGCCTTCCTCGTGTAGGCATGACCGACCATTAACTGTGTTCCCAGCCCTCCCCCTTCTCTGGAGAGGTGGGGGAGGTCAGGGCTGAAAACCCCAAGCTTCTAATCATGGCTTGATCTTTCTGGGGACCAGCCCCCATCCAGGACTCGCCTCGAGTCACCTCATTAGACCAAAAGATGGTCCTAGTGTTCTTATCACTTAGGAATTTACAAGGGTTTTAGGAGTCCTGTGCCAGGAAGGAAGAAGGGCAGAGACCAATATATATTTTCTATTATCTCACAGCATCTAATTTTACAATTTGAATTTTTGAGAGAGAGCGAGAGCACATGAGCAGGGGAGAAGGGCAGTAGGAGAGAGAGAGAGAGAGAGAATCTCAAGCAGGCCAAGGAGGCTCAGCATAGAGCCTGATGCAGGTCTCAATCCCAGGAAACTGTGAGATCATGAACTGAGTTGACATCAAGTGTCAGATGCTTAACCGACTGAGCGACCCAGGTAACTCCACAATTTGAAATTGTAATAAACATCCCTGGATTAATTCCAATGGACTTCACCAATACCTACCAGCAATGTGTGAAAGCACCGATCCCCCTCCCAGGATCAACGCCATAGTGTGTCTTTTGTACCTTTGCCATGCTCACCAGTGAAAATAGCATCTCACATTACTTAAATTTGCTTGTCTCTTCTAAGTTTCCAGTACCTTTCATTCTTTTATGAGCCATTTATATTTTTCTTTCCATGAGACGACAGCTCATAACAACATCTTATTACATTGCTAGTCTTATTTCTTAAGGATTTGTAAGAACTTTATTACAGAAATGAAGCATTTGTGAGTGATAAGAATTTCAAGTATTTTCCCTGATTTTTCATTTGTCTTTTGAGTTTGCTTAGAAAGGATTTGCCAGGCAGAGAGATTATTTCTATTTAGTCAAATTTATTGCTGCTGCTGCTGCTTCTTCTTCTTCTTCTTCTTCTTCTTCTTCTTCTTCTTCTTCTTCTTCTTCTTCTTTATGGATTTGGGTTCTGTGTCTTCCTCAGAAAGGCTTTCCATACACTAAGAGTCTCCTAAAAATGTTTCCCATGGCTCTTCTGGTACGTTTAATAGTTTGAATTTTTTTTCAAGACGGAGAGAGACAGAGAGGGGAGCCTGGGTGGCTCAGTTGGTTAAGTGTCTGACTTTAGCCCAGGTCATGACCTCACGGTTTGTGGGTTCGCGCCCTGCATTGGGCTCTGTACTGACAGCTCGGAGCCTGGGGCCTGTTTCAGATTCTGTCTCCCCCTCTCTCTCTGACCCTCCCTGCTTGCACTCTGTCTATATCTCTCTCAAAAATAAACACTAAAATTTTTTTTAAAAAGAGAGAGAGAGACAGAGAGTGGCACAGTGCAGGAGGGGCAGAGGGAGAGGTAGAGAGAGACTCTTAAGCAGGCTCCTCACCCAGTGCAGTCCTGATGCTGGACTGGATCTCACAACCATGAGGTCATGACCAAAGGCAAACTCGAGTTGGACAATTAACTGACTGAGCCACCCAGGCACCCCTGCAGTTTCAATGTAAACAATTAAATATTTGATCCATCTGGAATATATCCTAGTATAAAATATGAGGTATGGGTCCAACATTACTTTTTTCCAGATTGCTACCATCATTCTCATGTAGTCATATAATGTATAATATAAAAAATATATAATATGATACATAGTTTATATATAACTAATATATTATATATATTCTTATGGTATTCATCTTCCTTAAATTCATGTTTATTTTTCGGTCTGCTTGATATAACCAATGACTAAGAGATATGTTAGTCATGTATTGCTATTGTCTTTATGTCAATTTCTCCCTGTATTTCTCTGATGGTTAATTTTATCTGTTAACTTGGCTAGGCTATGGTGCACGTTTGTTTGGTCAAACACTAATCTAGATGTTGCTGTAAAGGTATTTGTGGATGTGATTAAACTTTATAATCAGTTGACTTTACGTAAAGCAGATTATTCCCCATTATGTGGGTGGGCCTCATCCAATCAGTTGAAGGCCTGAAGAGCAAAGACCGAAAGAAGCAGCAATTTCCCAAAGAAGCAGCAATTTCACCTCAAGACTGCAACATAGAAACTGCCAGAGTTTTCAGGCTCCCGGTCTGCTCTACATGTCTTGGATCAAGGCTACAACATCAACCCTTATCTGAGTTTCTAGCCTCTTAGCCCCCTTTACAGATCTACAAATCTCAAAGTTGCAGGCCTCCACAATGAGATGAGTCAATCCCTGAAAATAAATCTCTTTATCTCTAAGTGTATATACATACATATATTATACACGATTGGTTTTGTTTCTCTGGACAATTTCTAGTAGTTTTTCTATACGCAGTCCCTAACTTACAGTGGTTTGACTTAGATAATTTTTTGACTTTATGGTGGTGCAAAAGCTATACACATTCAGCAGAAACTGTTGAATTTTGAATTTTGTTTTTTTCATGGGCTAGCAATATGTGGTACAGAACTCTTACAATGCGGGGTAGTGGCAGTGTGTGGCAGTAAGCTCAGCTCCCAGTCAGCCACAGTCACTAGGGTGAACAACTGATACACTTACAGCCATTCTGCTTTTCACTTTCAATACACTATTTGATAAATTACATGAGCTATTCAACTCTTTGTTACAAAATAGGCTCCAAGGAGATAATTTCGCCCAACAATAGGCTTATGTAAGTGTTTTGAGCCCCTTTAAGGGAGGCCAGGCTAAGCTATGAGATTTGGGAGGTTCAGTGTATTAAATGCATTTTCAATTTATAATATTTTTAACTTTCAGTGGGTTGATCGGGAAGTAACCCCATCATAAACCAAGGAAGATCTGTCTATTTTGTATATTCTGACATCTGTATATTTGGATGGTATTTAATGGTCTGGCATTGAATATCAACATGATGAGAATTTTATTTGTACCCTTCAACTACTATAAAATTAACTCTCTTTGCCTAATTAATGCTGTCTTTGATGCGCTAATATTGCCAACTGCTCCCCCCCCCTTTTTTTGGTATGCATTTTCTAATGTCTTTGTCTATTTTTTACTTTGTAACCTATAATGTCATTTTTTAGTGGTACGTCTCCTAACTAGAATATACTAAAATTTCTTCTACTCAGTCAAGTCTTTTAACAGGGGAGTTACATTTTTAAATTCTGAAATCTTTGGTTTTGTGCCATTTTTTTCTGTGATTTATTTATTAATATTTCTCCACCGTTTTCCTTATTTACAGTTTCATTTTTATCTCCTCCATTGTTTTAGAAAGTATTTTATTCTGTTAGTTGAAAGCAGCTACCTGGAGAAAAGGGAAACTTGTACTTTTTACTATACTTTTTTATTTCCTGAATTGACATAGTAAATATATTATTACCTGACACTTATCTGTAGGTTTCTCAAAAGCTTTCTTTAACTTATTTTTATCTAATTGATGAGTCCACAGTGAAATAATATATTTGTTTTTGAAATGGCATATTTTGAATACTTTTTTAAGTTCATTTATTTAAACAAATTTTTTTAAGTTTATTAATTTTTGAGAGACAGAGAGTGAGAAGGGAGGGGCAGAGAGAGAGAGAGAGGTAGACACAGAATCTGAAGCAGGCCCCAGGCTCTGAGCTAGCTGTCAGCACAGAGCCCAATGCGGGGCTCAAACTCATGAACCGTGAGATCATGACCTGAGCCGAAGTTGGACGCTTAACCGACTGAGCCACCCAGGCGCCCCTAAGTTCATTTTATTTTTTTAGTAATCTCTACACCCAAAGAGGGGCTCGAACTCTCCACGCCGAGATGAAGAGTCATGTGCTCCTCCAACTGAGCCAGTCAGGCTCCCCTTGAATAACACTTTTGAGATACAAAATTCAGCACACTTTATTTTTACCTTCTTCCCCATTCTAATCCATGAAAATGGTACCTTGGGTTTTAGTTTTATATGCTTTTATTACTGTTTTTTAAAATTCAGTACCTAATTTGAGAGAAAAAATACTGAGATTCAGATTTAGGGTTTTTTTTTTTTTTTTTTACTATTTATTTAGTATAATTTATTGTCAAGTTAGCTGACATACAGTGTATAGAGCGTGCTCTTGATTTTGGGGGTATTCCATTGTATAGATAACCCACATCTTCTTAATCCATTCATCAGTTGATGGACATTTGGGCTCTTTCCATAATTTGTCTATTGTAGAAAGCACTGCTATAAACATTGGGGTACATGTGCCCCTATGCATCAGCACTTCTGTATCCCTTGGATAAATTTCTAGTCGTTGTAGGGTAGTTCTATTTTTGCTTTTTTGAAGAACCTCCACACTTTTCCAGAGTGGCTGCACAGTTTGCATTCCCACCAAAAGTGCAAGAGTTTTCCCATTTCTCCACATCCTTGCCAACATCTGTTGTTTCCTGAGTTGTTCATTGTAGCCACTCTGACTGGTGTGTGAGGCAGTATCACAATGTGGTTTTGATTTGTATTTCCCCAATGATGAGTGATGTTGAGTGTCTTTTCATGTGCCTGTTGGCCATCTGGATGTCCTCTTTGGAGAAGTGTCTATTCATGTCTTCTGCCCATTTCTTCACTGGGTTATTTGTTTTTTAGGTGTTGAGTTTGGTAAGTTCTTTATAGATTTTGGATACTAACCCTTTATCTGGTATGTCATTTGCAAATATCTTCTCCCATTCTGTCGGTTGCCTTTTACTTTTGTTAATAAAACCAAAGCGGGAGGCTTTGGTCCCAGACTTTAAGCTGTATTACAAAGCTGTCATCAAGACAGTGTGGTACTGGCACAAAAACAGACACATAGACCAATGAAATAGAATACAGAACCCAGAAATGAACTCACAAATGTATGGCCAACTAATCTTTGACGAAGCAGGAAAGAGTATCCAATGGAAAAAAGACAGTCTCTTTAACAAAAGGTGCTAGGAGAGCTGGACAGAAACATGCAGAAGAATGAAACTGGGCCATTCTCTTACACCATACACAAAAATAAACTCAAAATGTATGAAAGATCAGATTTAGTTTTATAATTAGATATGGTGCAATTACTTAGATGCACTTCTATTTTGGCATAATGTTCCCCTCCATGACCTTTCCATTCCTGAGCTTTTCTCCCCCTCATCTCTTGGTTGATTGAAAAACACCACAAACTAGGGTACCTGGGTGGCTCAGTCGGTTAAGCGTCTGACTTCGGCTCATGGTTCGTGGGTTTGAGCCCCACCTCAGGCTCTGTGCTGACAGCTCAGAGTCTGGAGCCTGCTTCAGATTCTGTGTCTCCCTCTCTCTCTCTGACTCTCCCCTGCTCATGCTGTCTCTATCTCTCAAAAATATAAAAAAATTTTTTAAATAAAAGAAAAATACCACAAACCAGTCCTTTCAAAAATGTCATATATTTTATCATGCCTTAAATAGCAGAGTGTTTTCCTGAAAACTTTTTAAAATTTATTATTTATATTTCATTTATTGTTGTTATTATTTTAAGTAAGCTCCATGCTGAGCCTGAGATCTACTTGAGATCAAAATCTGAGCTGAGGACAAGAGTTGGATGCTTAACTGACTGAGCCACTCAAGTGCCCTTTTCTGAGATCTTTACTGAAAGATGAGTAAGGGGTGCCTGGGTGACTCAGTTGGTTAAGTGTCTGACTCTTGGTTTCAGTCAGATCATGATCTCATAGTGAGTTAGAGCCCTGCATTGGGCTCCGTTGCGATTCTCTGTCTCTCTCTCTGCCCCTCCCCCACTCATGCTATCTTTCTGTCTCTCTCTCTCTGCCCCTCCCCCACTCACGCTATCTCTCTGTCTCTCAAAATAAATAAATAAACTTTAAAATAAAAAGAAAGATGACTCAGGTATATATTACACTTTGGGATCACCAATTTTTCTAAGACTCTAGATATGAGAAATCAGACAGACAGACATTTGTTTTTATCTGGGCAATCTGATTTCATTGTTTTGGCCTGAACAAGTACAGACACCTTAAGATTGTAGCTTACTTATTATTTTTTATATGAGCACATTTAACCATAATGTGTCCAGCTGTGTGTCCCCTTTCACTGAGTTTGTTCAGGACATAGTGGGCTCTTTCAATCAACATACATTGTTCTCCAACACAGGAAAGTTTCTCTTTGATTTTATTTTTATGACATCTTTTCCATTTGCCTTTGTTCCTGTTTTAGGAGCACAAATTATCCATCTGTTGGTGTTTCATTTTTGCCACTCTTTCTCTATAGCTCTTACCTTCTCTCTCATTGTTTCCATCTCTGTCTGTTGACACGCCATTCAATTTCTTTGCATCAGCTTTGTTCTTAACTCCCAATTTTCTTTTCTGCCAGATGAATTTTCCTTTCTATTGTCTCCAGTGTGTGCTTTAATTTTGTTTCTGCTTTCATCGGTCACTTGCCCATTTTTCTTCTCCTGTCTTTCCATTGTATCCTGTTGTATTTTCCTCTAAGTCCTGCCTCTCCATTCCTTCTCTTTCTTTTTTTCTACAGAAGCTTTAAGAATTATCACCAGGTTTTGGGGCACCTGTGTGACTCAGTCAGTTAAGCATCCGACTCACTCTTGGCTCAGGTCATAATCTCATGCTTCCTGAGTTCAAACCCAGTGTCCAGCTCTGCACTGACAGTTTGGAGACTGCTTGGGATTCTCTCTCTCCTTCTCTCTCTTCCCCTCTCCCACATACACACACACACTCTCTCTCTCTCAAAACTAAATAAATAAAATAAAATAAGAATATCAACAGGTTTCTGAAATTTCTCTTTGGATTATGGTGAAGAAGAGTCCTCATTTCCTCTGATTTCTCTGATTTTTCTAGATGTTGTGCTTTTCTCATAGCTCCGTGCTGATTAGTCTCCTTTCTCTCAAATAAAACAAGGTTTTCTGTGGGCTCTGTATCTGTTTACAGGCGATTGAGCAGGGTACCCTCGGATCCACCATCTGTCTGTGGGAGTAGTGGCGAAATCTCCATCTCATCTTTTGCTGGAGGGTACACTAATGTCCACATAGCGTAACTTCACCTTTTGTACCTCTAATTTACTAGTGTGATACATATCACAATACAGTCCCCAGCACAGGCTTCTCTCACGGATTTTTCAACAAGCTGGCTTTTCCTCAAAGTTTTGGGCAGGAAAATTACATGCAAAATGAGGATGCAGGGCCTCTTGTTCAAAAATGAAGAATTTCAAGATGGTAACAGTGGAGCATTACACCAAGTGCAAGACCCTTCTTATGGGGCCCTGTGCACTTGCTCAGGTCGCACTCCCAAGAAGCTGGCCATGGTTATGGGGACTGCACTTCCTTAAATGTCTGTCCCCTCCCTTTTCCTCCCAATCTTTATCCAGTTTCCTGGCCACTGGTTTTATCTTTCTGCCTAGATAAATAGGAAGTAGAGGACTCTAGAGGATATGGTGTGGAGGTGGGTGTAGCGATCGGTGTTCTGGTGAGCAGCCTTCAAAGATAGAGAAACTGCCATCTCTTGTTGGTTTAAGCACCAAGTCTGTGAGTTGGGAGACAGATGGTGGTGGGTCATCAGGGGATAGAGCATGGGCTTTAAAGAAGTGGCTTCCTACCTTTTTCACTCACTGTCATTGAGGAAATTAAATCAAGTTAGACCATGATTGCGATTTTCTTAATCCAGCCATTTAGGACCATCTGTCTCATAATTAACATCAATTTCACCCAGATCCAAGTCTTAGATTATCTGTCAGTGTTAGTCTTTGATATCCTGAAATCCTGTCTTTTTTTTTTAATGTGAATTCAGGGGATTTTTATGAGAAGTTAGGACGGGATACATTTGGGAACAAAGAGCAATATATAATATATCATTTTGAATTGGAAGCCCCCATGGGAATCAATTAGTTAGGCCACGGGTTGGCAAATTTTTTCTATAGAGGACCAAGTAGTAAATATTTTATTTTATTTATTTATTTTTTAAATGTTTATTTATTTTTGAGAGAGACACAGAGCACAAGCAGGGAAGGGGCAGAGAGAGAGGGAGACACAGAATCTGAAGCAGGCTCTAGGCTCTGAGCTGTCAACACAGAGCCCAACATGGGGTTCGAACTCACCAGCTGTGAGATCATGACCTGAGCTGAAGTCAGATGCGTAATTGACTGAGCCATCCCAGCACCCCCAAGACAGTAAATATTTTAGATTTTGCAGGTCAAGAGGCAAGATCAAAGATATTATGCAGGTACTTCTATAACAAGAGAAAAAAATAAGTTTCCACAAATATTTTATTGATGAAATTAAAAATCTGATAGTAATAATTGACTAGGTTTTGGTAATACAGGTCTACTAATGAGAAATATGGGATTCTTTGTTTTTGGAATACATTTTGCTTGGTTAAGATTCAAAATTAATATCTCCTATCATCAAATTAGTTTGTAAATATTCATCTGTTAATGCTGAGCTGTAATGGGATTTTACATATCTCATTTTTGAAAATGTGTTTCCATACAGATAGGCACTGCCAAACACTGACATCGATCCATGCGCATATGAATTTAACTGAGCATGTTCATTGCATGGACAGGCATTTATATAATTCCATTAGATTTTTCTCTTGATATTTGCCTTTTAGTATGTTGTCACATTGCTGATTAATCACTTCCAAATGATGGTTAGGTAGAAATCACTCCATTGCCCAGTTAAATGAATTTTGAAATATAGAAATTTCCTTTGTGCTTTCATTGAGGTCTGAGAAATGTCACATGGAACTGTAGTTTGAACTTGGGATCAACATACGCTGCAAATTTGTATAAGAATAGATAATTTGCTTCTTATTTTAAGTTTTGATAGCACTGAAAGATAGAAAGTGGCTTGACATTACTTGTAACTGACGCAATGTTAGTTGTCATCAAAGTGAGTTTACTGTTGCGTTAGCTTCATGTAGAAGTGTTGTTTTACCTTGGAATAGGTTAAGTTCACTAAGACATATTATCAAGCCTCCAGCCAAAGCTAACTTCCAAAGCCATTCATAGTTTGATAATGTTAGTCTTGAGCTCAAGAGATTCATGATAGAACTTTGCCACTGCTAAGACATTCAACTGCTATGTGGTAGGGCAAGTCAAGATATTCAGTTTGTAGTTCTTTTTCTCTTTTAGATTTTTAATTTTAATTTTAATTGATTTGTTTTTTTTAATTTATTTTTGAGAGAGGGAGACATAGAGTGAGGGAGGGTCAGAGAGAGGAAGTTGGCCGTTTAACGGACTGAGCCACCAAGGCACCCCATTTTGTTTTAGTTTTTAAATTTTAAGTAGGCTCCATGCCCAACGTGGGGCTTGAATTCACAAGCCTGAGATCAAGAGTCACATGCTCCACCGACTGAGCAACCAGCTACCCCTCAGTTTTTACTTCTTCTTCTTCTTCTTTTTTTTTTTTTTTTTTGTGCAAAAACCAAGGGTGTTTATTTGGGCTTAAGCTCAGACTCTCAGACCTCACCAACACAGTGGATCCATGCTGAGAGCCCCAATCATCAGCCAGGCAGGGTTTTTATTACAGTAGGGGGCAAGGGATGGGGTGAAAGGTGGGGTGAGGGGCAGGGACTACAATATGATAGTGTGGCGCATTGGCAGAGGTTGGTGTGGCACAAGGTGATTGGCTAATGTAAAACTAAAAGGGCATACTAAAAGCGGTGGGAATGTCAGGTATTCCCCTGCTGGACCATGATTGGCCCTGGCTAAGGGTGAGCCAATCACAGACCCCCCAGGAAGGTGGTATTTCCCAGCATCTAGGAGGGGGAGTAGGTTTCCATTAACCTGAACCATCATAGGTGGGGATTATTATTCTTAACTTGTTGAGCAAGTCCCTTGTTTTTAAAGTTTCTGGAACTTCAGGTGGGATCACAGATTCCAGTAAGTTTTAGTCATGCCTGGGGAAACAGGAACTTGGGCCTTCTAGTTTCTGAGGCTTATTTAAAGCCTCTCATGGCGTTAGTTTGGCTCTTCAGAAAACATTTATTTCAGGTTAAAATAAAATATGTCATAATTTTTGAAAAATGGAAAACTCTGATGCAATGCCACTCTGTTTTAGATATGTCATAATACTAAAGAATACCAAAACCTAATGAAAGAGAGAAAAATATTTACCTGGACTATTTTACTGCTACACTAACAACTTCCTTTTTATTTATTTTTTAAAAATAGTTTATTGTCAAATTGGTTTCCATATAACCCCCAGTGCTCTTCCCCACAAGTGCCCTCCTCCATGACCACCACCTCTTTTCCCCCTCCCCCTTCAACCCTTGGTTCGTTTTCAGTATTCAATAGTCTCTCAGGTTTTGCGTCCCTCTCTCTCCCCAACTCTTTCCCTCTTCCCCTCCCCATGGTCCTCCATTAGGTTTCTCCTGTTCTCCTGTTAGATCTATGAGAGCAAACGTATGGTATCTGTCTTTTTCCACCTGACTTATTTTGCTTAGCATGACACCCTCAAGGTCCATCCACCTTGCTACAAATGGCCAGATTTCATTCTTTCTCATTGCCATGTTGGACTCCATTGTGTATATATATATATATACATATA
>NC_043717.1:37061971-37072230 GCF_006229205.1 Suricata suricatta
ATGGGTATGATCTCTGCTTTATATGTCTGGTAGAATTCCCCTGGGAAGCCATCTGGCCCTGGGCTCTTATTCATTGGGAGATTTTTGATAATGGATTTGATTTCTTCACTGGTTATTGGTCTATTCATGCTTTCTATCTCTTCCCGTTTGAATTTTGGTAGTGCATGTGCATTTAGGAATTTGTCCATTTCTTCTAGGTTGTCCAGTTTGTTGGCATATAATTTTTCATAGTAATCTCTGATGATTGCTTGTATTTCTAAGGGATTGGTTGTAATAGATCCTTCTTCATTCTTGATTTTGGCTGGAGCCTGGCTAGAGGTTTATCAATTTTGTTTATTTTTTCAAAGAACCAACTCTTGATTTCACTGATCTGCTCAACTGTTTTTTTGGATTCTATATTGTTTATTTCTGTCCTGATCTTTATTATTTCTTTTCTTCTGCTGGGGTGCTTTGGGGTGCTCTTGCTGCTCCCCTTCGAGTTCCATTAGGTGCTCTGTTAGATTTTGAATTTGCACTTTTTCTAGTGTGTTGAAATCGGCCTGGATTGCAATATACTTTCCTCTTAGGACTGCCTTTGCTGCGTCCCGGAGAGTTTGGATTGTTGTATTTTCGTTTTCATTTGTTGCCATATATTTTTTAATTTCTTCTCTAATTGCCTGATTAGCCCAATCATTCTTTAGTAGGGTGGTTTTTAACCTCCACATTTTTGGAGGTTTTCCAGACTTTTTCCTGTGGGTAATTTCAAGTTTCATAGCATTGTGATCTGAAAGTGTGCATGGTATGATCTCTATTCGTTTATACTTATGAAGGGCTGCTTTATGCCCCAGTATGTTATCTATCTTGGAGAATGTGCCATGCACACTTGAAAAGAAGGTGAATTTCCTAACTTCAGGATGCCGAGTTCTAAATATATCTATCAATTCCATCTGTTCCAATGTGTCGTTCAGGTCCATTGTTTCTTTAGTGATTTTCTGTCTGGTTGATCTATCCATTGCTGTCAGTGGAGTATTAAAGTCCCCTGCAATTAGCACATTCTTATCAATAAGATTGTTTCTCTCTGTGATTAATTGTTTTATGTACTTGGGTGCTCCCGAATTTGGTGTGTAGATGTTTATAAGTGTTAGCTCTTCCTGATGGAGAGACCCTGTAATTATATAATGCCTTTCTTCATCTCTTGTTACTGCCTTTACTTTAAAGTCCAGTTTGTCTGATATAAGTATGGCTCCTCTGGCTTTCTTTTGGCTTCTAGTTGCATGATAGATATTTCTCCATCCCTTTACTTTCAACCTGATGGTATCTTCAGGTCTAAAATGAGTCTTTTGTAGACTGCAGCTGAGCCAAGCTGTATTTTCCAGGCCTGTCTTATTTCAAAATCCTAGTCCGTGCACTTTTATGCTACCACAGATGAGATGTACTTGCTTTGGCAGCTGGCTTCTTAGCTGGGATCTCGTTGGGGCAGGGAGTTTCTCTTGACACCAGCAGGAATTTGTGCTGCTGTTGCTGGAGGCGAGGTACACTGCAGGAGGCAAAGTGCACGCTCTCAAAGACACCGCTGCCAACTCCCAGCCCCCAGCTGGGATCGTGATTGCGTAGGGGGAGGGAGCAGTTTCTCTTGGCACTGGTCGGGATTCGATCTGCTGCTGCCTGAGGCGCCAGGCGATGCCGGAAATGAGGTGCGCACTCCCCAGCCGCAGCCAAAGCATACACCCCCGCCTTTGCCGCCATCAACTCCCTGCCGGGATCGCATAGGGGTAGGGGCTATTCTTTCCCTGTTGGCATCTGGGATTCAGGATTTGCGTGGCCAATGCCGGAGGTGAGATGCGCTGTGGAAATAAGGTGTGTGTTCCTGCTCCTGTAGCCAAAGCTGAAGTGCGTGCCCCCACGGCTGCTGCCAACTCCCTGCTGGGGTCACACAGGGTTGGAGGCTGTTTTTTCCCTTGTGCCACCTGGGTTCTGGATTTGGGTTGCCCAGCGGTTATATATGGAGTGGAGTTTCTCTCTCTGTGTGGGGTTAAACGTTCTTTATCTCTTCTCTAGAGACAGCACTATGAGCGTGTTCAGTTTGTCTTTCTCTTCCCTTTGTCTCTTGGGCTCCACGTGCTTTCCCCATGTTGGGCTGGGGCTCCCACCTCCCCTGTCCGTTTTCATTTCCACAGTTCACACCCACTCACTCAGGCATCTTTGAGGTTGTCTTCTTTCTGGAGTCTGTATTTTCTCCTTCCACTCTTGCAGATGAGAGTAATGTCCTTCTCAGTTTGATAGACGGGGCAGACGAAGTTTACAGAGCTCCCTTCCTCTCTGCCATCTTGGCTCCTCCCTTTTTACTTCTGATAAAAATTCACAGAACTGATGAGGTCCATGAGTGGGACACTACTGGTTAAATAACACATGATAAATTCAAATATTATCATGAATTACTGATGAACAATACCACGAGTGGGGCACCTGGGTGGCTCCGTCGGCTAAGTGTCCAACTCTTGATTTTGGCTCAGGTCATGATCTCATGGTTCGTGAATTCAAGCCCTGTGTGGGGCTCCACACTGTTAGCCTGCTTGGGATTCTCATTCTCTCTCTCTTGGCCCCTCTCTGCCTCACAATAAATAAACTTTAAAAAAGAGAATACAATGAATAGCATAGGGTTTAAACACCTTGCATTTTCACAAACTTTGTAATTTGTTCAAATAAGCATTTTTGTGCTTCACGCATCTTTTTACTACTGCCGATTGGAACACATCTTAGCGGGTTCCACTTCATGTTGTCATCCATCAGTGCTTTCTCAGCATCTTTGAAAGCTGAGGCTATTTCTCTCGTCACTTCCATCAAGGCATTGATTCCTCCAATAAATAACAATGGAGTAGTATCAGGATTCTCTGCTAACTCATGAAGAGCCAAGAAAACCCCCTCCGGTACTTACCTTGTTTCTTAGTTGACTGTTGATGTTGCTCCCCGTTTCCTCAACTCTTCAAGCACCTGTTCTAACTGAAAGGTTAATAGCCTTCAATGTATTCTCTCCGGACACATTACTTTGGATGCTGCCATCAAACACAATTCAATTAATTAGCTTTCCTTGTTTGGCTAGGAAATGAGCCACTCAGAAAATGCCTTTGGTTGCAGTCTCATTTTTGTGTTTTATTTTGGTGTAGGAATTCTGCTGGGATGAAATATTGTTTTAAATACCCTTAATTGTTCACACTGATGCTTTCCGATCAATCGGGAATAGTGATGAGTGTAGCCTCATCATGTTGACATAATTTAATAATTATTTTGCCCTCAGAGTTATAATCAAACCATCCACACACCACTGTGCCTTAAAGGCATCATATTTGAAGTCCATGTTTCTCATTTCTCTTGTTTTGACATGATAGACATGTATTGATCATAAAAAAAATGTTAACAGTGTTATATGCGTGGCACTTGAAGCACTGCCAAGCTATAACAGCATCACTGTGATTTGTAGGGCACTAAGCAGCAGTGGGAAGTGATGAAACTACTACATACATTCTCTCTTGCAACTATCCAACTCTGTGTTTTGTGAAAGTAGCCATAGATAATATGTAAATGAAGGAGCATGACTGTGTCCTAATAAAACTTTATTTATGGACATCCAAATTTGGATTTTGTATACTTTAATGTATGATGAAATGGCTCTACAGGTGACAGGCTAGTTTGGGGCTATGGGTTATAGTTTTCTGACCCCCTGGTCTAGCAAAAGGGGTCGACCACTTGGCTAGCCAGTATTCATTGAGGTTTGTGGCAGCTGCTGAGCCCAGATGACAGGAAATCTATTTATTTACTTATTTTATTTTTAAAAATGTTTATTTATTTTTGAGAGAGACAGCACACATAGGGGAGGGACAGAGAGAGAGAGAGAGAGTGGAGAGAGGATCTGAAGGGGGGGCCCATGCTGGCAGCAAAGAGTCTGATGTGGGACTCAAACCTATGAACTGTGAGATCATGACCTGAGCCAAAGGCAGCTGCTTAACCGACTGAGCCACTCAGGCACCCCAGAGATCTTCTGTTTAACATGCAGCATTAACACCAACGGCAACTCTATGGTTGCTATTTCTGTGCCCAAAAGAACTATAAGCATTGGTGTGATTCTTTAGTACAGCCTTTGTAATTTTCCAACTTCAACTCCCAGTTCTTTCCTTACCTTTTCTGTCACAGTCATACTCAACTTCTTGAACATACCAGAACTCTCATGTGCTTTTGCAGATATATTGCTGCCTCTTCCTAGAATACACACACCCCTACACTACCCTCTGGTTCCTATTCATCCGTGTTGTATTTTCTAGGAGATTTCTCTGGTTCTTCTAAGCTGATAAAGATGCTCTTCTATGAACATCCACAGAAATTTGGGCAAAGCTTAGAGCACTCATCATTTGGATTATTAGGAGACTCTGGATCATATCTAATAGTATAGAATTTATTTCTACAACTCTCCACATAAGAACTCAGGACAGGGACCATGCCAATTTGGGAAGTTTTCAGCCATTATTTCCTTGCATACCTTTGGGTCTCCAACCTTTTTCTCAGTTCCTTTTGGTACCCTGATGACACAAACACTAGATCTTTTTTTATGGTCTCACAGATCCTTGAGGCTTTCTTATTTTTTTCAGTCTATTTTCTCTCTGTTGTTTAGACTGGGTAATTTCTATTGTTCTGTCTTGAAGTTCACAGATTCTTTTCTTTATTCCTTCCATTCTCCTGTCAAACCCGTATGCTGCGTTTTTAATTTTGGTTACTATCTTTTTCAGTTCTAAAATTTCCATTTGGTTCTTCTTTGTATCTCCTATTTCTTTGCTGAAACTTCCTATTCTCTGCTGTAACCTTCCAGTTTTTCATTGTTTCAAATGGGTTCATAATCGCTCACTGAAACATTTTCATGATGGCTGCTGTAAAGTCCTTGTCAGAGGGACACCTGGGTGGCTCAGTTGATTGAGCATCTGACTCTTGATTTCAGCTCAGGTCATGACCTCACAATTCATGAGTTTGAGCCCCACATTGGGCTCTGCACTGACAGTGTGGAGCCTGTTTGGGGTTCTGTTTCCCTCTCTCTCTGCCCCTCCCCAACTTGTGCTCACATGCATGTGTGCCCCCGTCTCAAAAATATATATTAAAAAAAATTAAAATCCTTGTCAGTTAATTTGAACATCTGATTCACCTCAGTGTTCATATCTGTTGATTGTATTTTCTAATTAAGCTCCAATTATCCTGGTTCTTGGTATAAAGGATTAAAAAAATTTTATTTATTTTTAAGAGAGAGACAGAGTGCATGCAGGGAGGGGCAGAGAGAGAGAGAGACCTACAATCCAGAGCAGGCTGCAGGCTCCAGGCACTGAGCTGTCAGCACAGAGCCCAGTGTGGGGCTCAAGCCCACAAACCACGCTATCACGATCTGAGCTTAAGTTGGATGCTTTAACTGAGCCACCCAGGCGCTCCGGTATGAAGGATTTTTGATTGAAACTTGGACATTTTGGGTACTAGGAGACTCTGGATCTTATCTAAATCTTCTGTTTTAGCAGGCCTCTTCTGGCATCACTCTAGTGGGGGTGAGGGAAAGCACTGCCTTATTACTGTCAGGTAGGGGTGAAAGAAGTCAGGGTTCCCCACTCAGCCTTGGTTGACTGGTGGAGGGGGAGGGTCTTCTTGTTACTGCTGGATATGAATGGGAGTTGACACCCCACTAGGCCCCCATTGATACCACCCTGGTTGGGAGGTATGGGAGTGCCTCATTAGTGCTCCCCACATTGCCTCCACTGACACCACGAGGGTGTTGTTACCACTGCGCAGTAGGCTTCCGGTCACACCAACCCGGGTGGGGTAGTGATTCTTCACTTCTGCCGGATCGGGGTGGAAGTCCAGGTTCCCCAGGGTGGTAGGGATTTGTGGTGCCTCATTACAGCCTGGTGAGGGTAGAAGTCTAGATTCCTGGCAGGTATGGGTGGTCTTGACCTCATTTAGAAGTCCCCAAACTATTTTGACAACTCTTCTTTTTTTTAATTTTAAAAATGTTTATTTTGAGGGAGAGAGAGAGTGCAAGCAGGGGAGGGGCAGAGAGAGAGGGAGAGAGAAATCCCAAGTAGACTGCACTGTCAGCATAGAGCCCCACTTGGGGCTGGAACTAAGGAATTGTGAGATCATATGACTGGATCCGAAGCTAAGAGCTGGGAGCTTAACCAAGTGAGCCACCCAGGTGCCCCAACAACTGAAGCTTTGTTAATGACTGAAAGTCTGTCTGTATTTGACTTCCTATCTCCCCTCAACCCTTACTTTTATTTACTTTTGTCATCAGTGTGTTTGGGTATCAGTTGGGTTATCTTTATGACACTGGTGAGTATGGGAAGAGCTGGTAAATACACTTTTTTGATATAAAAAAAGTATGGTTCTAATTATAAGACTAGATAAATCATGACTTGTGTGACTTTCTATCCCTATGGTTTCTGTGACACTAACATTATAAATAAACTACACATTCCTAAATGCTTCAGGTTAAGTATTTAGTTGTTAAAAAATGAATTAGGGGCACCTGGGTGGCTCCAACTCTTGATTTCAGCTCATATCATGATCTCTCAGTTCGTGAGTGCAAGCCCTGCATCAGGCTCTGTACTGACAATGTGGAGCCTGTTTGGGATTCTCTCTCCCTGTCTCTCTGTCCCTCTCTGCTTGCATGGGCTCTCTCTCTCTCAAAATAAATAAAGAAACTTAAAAATTAAATGTATCTTCCTATAATTGAAAGGGCTTCTTCTCTGATATTGATGGTATTTACAGAAGTATTAACTACAAATTATGCATTAATTAGTCCATAATCGGACTCAGCATGACAC
Source organism: Suricata suricatta (assembly GCF_006229205.1). Lineage (NCBI taxonomy): Eukaryota > Metazoa > Chordata > Mammalia > Carnivora > Herpestidae > Suricata > Suricata suricatta. The sequence goes on from NC_043717.1 coordinate 37,068,799, forward strand.
AAACTTACATAATTTTAAAATGTTGATTTACCTATGGATATAGTAGTTGTATCAACTTGGTAAACTCAAATTACTTTCTCCAGCTCCCAGTGCATTAAATTACAATTATGAAATAAGAGTCAGTGATAAGCGATACGAGGTTGAATTTTGGAATAAAGGTGAGACGTAGCAATGTTGGGATTATATCCCTTCAGTAAAAAGTGGATTAGAACTATGTGCTGGGTATATAGGGAGGTTGAGGAGTGATAAGGAGGCAGTGATTGGTAAGAGTGGTGATCAACACATTTAGAACCCAGAATGTGAAAGCTACAAAGGATTTTAGAAATTCCAACCTGTTTTTTTTTTTTTTTTGAGATCTTAGAACGTGTATTATGTATCTGGTACTTTAGCTCATGGAATTTCATATTCAAAATAATGTTGTAAAGGGGATAGATTTTTTTTTTTTTCACAGATGAGAGCGCTGAAGCTCAAACGAAGACTACCCTGTGTAAGGTCACCCAGCTATCAGGTGGTAGACTTAGGATTCAAACCTAGATCTGTATGATTTCACAGTTCATCCTCCTCCGGCTCAACTGCTCTGTCTTCCAGATGGGTTTTTCAGATTCACTTTGCATAGAAATAGTTACAAAGTCATTGATCTCATTTACCATTTCTCCCTCCAGTGAGGACCAAAATCTTGGAGACTTCATACCTATTGTATATATATTTATTTGACAAATTAGAAGCCAGTCGAGTTCTAAAAAAATTACATAGTGACATAAAGATTGATGTTACTGTATAAAAATGGTCTCCTGCTTCATAATGGAGGACGGATATCTGTAGTTGGTCTAGACATATAGTTCCAGCTCAGAGGAGAAGTAAACTTTCCCAAGATCACACAGCCTGTGCAGTAAGGATTCAAATCTAGGTCCGCCTGACTCCACCACCACCCACTGCATCCACCCAGTGAAATTCTGCCGCTATTATCTAGTAGTGATTATGTGGTGGGAACGGTTTTGAGGGGTTTGAGGTGGGTAGCCGTATAATTCTGAAGCGCCAGAGTCAAGAACGGCCAAATCCAGGAACATAACCAAATGCTGGCTGAATTTGCTCTCTGCTTGTGCAAGTCTAAGTGCGTGTGTGGAGATGATCTTGGTGTCAAAATCTCCCCGTATTGGAAGGTTGTGTTTGTGACAAAGTTAACAATGCATGTGTTAATTTAGCCGTAGAAAACATTCAGCTCTCTATACTCGTTCGAATAAAACGGAACGCCATAAAGAATGGAAGAGGTGTTCAGAGAAAGTAATTAAGCATGAAATACAATCTATATGAAAACTACAGTTTGTTAGTCTCGTTACTGGTCTCAGGGGAACAATTTAAAACCGTGTCTGTGTGCAAAATCAGCTGGGACTTCTATAGCTTCTCGCCTGAATCCTGCCAGGATTACTGAGTCAGCACTGAATCGTCTCTCTTATAGTTTGAAATCCAAGGTAAATCGAGCTTGTCTGTTGGTTATGTTATTAAAAATATACAAGCATCTATGTTTATAAAGGAAACCTTGTCTTCGTAAATCGATTAATTAATACTTCCAATCTCTGAAGACTGGAGGTGTGCCCTGGAACGGATCTATGAAATGAGACACGTCTTTTGAAAAGAGTAACCGACCCAAAGCACGTTTTCTTTTTCTCCCAATTACACCTGGGATTGAAAACCAGACTAGTGACTTTTATTTGCATTCACTATACGGTCAGAACAAGGAAGTGTTATTGTTGTCTGAGGCATGTTGTATGGGGTAGAAAAGGCTTTTGGGTGGCTGCAAGCTGTGTTGAGGATCTTAACTATGTCTTCTCGTAGGCCTGTCCACAATCAGCCCAAACTCTTCCATGAAGGACTCCCGCCCCCCGAGATCACAGGCACAAGAAACGAACATTCTGGAGATCCTGCTTTAACACCTGTCATTAGTTTTCTTGCAACGCTATAAAGAACTACCGATAAAACACAGGTAGCATGAAAATTTGGCCCCAAAGTGCCGCCAACAGACCTTGGGCGGTGGGGAGCCGTGATCGGCGGGCCAGACCCCGTGGGCGACTCTTCATTCCCTCCGGCCGGGGGGTCAGGAGGCCTTTCCCCCTTCACTTTCGAGGCGAGCGAGGGGCTCGGGGCCCGGAGCGCAAGCCGGGCCTAGGGCGGCGCCGGAGCCGCCCCGCTCGGTCCAGCGGCCCCTCCCGGAGCGCGCTCTTCGCGGAGGCCATTATTTCCAGCCGTGCCAAAAGTGTGCGCCTTCTTCGGAGGGCGGAGGTCAGGGGCCCGCGCGCCGCGACCCTTACAGGGCCCGATGAGGCCCGGGACCTCCGGAGCGCGGGACTGGGCCGGCCACCGAGCTCTCCCGCAGGCAAGGGCCGTGCATGGCGTCCTCACTCCCAGCTCACGCCCGCGGCGGGCGGTGCCGGACCTCGCCCTTCCTAGCCGCTCCCCTCCCCCCCGCGCCCGCCGCGGCTCCCGAGGTGACACGGCCCGGACCCTCCATTCTCTGCCCCAGTGTATTTAACTAGCACAACCTAACCGCTTGCTGCCTCTCGGTGTCAGCCCTTCCCCCACGACGGACGGGCGCAGCAGCCAACCACGGGCCGGAATTGGCCTGCGTCCCGCTCCCCGTCTGTGGCGGCCTCGGTGGGCGGGGCTCGGCAGCTAGCAAGTTGAGTGGAGCCACGGCTGACGTGAGTCAACAAAGGTCACGTGAGACGGGCAGGTGGCGCCGATTGGTGGCGCCGGCCGGGCGCGGAGGGGGGGGTCACGGCAGCGGCGTGGGGTTCGCTGTGTGACACAATTACAACAACTTTGTGCTGGTGTCGGGGAAGTTTGTGTCTCCAACGAGTCCCCCCCCCCGTCCCCCTGCCCCGCGCGCTCCGGCCGTTCCCGCCGTCCCCGCCTGTGGCCGCCCCCAGTCCGTCCCCGCGATGTGACCCTACAGCCGAGCCGTCGCCGCTGCCGACCCGGGGGCTCCGCAGCCCCTGCCGCCGCCGCCTTCGCCGCCGCCGCTTTGGGATTTTTCGTCGCTGCCGCCCGCGGCGGAGGAGGAGGCGGCGACAAAGTTGGTGTGCCGGTCCCGCGCGGGGATTGGGGGCGTCGTTGCGGGCCCCGGCCCGGGGGGGGGGTGTCGGCGTTGGAGTTGTGAATTCGCTGCGTTTCCATGAAATCCTGCGGAGTGTCGCTCGCTACCGCCGCCGCTGCCGCCGCCGCTTTCGGTGATGAGGAAAAGAAAATGGCGGCGGGAAAAGCGAGCGGCGAGAGCGAGGAGGCGTCCCCCAGCCTGACAGCCGAGGAGAGGGAGGCGCTCGGCGGACTGGACAGGTACGGGCGGCCGTCCCCCGCCCCGGTGGGCTCCGGACGGGCCGGCGCCGCTCTCCGAGGAGGCCCGAGCGCGGCTCGCCTCTGGCGGCGGCGGGGCGGGCA
>NC_043717.1:37072330-37124633 GCF_006229205.1 Suricata suricatta
CATGAAGATGGCGCCAGGACGAAGGCCCTGCTGGGCAAGGTAAGGCAGGCAGCCGCGGGCCGGGGCGCGGACACCGTCTCCCCGGCCGGCGTCCCGCTCGCCCCGGGCCCCGCGGCCCGGCCGGCGTTCATTGTGGCCGCGAACGACGGCCGAGGGGCTTCCGGACAACTATTTCCTGCCTTCGCTCTCCCACCTCCCCGGCCCCCCCAACCTCAGCTACCCGGCTCGCAGCCTTGCGAAATCGCCCTCTCCGCTGGTGGCCGGAGGACCCGAGGCGGCGGCGCTTTGGGGCCGGGCTCCACCGGGGCGACCCGATCGCCTCTCGTTTTACAGCTCTTCGGAGGTAGCCCGGGGAGCCCCGGGGGTGCAGGGGCGGGGGAGCGCCAGTGTGTGCGCCCCCTCTATCTCCGACTTCCTGGCCTCCCGGGGTTTTTATTCTCTTGCTTCGGGCAGGCTGCTTGAGGCGTCTACTGTTCACCAGAGGTTTGGGGCTTTACTGCGTCCCTGCTCCCCCAGAAGGGGGAAGTTGCCTGTAGTTTGGGGCGAAGAGTTTGCATCGGGCTGTTGACATGCATCTCGATGGGTCTGTGTTCTACCTGAAGTTAGGTGACTTGTTTACTTTTGGGGGGCTTTCTGCCCTGGAAACCCCGCCGTTCTCGGTGAACATGTCTTCCACTCGGAGTCCCGTTTCCTGGGGGGCCTGGGCATGGGGGGGAGGCCAGGGGAGAATCGGGGTGCAGCTTCTGTTTATTTGTGTGCAAAGTTGTTGGCACTGTCATTTAGTTAAGTAATGGCTGCTCCTATCGGCCCAAGATGGCGGGACAGGGTGGGAGGAGAAAGTGAAGGGGGGGTTTGGGGGGGAGGGCGGAGAGGTAAACATGGAAATAAATAGCGATGAATAGGCCTCTCCTTCGGAGTGTGCAGCTCGAGGGTGTTCAATAAAAATTGTCCGGGATGATTTGCATACGGCCTTCTTGTAGCTTTCTCAGGCTCGGACGCAGCCTTCGTCAGCCTGGTAAACGCATATCAACCTGTAGCACATTTAGTTGCCCATCCGTAAGCTGTTGAACAAAGGCTGTCGGAGTCTCGATCTGTCTGCATCAGTTTGTCCCTCCTGACCGAAATAGGACTGGAACGATATGCGTGTGCTCTCTTAACGGACCCCGTGAAACTTGGGAGTGTGTGCGATAGGCGGTGTAGCCGTTAGACATTTTCTTTTCGAGCTGAAATCCCGTAGCTTTCAGTCTGACACCTAGCCTTATTGTTACAACTGGGAAGGAAGTTTGAAAAAGCCTAGCGTTTTATTCCTCAAGTTAGGTTTTTAAAGAAGATTTATTTCGTTGTTTTCCATTTCTGTATGTCGTTCGGTCTAGGGGTCCCTTAATTTCTTTTTATCTGCAATTAACTTCTGGTTTTGTTTCGAAGTAACTAAGTGGAAGGGGTTTCGACCACAAATGACGACCCGAAAGCTAAACAGAAATAATCCTTTTCAGTAAGCCTGGTGGCTTTGACTGATACAGAAAACTTGAATTGAACTTTGGCTGTGTAGATATTAATTGGTTTCGTTAAGATTATCATTGGAAAAACGAATAGCGACTAGCTCAAATGATTTAAGCATCAGTAATTAAAGCCTTAAATTTTTTTGTGTATTTAAAATATCTTGTTGAAAATAATTGACTGCTGTCAAAGTTGTCCTTCCGCAGGATTCAGTAAGATATTTAAATATATAGAGCATTATTTTATCGTGGAGTGATTATTGCCAGTCTCACTGGAGGTTGGTAAAATTGTTTGCAAAGATAACACATTTGGAAAAATTTGGCCGAATCTATTGCTTTTGGTTTACGGTAATGAAGAAATAAATGGAATCTGATGTTTTATGTGGGTAGTGTGTAAAATGCTAGTTGATGATTTCGTGTCCCAGAATGCTTGTATTTAGTAGATTCACAGTGGATTGGATTTCAGATCGTAATATCGAACCCTGCAGTAATTATACATTATTGTGTTTAAATTGTAAAGAATACAGCGTTTTCAAGTATTTTTTTTCTGAAAGCCTGCATTACTTTCTTGATGTTTGAATACAGTAACGTGCTGTATATGAGAAACTTGTGAAGTTTCATTCTGTTTTGGGGAAGAATTAAGGCTTCGTAAAGTACCGGATAGTCTACCAAATTACTGAGTATTTTGTTGAGCTGAAGAAAATTCTTTATTACTTTGTAACTCCATGCTTGTGAGGTCCTACCTATTTAGGGCAAGACTCATTAGTCTTAATGTTAAAATAAAACATTCCAGAGTGTATGCTTGCAACATCGTGCAGTTCTTGTGAGCCTGAACATACCAGCAAAATGTGTAATGTAAAGCTTGACATTATATAACCTCGCACCTTGTGTTTGAATTAAAGTCTGAATAGAATGAATGAGCTGGGGTCCTGCTATCGGAAGTATTGATTAATTCAGTTTCCCCCATTTTTGGAACAGTCCTGGGGAACAACAGCCCTGTGTGTGTGTGTGTGTGTGTGTGTGTGTGTGTGTGTGTGTTTGAGAATTCGTACTATCTGAAAGTCTCAGAAAGAAGAGTTGGCTTTTCTTTGTTGGTGTTCTGGCTACTTACCTAAGGGCAGGTAATGGAATTGAATAACTCCCAGGGTTCTCTTTTTAGCTGCTATTTTTCTCCTGCCACCCCTTCACCTGTGCCCCACCCCAGCAAATTTAGCCTGCACCTTGTATAACTTTTTTTTCATTCTGACAAATGTTAGCTATCATTACCTGTTCTCAATTTTTATTTCTAGATGTATTATTGGATCTTCTTTCAAGTTTTTAAATTCAAATTTGTAGGTTTAAAAAAGATAACTCTTGACTTAAAAAGCTTTGGTAAGTTTTAAAGATTTAATAAAAGCGTCTCCTACTTGCTACTAAACTTGTATGTTCCTTTTACAGGTGTGTGGATACTTTGTCCAAACTGCTGATTTCTCTTAGTCTCTGAATGTTTTTGTAAAACTCATTTATATTAGTGTCCTTAAAAGAATTTTTGTTTGTATGATTGCCATCTGATATACAATGCTTGGGGTTTTAGATTAAAAAATAATATAGTAATATGGGATATTATATTTGTAGTAGTATCTTTAAAATATCTTTAAAAGATTGTGAATAGCAAGTGGTTGCTTAATCAGAGTTCTTGAAATACAGCATGAGCTTGACCACTTTGTTCTGTAATGCTGACCATTAATCCTTTGGTAACATAATAATTCAGGATCCTTAAATTTTAATTACAGTTGAGTTACTGAAAAGTAATTAGAAATCAAACATTTTAACAGAAATTAATTGTGGTGATTTTTTTAGTACATTTTTGAAAATCTTTTGGGTTATCTTGTTCTAGTTGGATAAGGATTTGTGTTCAAGTATCATGTACAGTAGTAGAATAGCATAAATATAGAAAGAGTAAATACCGTACTATAAGACATATTTATAGTAATCTGATGTTAAAGCGCTGGGGAATCTTAACTGTGTCAGGGAACAACTGCTTAAGTACGTAGTTGTTCATTTTGAAGTATCTTTACATCATTTTTAAGTTTGTTCTAAGTATACTTTTATTGAAACTTCTTTTTCTGTAATTCTGTTAATCAGTAGAAAGATTACGTGGAATACCGAGAAGTTAATGGGTTGTTTACCCTGTAGAATATGCCCGGGGCACCTGGTGGCTCTGTCAGTTAAGCATCTGACTTTGGCTCAAGTCATGATCTCCTCCCTGTTGATGAGTTGGAGCCCTGCATCAGGCTCTCTGGCTCTGCTGTCACCGAAGAGCCTGCTTCCAATCTTGTCTCCCTCTCTTTCTCTCTCTCTGCCCTCCCCTGCTTGCATGTGCTCTCTCGCGCATGAGCACACACTCTCCCTCTCTCTCTCAAAAATAAACATTAAAAAAGTTGAAATGTATGTTTTATTTTTCCAAGGAGATAATTAGTATTAAAATAGGTTGCATTTTTAATTTTTGGGGTAATGGAAGTAGTTTAAAATCCATTACAGCATATATTTTCCTAAATTTGGTTGGCTTACATGTAGATGTAGGGGAAAATTATTAAGTCCGTTCTGGAGGTGGCTTATTTATACTATAATAAGTACAGGTTGATGATGTTTATAATCGTTCTATATTATGTGTTTTGTTCGCTGGCATTTAAAGGAATATATTCATTTCTAGTGCTAAGGAAGGTTTAGTGTTTGTGTCACAAAAGTAACCATAGAATGACGTCATGCCTTGTGTTTGAAACTTAGGTCTTTAACTTGATGTGTTTTTAAAAAGTATTTTCTAGTTTGGAAAGTTGTCTTGTAAATATAGTCATTGTTTGCCAGGTTGAAGTCTCATGCTGTTTCTATACATTTCCTAAAATTTTGCTACATCCCTAGTAATAACGGCTATAGTAAGAGATTACAGAGATGTTTGCATATCTGGGCAAAATAGGAGCTGCAGGAATATATAAAACAGGTACTTTCTAAGTTCTGGTCTTTTTCACTGCATAGCTCTTTCTGTAGAATCAATTATAAATTGAAATGACTAGGGAACATTTGACTGCCACCTCTAGATATTTCAGGTTGTTAAGAAAAACTGCCTGAGAGTTGAGTTTCTGTGACTTAGGTGGTAAAGTGGAGTGGTGAGACATGAATTTTAAACCAAAGTGAAGGTACACTGCTTGGCTAGCTACAGAGTAAAATACCTTATTTGGATTTGATTGTGTAACATTTAGTCTTTATTTGTTCAGTACCGGTATTGCAGATTTGTTAAGTTTATTTTTATGTTGAAACTCATCATGATGGTTTGAGCTCTTTGAACCTGATGTTAATGACTGATAAGAGTGTGCATTATTAACAATATTTTTAAAAATTTTTGAGACAGACAGAGCACCAGTGGAGGAGGGGCAGAGAGAGAGGGAGACACAGAATCTGAAACAGGCTCCAGGCTCTGAGCTGTCAGCACAGAACACGCCGCAGGGCTCGAACCCACGAGCCATGAGATCAGGACCTGAGCTGAAGTCAGGTGCTTAACTGACTGAGCCACCCAGCGCCCCTATTAACAATATTTTTGAAATGTGGTATCCAGAGAAATAGTTTATATTACAAAAACACCACCAGATTGTGTAATAATTGGAATGGTGTTTAGGTTATTTAGGGCCCCCATGTATTTATTTGTAGACTAGTTAATTAATGGAGTTTATTTAATGGATGCAAAATTGATAGTTTTATGTACCCATATTGTAGCTTTACATATAGTTGTATCAGTTTTGCATATTGTCGGCAGTACATTAGAGCAACACACGGACTCTCCATTAGGTGCAGGGAGTATTCTGTGCAGGGAGTATGAAGATAACAGATATTCCTTGCCTGCATTGAAAACTTTGAGCTCTCTAAGAGGAGTGAGATAAGTATCAGGATGACTAACATCAAAACATTAGTGGTGGAAGAGTAGTGTGAAGTGCCCTGAAAGTTTACAATGAAGGTCAATTTAACAAGGCAGATGGATTTTTTTTTGGGGGGGGGCACCCATAGAAGCATCCATTAGCAAGCAGGCACAAAAGCAGTCACAGGAACCTGCTTGGGAAGGTTGTGAAGTCCCAGCCCTTTGTCTTTGTAGGTAGTATAACAAGGACCTTTCTGGAAAGGTGCATTGGAGGCACAGGTAGCAATATATTGGCATCAGTGGGCATTATTCCTGAATTACCTCGTCAGCGGTGGAAGACAGGGTTGCATGGCCGTCGCAGACTACGTATGTATACACTGTGTAGGTATTGGAATCCTGGGTTTGTGGATTCTTGTTTGTGCAGAGGTGGAGGTGCCTTTTACATATTTCTAGCCAGGCCTCATTAACTCGACCATCATTCATTTCACTTGAAAACTTAACGTCTAAACCCTTGGTGTTCCCTAACACATTTCTGGGCTAACTGAAGTAAGGGTGGAGAAACATTGCCTTTGCAGGGTGCTGTCCTGGCCCATGTCCTCCTCATGTCTCATGTTTAGATGTAACTGTCCTTGAACTGGATATTCTTGATTTGGGAATTTAAAAAGTTAACAGCTGGGGCGCCTGGCTGGCTCAGTTGGTTTAGCATCCGGCTTCGGCTCAGGTCATGATCTCACGGTTCATGGGTTCGAGCCCCACGTCGGGCTCTGTGCAGTCATGAATGCTATCTCAGAGCCTGGAGCCTGCTTCGGATTCTGTGTCTCCCTCTCTCTCTGACACTCCCCTGCTCGTACTGTCTCTCTATGTCTCTCAAAATAAATAAAAAACATAAAAAAAAAATTTAAAAGTTAACAGCTTCCGGATTTTAGGTTATTAGAGTTAACTGATGGTTGCTGGATTAAAATTAACTAAAGCATCTGAGACCCACTATATCCTGATGTATTTCACTTAAAAAAATTAGTGAGACTTTCTGTTATGTGACATTCTGTCAGACATTTAAAACTAAATTATTTAGGGCACCTGGATGGCTCAGTTGGTTAAGTGTCCTGACTTCAGCTCAGGTCACAATCTCGCGGTTAGGCTCTGTGCTGGCAGGTCATAGCCTGGAGCCTGCTTTGGATTTTATGTCTTCCTCTCCCTTTCTCCCCCTCTCCTGCTCATGCTCTGTCTCTCTCTGTCTCTCAAAAATAAATAAACATTAAAGAAAAAAAGCAAAACTACATTATTTAGTTAAAATTTTACACTTGTGAGTTAAATGTTCACATTTGAGAGATACTGCAAAATGGTGTCTGGGCTAGTTTAATTTACAGACAGCCTATTCCATGTCTTCAGGTATGTTTCAACAAATTATACACTTTGAACACCAGACCCCAGAAAAGAGAAAAAAGACCCTGTGTGTTAGCTCCTCATGCCTGGGCAATTTTATGATCTGGACCTTTTTTCTGTGGATGTGCAGCGCTGGCGGTGGGCAGGCATTGACGGCTTCTGCAAAACAGTGCTTTCTTGGATCTCCTGTTTTCACTTCGTTTACTCTTGGGGAAGTTGTAAGTTGAGTTTCAAAGTTCTACCCTAGATTGGGCCTCAGTAGAATGGCTCTTATTAATAGGATGAGGATTGTTTCTTGATTGTGTTTTTTGGAGATGGTGTTTCTTGATTTTGATATTATCAAGGAATCTTGTAATTTTGTTTAGGAAAACATTTAAAATCACATTTTGGCTTTTAGAAGATGTTGAAAGGATAATCTGCTGTGTATTCTGCTCTCTCTCTGATCTCATTTTATAGTAATATTTACCTTTGTATGGGTTCTTGGGATCCTTGAATGAGTTTTCATGGCTCAATTTAAATTCTCTGACCAAATTTTGGAAGGATACTCAATAAGTAGTAAGTAAAGAAAGGTCATCTTGGAGTACAAAACCATTCTCGGGTGAGGAAGAGGGGAGATTTAAAATTTTATACTTTATAGATTTCTGTACTGCTTTTTTTTTAATTTTGATTTTTACTTTAGACATGTATTGCTTTACAAATAATACAGTAAGCATCCTGATGGTGAGTACACTAGAATTATATTTTGGTTGACTAAAAATGGATTTTATTTTGCTGTGTGTAGAGGTACCTCTAAAGGCCTTGTCAAGTTGAGATATTTCTGTGCTTGATGGGCCTTAAGTGGGGATAGGGATGATTGAAGTAGAGATGTGCCCTATTAGGTACTATTTCTTTGCCTTTTAGGTGGCTTTGGGGTGAGTCACCATGCAGTCTTCATTTTGGTCTTTAGCATCTGTTTCTTTGATGTTTTTCTTTTGGGCCCCCTTTGGCCCAGATTGATATTTGGGATCTAATTAAAATAATTATAACCTGGAAGCATGGGAGTAACGCCTTTAGATAGTTTTAGGGTTCTCAGCCAATTTTTGGGCTGTTTGTTTGCCACTTTCTCCTATAAACTTTTATTTGTTTTCTTTTACCCATTTCTTCTTTTGCTCTGTCTTTTCTCTACTTTCCTACATTGCTAAAACTGTTGTTCTATTAAAAAATATTCTTGTATTTTTTTTTTTGGTAGTTTCCTCTGTGGTAGTATTTTGTCTGTGTTAGACTAAATAAAAGCGGCTGCTGCTGAGTTTATTTTCAGGAAGATTGGACTTTGTTAAGAAATTTATATAAGGTCATCTAATTTATTTTAATTTAGAACAGTGGAAGAAACCCTTTTAGATAAAGGGTTGTTTTCAAACTATGGATCTATTGCATTATGTTCATTACATCCTTCTCTTTTTTTAAAAAAAATTTGTTAGGGAAAATTTCCAATACTTTCTTTTTCTTTAAATTTTTTTAATGTATATTTATTTTTAAGACTGTGCGAGTGTGAGCGGGGGAAGAGCAGAAAGTGGAGGAGACACAATCCGAAGCAGGCTCCAGGCTCTGAGCTGTTAGCACAGAGCCTGATGTGGGACTCGAACTCAAAAAGCATGAGATCATGACCTGAGCCAAAGTCAGATGCTTAACTGACTGAGCCACCCAGGCACCTCTCCAGTATTTTCAAAAGCAGAGAAAAGCAGCCAACCATCACCAAGCATTACCCACTTGAGCTATTTTTCTTCTTCTTCCTTTTAATGGTCATTTAATTTGAGAGAGAGTGCGTGAGAGAGGGTCAGAGAAAGAGCGAGAGAGAGAATCCCAAGCAAGCTCTGCACTGTTAGCGCAGAACTCAACACAGGGCTCGAACTCATGAACTGCCAGATCATGATCTGAGCCAAAATCAAGAGTCAGACACTCAACTGACTGAGCCACCCAGGTGCCCCCAGTTCCATTATTTTCAACTCTTAACCAGTCTTATTTCATCTGTATCTTGCCCCTCACTCCCATTATTTTGGAGGAACTCTCAGGCATTAATCACATGATTTAATCCAGAAATACATTGGTTTGTCTCTGAAATATAATTACAGTGCCCTTATTGTACATAAAAATAACTTTCTTAATAGCAAATATTTTGAGAGCCTTGGTTTTTTGGCATATGAATGAATTAGTTCCTTGGGAAGCTGGTAGGAAATAGATATTTAGCTGAATCTATGAGACTTTGTATTTTAATATCAAAGTGGCATTTTGTAAAAGAATGTTACACAATACAAGACAAAAGAGATAATTTTGTCTAAGAACTTTATGAATCTTAGTTGTGTCTGGATCATTTATTTTACGGGAAACTTTTTTTTAAGATAGTAATTACTGTTTTTATGCTATAATAGTTAAATTAGGTTATTGAATTTCAAGTATCAGACTGAGAACTAGGAAAGCTTCTGGTTTTGCTTGATTGACTATGAAACGTTTGCTGACCTGCTGTGGTGAGGGACTGTGCCAAGTCCTGGGGCAACAAGTAAGGCCTGGCTTCTGCCCCTGCAGTCTTTGGAGAAAGATGGACAGACTGAATGATCATGTGTTGTAGTGAGTGTAATAATCAAGGTATATGCAAAGTGCTACGAGCTCTGAAACGATGGAGCCAATAAAACATTAAATTTTTTTGATTATGGGAGAAGCACTGGGTGTTATATGGAAACCAATTTGACGATAAACTATTATAAAAATTTTTTTTTTGATTATGGATAGCTTAAACTATCCACACAATTCCCAGCATTTTGGAGCAGTTGATTTTGACTATTGAGGTAAGTAGGTGAGAGAAACTGCATGAAGATGGAATATTTGGTCTTGGTTACCAAACATGAATAGAAGTTTAGCAAGAGGAAGGAAAGGGCAGAGAGTTGGAAGTCTGAAGTTAATTGGTGTTTGAGGAATTGTGAATAGTCTCGTGTGGGTAGAGGGTGTCTTAAGTGGGATTAGGAGGAGGTAACTGAACATATGAAGGCCCATGTCACTATAAGCCATAGGATGTTTTGGGAGGTCCTCGAATTCACCTCTCTAAACAGGGGGAATTGACATTACTAGAAGTAGATTTTATGGGAATATTACTGGCTACAGTGAGAAGGATAAAGTGGAAGGGAAAGGAACCTAGTTGTTAAGTATTGATGATTAGATAGCAATGCATGGATTTTACAGTAGAATTTTGGTTCTGCCACGTAGATGTGGGTTACTTGGACAAATTATTTCATCTTTCAGAGGCTCAGGTTTCTCATCTGTAAAATGGAAGTGGTAATATATTTCTGGCAGGGTGTTGCATTTTGTGATAGGGGAAAAAAAGGTATGCAAAGTACCTGGCATTGGGCCCCACATAGAAGGTGCTCAGTACAAGATATATGTTACCATCTTGGGAAAGACAGTTTAAGTTTAAACTAAGGCTGTAGTTTAGGAATGCGAGGGGAGATAGAGGCAGATTTGGGATCTCTGGAAGAGAATGCTAACACCTCATTATTTTCTGTGTCCACATCTCAGGCTCCTTTGTGAAGAAACTCTGTTCCTACATCATCTTTACTCACTCAGCTTCCAACTTGCGCGTTAATGTTAACTTGACTACCACTTGATTATTTGGGCATCTTGATGGTACCTTAAACTGAATATATACAAACTGAATTTATCATTGTCTTTGATGTTTCTTATCTTAATCAGTGGCACTTAACAATTATCCTTGCTAGAAACTTTGGAGTGGTTCTTGACCCTCCCCCCTTTTATTTTAATGTTTGTCTATTTGATAGAGCAGGGGAGGGGCAGGGAGAGAATCCCAAGCATGCTGGCACTGTCAGTGGCTCCATCCCAGGAACCATTGAGGTCCTGACCTGGGTCAAGATCAAGAGTCAGACAGTTAACCGACTGACTGAGCCACCCAGGCGCCTTTGACTCCTTTTTCTTAGCCTATAAAATCCTAATAGTCCTCCTATCTTGTTATTTCTACATCTTAAATTTCAAATGTTTTTTCTCTCCATTCTTACTGCCTGCCATTCTTCTTCTTCTTCTTCTTTTTTTTTTTTTTTTTTGACAGCTAGAGTATGTGCAGGTTGGGTGAGCAGGGGAGGGACAGAGGGAGAGGGAGAGAGAGAATCCCAAGCAGGTTCCATGCCCAGTGTGAGCCCCACTGCAGCTAGATTTAGCTGTCTTGGGATCTTGACCTGAGCCTAGTCAAGAGTTGGACAGTCAACGGACTGAGCCACCCAGGCGCCCCCTCACTGCCAATATTCTAATTGCAGCCACGATCCTATCTGACTTTTGAAATAACTTCCTAATAGTGTTTTTGGATATGTATACTTGAGTATAGTGCAAAATTGAAAAGTTTAATGAAGGGTGTTAATAGTGAAAAGAAAGTCTCCATGCCACATCATCTCCTAGTTATTTTGTTCCTGTTATCAGGTAGCCACTGATAAAAGGGTTATTGGGTAACTTCATATTTTAATACATACAAGCATATTGTGTTGTGTGTTTCCCCCCCCCACACAAATGAGATCATACTGTATATAAATTGTTAAATAATTTTACTGTTTGCTATATGAAAATGTTAATAGTTTTTATGTTGAATTGTCTTGGGTTTGGAAGTTCTCATTTAAATAGGAAGATGTTGGTGAGGGGATTGATTTGGGTTATTTTTAAGTTATTTTGATTTTGAGGTTCTGTTACTCATTTTATACCTGATACCGAGGATAGAAATTCTTCAACGTGTCAAGGTCTTAATTGGAAGTATGTTCACATGTGTTTTCTTTCTTTCTGTTTTTCTTTTCTTTTTTTTCTTTTTTTTTTTTTTTTAGTTTTAGAGAAAGTGTGAGTGGGGGAGAGGGAGTGAGGAGAGGGGCAGAGGGAGAGAGGAGAGGGAGAATCTTCAGCAGGCTCCACGTTTAGCTTGGAGCCCGACATGGGGCTCAATCCCACAACTCTGGGATCATGATCTGAGCTGAAACCAAGAGTCCCAACACTCACCCACTTAACCACCCAGGTGCCCCTCAATTGGGTTTCCTTAAGATTGCAGTTGTTTAATTTTATATGCTGTGACCTGTCAATTGGAATAATTGGCAAATTCTGGCTTCATATTTTGGTTTTCATTGGTGTGATTATCAGGTTCTGTGATTACTAACTTAATTTCACTCTCTGAATGTTTATGGAAGTAGCCGTAGTTTATATTAATAATTTTGATTTGTGGGAGTCATTCACTTTCTTGGTTTATTCTTGTTTTTATTATAGAAAAGGAAAAAGAGGTAAACTTGAATTCTTTATTAGTTGGAAACAGTACAGGGCTTAGTGTGTTAATTTATTTCATAGTAGAATATTTCTATTTTCATGCTAGAGTGACTGGTGGTAGAGATAGAACAGTAGTACTTTATTTCTTGGCGGCCCTTAACCCTTTTAAGGTTAGTGTTAGCTGCATGCATTTTGTATATGATTTCAGGGAGTGTATGGATCTCTTTGAAGCCCAACTGTGGCCTCCGTTATTTTCAGTTAGTGCAGTTTACTTATTTTTGGGCAGAGGTGTTAATAATGGCACTATGTTGGGGAAAAAGAAAAGCTTTAAAACCATTGGGTTGTTTAGGCTTAGACGGCATGGATTTTACCATATAGTTTTGTGGTATTCTGTAACTACTTCACATATTCTCTCAAATTCTTCTCTACTGATTATTGTAAGGGTACTAGGGGAAGAGAATGTGGACAGATCCTAGGCAACTTAACTGCTCTAACTGGAAAAATAGCTGTATGCACGTGCCCTGTTAACAGTAAGTAGGGTTTAGTATTGTTTCTTGAGCCTAGGTGCTCAAAATGCTGGTGTGATTGGGAAGGCTGTGTGATATACTGGGAAGAACAATGGATTAGGAAACTGAAGACCTGAGTTGTAGGGTCTGCTGCCTGCTTTAGTCAAGTTGCTTAATTCTTATGGTCCCCAGTTTTACCGTCTCTTAAAGATGAAGGACTGAGAATTACAAATTTTCAGTGACTAGCACCAGAATTCTAGGTGACCATTCATTCGAGTTTTTAAGCTTGACCCAGTTTTTTAAGATTTTGACCCAGAAGGAGGGCACAATGGAACTTTGTTCTAGATGGTAATTTTCTTTGATTTCAGCCTCAGGCCTTCAATATCAGAAACCAAAAGAATGCAGGCACATAATGCTACTGAGAGTTTTATGTTTTTGTTAATCTAGTGTGATTAACCATTCAGTTAGTCTTAGATTGATTTGAAAGTTGGTCTTATTTATTAATGGTTGATGTTTTGACTTTTCCAAACTGCTTCTTTCTTATAGTTGGGGCTATTAATTTTTTAGGTCAGATCTGAGGTTTCTGATTCTAGAAGATGGGTATAATCACTGCATCTGTTTGCTAGGAATTCATATAACAGGGCTAAATGAATTCTCATGTGAGTTGGTAAGAAATGTCACATTGACTAAATATGTACTGTGAGTTATAGGACATTTGGGTGTTAGATGAATAAGGCCCCTTGATTTTCCTGAGTAGTAAGAATCACTTGGCATTAGTGGGGCACTTTTGTGACCTATTGAATGTAAACTTTATTGTTTGATTTTGCTGTGTACGTGTGATTATATTTTCATTATTAGCCCATCAGTTAAAAAGGTAGATTTTGAGTTTCGTTTCTTTTCTTTCCTTTTTTCTTTCTTTCTTTCTCTTTCTTTCTCTCTCTCTTTGTTTATTCAATTTGAGAGAGAGAGAGTGAGTTGGGGAGGGGCAGAGAGAGAGGGAGAGAATCCTGACTCGGTCTGGGCAGCGCGGATCTCATAAATTGCGAGATCATGACCTGAGCTGAAGTCAAGAGTCAGATGCGTGACTGAGCCACGCAGGCAGCCCTAGATTTGGAGTTTCTTAAGAGGAAACTTTTTTTTTTAACAGTCCTTCAGAGATGGTAAATGGATAAAATGAAGTTGGCCTTCTATCGTTGGAGTTATTTAGGTTTGCTCATTGATACTACTTAGCGAGCTTTTTGTAGACAACATTCAGACATCAAAGGATAACTTTTACTGTTATTTGTAAAGATTACCCAACCCTTAAATAGTCATGGTTCTATGAAAAGAGGTAACTGGGTCCTAAATAATCTGAGGGAGAGCTGGAATCCTTCCTAATCTGATGGATTCTTTTGGTTCTTGCTTTGTCTTGTTGGATTTTGTTCTCTTTACTCACAGAAGTAGACATCACTTGACATATTGGATATTATGAATATATTTTTGTAAATGGAGATTATTTCCTATTAGCTTTAAAAAATTTTGACTTTATTTTTAGATAATTATAGATTCTCATGAAATTGTAAGAAATAATAGATCTAGTATACTCCTTACCCAGTTTCTCTCAGTGGTAGCATCTTGCAAAAGTGCAGTACAATAGCACAACCAGAATATTGACATTGATATAATCAAGATATAGAACTGGTACATAACCACAAGTATCTGTCTCATTGCTATTTTACAGCCACACTCTCCCCCACCCCCATTCCAAACCCCTGGCAACTAGTAACCTGGTCTTCATTTCTAGCATTTTGTCATTTGAAGAATGTTATATAAATGGGATCTTACAGTATGTATCCTTTTGAGATTGCCTTTTTTCACTCAGTAGAATTCCCTGGAGATTAATCCAAGTTGTACGTATCAATAGTTTCTTCTTTTTATTGCTGAGTAGTATTCCATGGTATTAATGTTACTATATTTTCTTTAACCATTTACCTATGGAGGGCATCTGAGTTATTTCTAGTTTTTGGCTATTGCAAATAAAGCTGCTGTCAACATTTGTGTACAGGTGTTTTTGTGAACATAAGTTTTCTCTGAGATAAGTGCCTGAGAGTGCAATAGCTGATGGTTGTATGTTTAGTTTTATAAAAAATTGCCAAACTGTTTAAACTGTTTTCCAGAGCAGCTCTGCCATTTTATATTCCCATCAGCAGTTCCCAACAATGTTCCAGTTTCATTGTATCCTTGCCAGCATTTCGTGTTACTGCTGTTTATTTTTATCAGTCTGATAGGTGTGTAGTAATAGCTCATTGTGGTTTAGGGGCACCTGGATGGCTCAGTCGGTTAAGTGTCCAACTTCTGCTCAGGTCATGATCTTGCGATTTGTGGGTTCGAGCGCCGCATCGGGTTCTGTGCTGACAGCTCAGAGCTTCAGATTCTGTCTCCCTCTTTCTCTCTCCCTCCTCTGCTCACACTCCTGTCTCTCCTTCAAAAATAAGTAAATATTAAAAAAGAATTTTAAACTAGTTCATTGTGGTTTAAATTTGCATTTCCCTCATGGCTAATGATGTTTAACATCCATTATGTTCTTATTTTCCATATGTATAGCCTCTGGTGAAATTTCCATGTTCTTTGAATTATTGATTTGAGACTTTTTTTCCGCTGGTACAAAAATTTAATGCTATATATAAATTTACCTTTCCACACTATGTTAGCTGTGGCCCACAGTCTTGTATATTGTATTTTCTTTTTTTTTTTTTCAAGTTTATGTATTTATTTTGAGAGAGAGCGCACGAGGTAGGAGTAGAGAGAGAGGGAGAGCGAGAATCCCAAGCAGGCTCTGTATTGTCAGCGCAGAGCCTGATGGAGGGCTTGAACCCACGAACTGCGAGATCATGATCTGAGCCAAAATCAAGACTAGGGCACTTAACCAATCGAGTGACCCAGACACCCCTCTTATATGTTGTATTTTCATTTTTATTCAGTTCTGTGCATTTTTTTTCCTGAGCTTTCCTCTTTGATCCATGGAATATTTGCTAGCGTGTTGTTCAGTTTTTAAGTATTTGGAGATTTTCCTGTTTTCATTCTGTTACTAATTTTTAGCCTGATTCCACTATGATTAGGGAATTTACTCTGTATAACTTCCATTGTTTTATATTTGTTGACATCTGTTTTATGTCCCACTATATGGTCTATCTTGGTATGTGTTTCATGGGTGCTTGAAAAGAATGTATATGCTGTTGTTGGATGATGAAATGTTGTATGGATGACAGATTCTGTGGGTTGATTGTATTGTTCAGTGCTTCTATATCCTTGCTTATTTTTATATCTAGCAGCTCTATCAATTGCTTAGAGTGTGGTGTTGGCAAATCTCTACCTATAATTGTGGCTTTGTCTATATTCCTTTTATCTTTATCAGTTTTTGCTTTTTGTACTTTGAGGCTCTGTCATTTGATGTGTACACATTTAAGATTGTCATGTCTTCTGGTGGGTTGATACCTTTATCATTATATAATATATCTCTTACTAAAATTACTGATGATTTTATTTGCTCTGAGGTCCACTTTATTTTATTTTATTTAAAAATTTTTTTTTAATGTTTTATTTATTTTTGATACAGAAAGAGACAAGAGCATGAGAGGGGGAGGGACAGAGAGAGAAGGAGACACAGAACCGGAAGCAGGCTCCAGGCTCTGAGCTAGCTGTCAGCACAGAGCCGGATGTGGGGCTCGAACCCACGAATGTGAGATCTGACCTGAGCTGAAGTCGGAGGGTTAACCGAATGAGCCACCCAGGCGCCCCACTCTGAGGTCCACTTTATTTGATCATAATTAGCCACCCTTGCTTTTTGTTTTTTAAATGACTGTTTATTCAGTATGACTTTTTCCATACTTTTACTATCATTGTATTTAAAGTGATTTTTTTTTTTTTTTGGACAGCATGTCATTAGATTATTTAAAATATGTATTCTTCCCATCTTTTTTTTTAATTGGTGTATTTATACTACAGTTAAGGTAATTACCAATACATTAGGGCTTAAGTCTGCTGTTTTATTATTTTTTTATTCACTCTGTTTCTCATTTCTTCTTTCTTTTTTATTGGTTATCTGGATATATTTTTGGGTTCCATATTGATTTGTAGCATTTTTAGGTATGTTTCTTTGTATAGGTTTCTTGGTTGCTCTAGGTATTACACTATTCATATGTAAATTATTACTGTCTTCTGTACGGGTACATATGTTTTTACTGCTTTGAGTGTAGTGTGGAAATTTTACTTTTGTTAGAACCTTTTACCCTTTCTACTTTAAAGTATAATTTTCTTTATATAACATTGAACACCACATCAGATGGTGTGATAAATTTTGCTTCAACCAGCGAACATGATTTATGAAACTGAAGTGTAGCGTAATAGTCTCTTATACTTACCCCTAATTTTACCTATTCCAGTGTTCTTTTTTCTTTCTGAAGTCCCAGCCTTCTTTTGCTTTTATTTCCTTTCAGTTTAGAGAATGTTTTAAGTCATTCTTTCAGGGCAAGTTTGCAAGGATCAAATTCTCTTAGCTTTTCTGAGATTGTCTTTATTTCCCTTCATCCCTGAGGGATTTTTTAGCTGTAGTCAGAATTCACAGTGTATAGTTAATTTCTTTCAGTATGTGAAAAATGTTGGGCTATTTCCTTATGTTCTCTCTGGTTTCAGATGAGAAATTTGCTTTCATTTGAATGTTCCCATATAAGTAATGTATCATTTTTTTCCCCCTCTGCTTTTAATAATTTTTTTTTTCTTTAGGTTACAGAAGTTTAATGTATTTTGGTGTGGGTGTCTTTAGTTTTATTTTATTTGGGGTTCATGTGGTCTTTTCTACCTGTGGGTTAATGTGTTTTACCAAATTTTGGAAATTTTCAGCCATTGTATCTTTAAATACTTTTTCAGTCCCAGTCCCACTCTCCTGGGAATTTGATAAGAATCTTAACTCTTGTTTTTGCCCCATAGGTACCTGAAGCTCTGTTAGTTTCTTTTCATTCTGTTTTCTTTCTTGTTTAGGTTCGCTAGATTCTGTTGACCTGTTCAATGTCTCTGTTGTCTGATTTCCATTCTACTGTTGAGCCCATCCAGAGAGTTACCTTGGTTGTTAGTTTTTTAGTTTTATAATTTCCACTTGGTTCTTTTAAAATAAATTTTCTTTCCTGAGATTTCCCATTTTTTTCATTTGTTTGAAGAGCAGTTGTAATTGCTCATTAAAGTAATTTATGTTGAGTGGTTAAATCTGCGATAATTCATTCAAAATGTGAATCATCTCAGTGTTGTGTCTGTTGATTGTTCTCATTCAAGTTACAGTTTTCTGGCGTTTGGTATGGCGTGTGACTTTCAGTTGTGCCCTGGACATTTGGAGTATTACATTATAAGAATTCTGGGTCCTTTTTAACAGTAGGCAGTCTCCTGTTGAGGCATAGTGCAAGGGCTGTGGTGGGTGTGTCTGTTCAGCTTCTTACTGGGCCCTACAGACAACCATTCTGGCAACAATAGAACACTGAGTCATGCTGTCTTGGTTCAGACTGATGGGGGATGTAAGTTCAGTTTCCTCCTTAATCCTCACTGACATCTTCCTGGCAAAAGGTGGGCACAGTTTACACCACTTTATGGCCTCTGTGGGAGGTGTAAGATCAGCTACCTGATGGGATGGAGGTGCTTCTCCAGCAAGAGAGAAGTGGAGGGCTGACTCTCCACTTTGATGCTGCAGGGTGGAGCAGAAGCTTTCTATTTTGTACCACTTCCCTTGAAATGATGCCAGGTAGGCGGTGGTGGGCGCCCATCTCCCTCTGGGCACCACTGGCTCCAGAGAATGGGTGAAGTGTATTGTCGGTTGCTCTGTCTTGCTTCCTTCAGCCTCACTTCTGGGTAGGTAAGGAGGTTCAGCTCTCCACTCACCGCTGGTGACACCAGGGATGGGAAAGTGGAATGCTGACTGGCTCCAACTCACACCACATTGTTCAGTCTTGTTGATGCCAGCTGCGTCTGCATGTTCAGCTCCACGCTGGTTCCTGCTGACACTGGGCGTGCGTGCGTGCATGCGTGTGTGTGTGTGTGTGTGTGTGTGTGTGTGTGTGTGTGGTGAAGTGTAGTGATGGCTAATCCTGTCTCAGATAGCTTTGTTAAGTCTCTTTGGTGCCGTCTGGTGGAAGTGGCCCAGCTTGCCCTTGGTTGTTGGATGTGGAATATCAGCTCCTCTTTTAGCCTTGCCATTAACCCAGCTGGGATATTGGAGTCCATCCTCCCCCTCCCCCTCTGCTTGGCCTGAAAGATCATCTTCCTGCTCTGCTTCGTCAATACTACTATCCTGGCAGGTGAACTTGAGCACCCCTGTGTGCGGGACAGAAGATCAACTAACTGCCTGTTTTGTCCTGCCAGGGCTATTTGGATTGATCCAGCCTCCTCCCTGCTGTGGCTGAGAGGAAGGGGGTACAGAAGAATAAGCTGCATGCTACACCCTGAAACTGCAGGGTTCACATACATGCATGTGTGTGCGCATCTTCTCTTGGGCTTTGGCTAGAATATGGTGGGCTTTACTGAAAAGGTTTCTGTTGGTAAGCTACCCTTTTCTCAGTCTTTTGGCTAGGAGGAAAAGGCTTAGAACTTTTTTTCTTTATGATTGTGGTATTGGGTGGGGGCTTCTGAAGCAACACCTAGGCCCAGAAATGCTTTGTCATTTCTAAAGTCTTGGTGTGTCTAGGAAGTCTGCTGCCTTTTTCCCACCTACTAGACACTTCTTATGCTTGTTTGTTTTGTTATGTCTAGGATTTTGTGATTCTGAGAGAGCTTGGGAGAAATGAAGCTATTCCATTTTGGTAGAACTGGAGTTGGCTTTTTTTTAATTCCTAAAAAATTGAAGTATAGTTGACATACAGCATTACATTAGTTTCAGGTGTACAACAGTAGTGATTTGACAACTCTATACCTTATGCTAAACTTGCAAGTGTAGCTACAGTCTGTCACCATACAGCGCTATTAGAATACCATTGGCTCTATTCCCTGTGCTGTTCCTTTCATCTCTGTGACCTCTAACTCATTCTATAACTAGGAGCCTGTACCTCTCACTCCTCTTCACTCCTTTTCCCTGACTTCTCCACACCCCTTCTCTTTGGCAACCACCAGTTTGTACTCTAAATTCTTCCACTAACTTCTTTTTTTTAATTTTTTTTTTATTTTTTATTTTTGAGAGACAGAGGCAGCACGAGCAGAGGAGGGTCAGAGAGAGAGGGAGACACAGAATCAGAAGCAGGCTCCAGGCTCTGAGCTAGCTGTCAGCACAGAGCCCAATGTGGGGCTCAAACCCACGAACCGTGAGATCATGACCTGAGCCGAATCCTGATGCCGGACGCTTAACCGACTGAGCCACCCAGGCGCCCCTTCCACTAACTTTTATAGTATAGTTGACCCTTGAACCACAGTGGGGCAGGGGTTAGGGATGCTGACCCCCTGTGCAGTCAAAAATCATGTAACTTTTGACTCCCCCAAAATGTAACTATGAATAGCCTACTGTTGACTGGAAGCCTTACTGATAAAGTTAGCACTTACTTTGTATGTTACATGTATTATGTACTATATTCTTCCAAAATGTTAAAATCATAAGGAAGAGAAAATACATTTACAGGACTGTGCTGTATTTTTCTTTCTTTCTTTTTTTTATAATAGTTTGTCAAATTGGTTTCCTTATAACACCCAGTGCTTCTCCCCACAAGTGCCCCCCACCATGACCATCACCCCCCAAAAAATTTTTTTTTAAGTAGGCTTCATGCCCGGAGTGGAGCCTAGCATAGAGCTTGAACTCACTGACCCTGAGATCAAGAGTCAGCTACTTAACTGACTGAGCCACCCAGGTGCCCCCTTATGTATGTGTAGACACACACGCACACACACACACACTCCCCTTTTATATTTATGTGGGTAGCTACCTTTACTGGTATTCTTTATTTTTTCTTGTGGATTTGAGTTATTATCTAGTGTTCTTTCATTTCATTGTGAATAATTGTCTTTTGCATTACTTGCAGTGCAAATCTACTGACACATTTAAGTTTTGCTAGTAACAAATTGAGTTTTTGTTTACCTGGTAATATTTTAATTTCTCCTTAATATTTAAGGAAAGTTTTGCTAGATAGAAACTTCTTGATCTACCATCTTTTCCTTTCTGCACTTTTAACATGTCATTGCATTGCGTTCTCGCCTCCGTGGTGTCTGATGAAGAAATCAAGTATTAATCTTATTGAGGATTATACTTATAGTACATGAGGAGTCACTTGTTTCTTGTTGGCTTCTAAAATTCTCTTTGTTTTTCCTTTTGATGGTTTGACTATAATGCCTCTCAGTGTGTATCTGTTTGAGTTCAATTTGTTTGGAGTTCATTGAACTTTTTGGATGGGAGATTAATTTTTTATTACTATTATTAAATTTGGAAAGTTATCATCCATTACTTTTTTAAATGTTCTTTCTTTTTCTCAGCTTTCCTTCTGTGACTTTGATTGATATGTATGTTTTGGTGTACTTCATAACATCCCACAGATCTCTGAGGTTCTGCTAATTTTTGTTCATTTTTCTTTTCTGTTCTTTGATTTGATGATCTCTACTGATCTATCCTTTAGTTCACTGACTCTTTATGCCTGCTCAAATATGCTGTTGAGCTCCTTTAGTGAATTTTCCAGTGAAAGTTTTTGAATTTTCTCTAGTGAATTCAGTTATTGTGCTTTCTATTTGCTTGCTCCTGTATCTGTGTAATTTCTCTGTTCATTGATAGATTGTCCTTATACTTTGCTAAGTCTTTTAGTCTTGACTCCTCTTAGTGTTTTGAACATATTTATAATAGTTAACTTAAAGTCTTGTCTAGTAAGTCTATCAACTCAGCTTGCTCTGGGACAATTTCCATTGATTGCTTTCTGTTCTGTGGGTGAACCACACTTTTTTCTTTGCATGTCTCAGAATTTTCGTTGAAAACTGGACATTTTAATATAATGTAGCAACTCCAGAAAGCAGAACATCCCCCCCCCCCCCGCATTTGTTTTAGTTACTGTTCGTTGTAGTATTGTTTTCTTATAGTGACTTTTCTGAACTACTTTTCTTCTGTGTTGCCACTAAAATCCATCCTTGTTTATCTTAAGTGTTTAGCTAACTGGTAGACAAAGATTTCCTTAACTGTTTGGAACCAGTAAGTGTCCTAGTCTTTGTTAAGGGTGCTCCGTGTGTAGGCAGTTGACGGCTCTGCCACAGCTTTAGCTTTTGTGATTGCTCAAAGCCTCATGGTTAGAGAGACCCTAGGGACTTCTCAGCTTTCTCCTGGGTATGTGCATAGCCTGTGTTTGCATTTGGTCTTGATTTTCAGGTTTTTCATATTCCTTGGAGCTTTTCAAAGGTGTTAGAACATCTCATTCCCCCACTTTTTCTCTTAAGGTTTTGGTTATTTATTGTATGCCTCAAATGTTATCCACTGCTTTAGCAAGCTGCAAAGTTAAACAGTTTCCTGGAATTGTTTCTGACAGATGCCTCTGGAATAAAGGTTTTTTTGTGTGTGTGCGCGCGCGCTTTTTTTTGTTTTTTGTTTTTGTTTTCACTGGTTAAGATCCAAATCTGCCCAATAGCCTTGCAAGTGGGGGTCTTCCAGGGAACCATCAGGCAGAACAAAACATTACAAATTTTCTGGGGACGAGACTGTGAAGGAGCTTTAGCCTCTTCTGCTGGCTTTGCAGGCTGCTGGTTTTACTGTAAATCCATTTTGTTAATTTTCAAGTCTTCTGTGGAGCTGCAGAGGCAGGGACTAGAGCAGGCTAAAAAGCCACAAAGATTGGGGCACCTGGTGGCTTAGTTGGTTAAGCATCCGACTCTCAATCTTGGCTCATGATCACATGGTTTATGAAATGGAGCATTGCGTGTCCAGCTCTGTGCTGATAGAGCAGAGCCTGCTTGGGATTCTCGCTCTCCCTCTCTCTGCCCTTCCCCTGCTTGTGCACTCGCGCTCTCTCTCAAAATAAATCAACATTAAAAAAAAAGCCACAAAGGTTTATGTTTTTACCATGATTCAGCCATTTTTTTTTTTAAGCAGACCCTTTGCAGATTATTGAATGCGTTTGGTTAGATTCTGGAGTTATTAAAAAGTTGATTACGACAATATTTGCCAATTTTCTCGTTGGAGAAGAATTGTTGGGGTCCTTCCTCCACCATTTTCACTGATGTCATTGTGTGTTCTTTTAAAAAATTTTAAAGGTAAAATAAATTATGATTTCATGCAGATGTTTCAGTTCATATTCAGAGCTACAGTGACTTGGCATCTGAATCTGTCTTTTCTCTTATGCTAAAAATTTTGGTTTTCAAGAATAGTAGCATAATTACTCTATTGCTTTATTATGTACTACATTCGCTAATGGTGTTAGAATAATACCAACACTGTCGAACTACGTGGTTACTCGCTGTAGCATGAGACTGGTTTGTAGTTCGTTTTGTCCTTAGGAAATATTTCACTGGGAATGTTTGGTCAAATTACTGTGTTTTATTTTATTTGTTTATTTAAAAATTTTTTAATGTTCTTTATTTTTGAGAGACAGAGACAGAGAGTGCGAGCAGGGGAGGGTCAGAGAGAGAGGGAGACACAGAATCAGAAGCAGGCTCCAGGCTCTGAGCTAGCTGTCAGCACAGAGCCCGACGCGGAGCTCAAACCCACGAACCGTGAGATCATGACCTGAGCCGAATCCCGAAGCCGGACGCTTAACGGACTGAGCCAACCAGGTGCCCCAAATTACTTACTGTGTTTTAAAATTCTTTGAAACGATTACCCTTTGTCTGGTTATATTATCAACTGGCTACACAGTAAGGTTTATTTCATTTTGCTTTTGGCTTTTTAGGGATTGCTTTTTTACCTTGTAATTTTTTAAATAATGTAACATTTAAAATATTTACATGGGTGTAAAATATTTGCACTTTTCCAAAAGTAAATCTACCATCATATTCCTTTCTTGACCATTTTTTATATTTCTAAGTTAGTAATTTTTTTTTAGAAGTATATATTTTTTTAAATTTTAGAGCAAGTGTGTGTGCACATATGCATTACCTGCGGAGAGGGGTAGGGGGAGAGAATATTAAGCTGGCTCCACACTCCCTGTGGAGACTCCGACCCTGGGATCATGACATGAGCCAAAACCAAGAGGTGGATGCTCAACTGACTGAGCCATCCAGGCACCCCATAACGTTTTATTTTAAGAATTAGAGAGATGTACATACATGCATGCGCGCATCTATACCTCTCCTGTGGTTATAGTTTTTTTTTTTTTTTTTATGCCTTTTGCTTTGCTTGACTATTCCAGCAGTCTAACACTTCTACATTTTGGTTTGTTCAGAGAATCATTCTCTGTACTCTCCGCAATGATAGCTTGCTACTCAAAAACCTCTGATTTCTTCCCATTCCCATTAGAGTGACATCTGATGCCCCTCACCATTTCGGCTCCATAAAAACTTAACCTTCTTCGCCATACTTCTCCCCAGCTTTTCTTTATCTCATTTTTATTTCACGACTTTCTTCAAATAGCTTTCCTTTCCCTTATCCTGTAGAGGTAGAACCAATTGCTCTTTGTGCTCTCAGAACTGTTTTTCTTTTTAAAATTTAATCCATCCTATTTTGTTAGTGACAGCTTTACTGATACATAATTTGCATAATGTGTGGAGTTCTAGTATACCTTTAAATAAGAGAATGCTTCCATTTCCCCAAAGCATCCCCTTTTTATTCCTTTAGCTCTTTCTTCAGTATTTATCAGCACATTTTATGCTGTCAATTCTGCTATTTCTTGATTTTTTTCAATTTTAGATTTTCCCACGGTGGAAGATAACCTCCCACCTACCTGCTCCATTTGTTCCCATGTTTCTCTTCTCGTCTTTGGTGTTTTCGGATTAAGTCAATGTTTAGATTATGAAGACTATATAAACAAGCACTCTTCACCATAACTTTTCATGTACAGAGGGTTTTTTTTTTCTTTTAAAAAGGAGTTAATTTGCTTTTTGTTGTTTTAGTTTTCTGTGTCTCATGTATGTAGCCCAAATATGGTCAAACACATCAGGTGGTATACCAGTCTGTGCTCCCTTCCCCCACCCCCTTTTTAAGACTTAATCTTCTTCAAAGATTGCAGTGGCTGTGTGGGCCACAAAGCCTTGTTGGACAGCTGGCATTCTGAGACTTCTGTCACCTTCAGCCTAGGGCTGCAAGAAGCATAAGCCTAGTAGCCAGTGCTTTTGCTAGCCAGAATGGGCAAGTGGACCTTGTGGCCATCCCTCACCCTGATCTGTGCTTGGTGTTGCTGTTTCTCTTCAGCATCTCTAGAGTTAAATATTTGGTCTTTTGTTGTTAGGGGGAAAGGACAGTTCCCTAGCAGCCTGGTCTAGAGGAACAGATTTCGGGTCTTTACAACCCTTTCCACCATTTCTTAGCCCTTTCTAGGATTCTGCTGCTTTGAATATATTTTTCTGACTTGTTATCTGAAACACTAAGACCCTTGGCATTTCATTTGCCTTTGTCTTTTAGAATTTTATGGAGCTGATTGTCTACTCTTAATCTTTTTCTGGTCTGGTTCTCTTTCTCTGTAACAAACCACCCCCAAACCACTGTCTTACTGGGTTCACAAGATGTGTGTGTCAGGAATTTGCAAAAGCACCTGTGCACATATAAGCTCATGGAGCTTTGCTCTACATGTTTGGGGCCTCTGCTGTGATGACCCATGGCAGAGGGGGCTCCAACAGCTGGGGCTGCAGGTTCTGCTTCTAAGATGGCTTCTTCATCAAATGTGTGACACCTTGGCAGGGATGGCTAGCAGGCTGGACTTACCTGTAGCCGTCACCTCAAGGGCCTACATGTGTCCTTTCCAGGATGGTTGCTTTAGGGTAGTTGGACTTCTTACATGGCAGCTCAGAGATCCAAGAGTTAGTGTTTAAGAGGATCAGGTAAAAGCTGCATGGCCTTTTATGGCCGTTACTCAGAAGTCACGTGGTGCTATTTCTGCCATAATCTGTTGGTCAAAACAGTCAGGAGCCCCAACCAGAATCTAGGGGGAGGGGACCGAAACTCCATCTCTTGATGGGAGTGGGAGTGTCACACTGCCAAAAAGCATGTGAGATGGAGGATAATGGTCAGTGTTGTCAGAAAGTACAATCTACTATACTTCTGCTTTTTCTTTTTTAATGTTTGTTTATTTTTGGGAAGGGGGAGGGATGGGGGAGAGAGAGAGAGAGAAAGAGAGAATTCCAAGCAGCTTCTGCACTGTCAACACAGAGCCCAACGTGGGCCTCCATCTCACAAATGTGACATCATGACTTGAGCCAAAATCAAGAGTCAGATACTTAACTGACTGAGCCACCCAGATGCCCTGTTTCTGTTTGTTTTTAAGGGTGGCTGTCTTTAATTCCTTTACTCTTATTTCAGAGATGTTGGGAGGGACCAGAGATAAACTTAGCTGTTCAAAGTGTCTTAACTAGAAGTCCTTTGCTTAATTTTTGCTTTTTAGTAAACTTTGTTTCATTGAAGTGTAACATGAACATGTTTGGGTTCACCTATCATAATTATGCTAGCGGTGCAGTGAATTATCACAAAGTGAACATACTTCCCAAATTAGGAAATGGTCTTGTTTTACTAAAATACCATAGTGTAGTAACCCCCCCCCCCCCCCCCCCAATGATTGTTTGGTTAAATTGTGTTTAACTTAACTAAAGAAATGGTTCACTTGTATTTTCTGTACTGTTTAAAAAGAGGAAATCTTGAAGAGATCATACCCATGGTGGCTTAAAAAAGTAGCTATAGTGGAAGCTTTCAGTTGTATTTACATCCGTCCCAGTGGGATGTTTCACTCTAATACAATGTAGGAATGAAGGGTACTTTAGTTTTTTGGCAAACCTTCAAAGCATTGTTTATCAGAGTTGTTTTTTTTCCATCATGACAATGAGAAGAAATGTGTTTTACTTTGTGATCCACTATATAACATACATATTTTTTTATAACTGGAAAGTTTCTTTTCCATGGAACAATACTTTAGGGAAGCAGTGCTTCGGAATGCTAAGGTAAATCTTGGAATTATCTAGAATTGCAGATCAGTGGACTCTAAATTAATGAGCGACTGAACAGAGAGAGCTGAGGAGGTTATTGGTGGAAGGAGCTGTTCAGAAGAATGTTTATACTATGTCCGAAAGCCCTCTGAGAACTGAGAGAAGCAGCTTATTATTTCCTTCTTAAAACCAGCACTAAGATTTTCAGAGAAGTTTTCTTTCCTAGTAGCTTTTATCTACTTCTCTTTGTCTTTGTCTCCCCACCCCTGCATGTGGATTATAACATAACATTTCTACTTCCTGGAAGTGAATTAATACCTGAATATGGTTAAGAATAAGTATACCATTTGTTTTACCCAAACCTTGCCACTTTATCTGCCCTCATTGTCTTTTAAAGTAAGCCTTTTAACACTTTTGATGACTCAGCCTTTGTTTCTTCATCTGTAAAGTGGGAATGATAGTACTTCCCTCATAGCTTTGTGTGAATTCAGTGAGGTAAAGTTTTTTGTTAGTAAGACATCTTAAACTGTCATTAATAATTAACAATCCTAATAATCAGTTTGGTGAACTAGAATAGGATATGTTAGAATGATGTGGTGATATATGTTAACGCAGAAGTTCCTTTCTGTCCCAGTTTTAAAGGAAGATGATAGGAAGAGATTTCAGGAAGAGCACTGTGTGGAGAGTGAGTTGTGAGAAGGGTGTTTGTTATTTGGAGGAATAGTCCCGAAGGAGCGAATGTGAGTTCTAGGTATACTTAGAGATGTTTCTTTTTCATATCTTCCCTCACCCTGGCCTCAAGATTTTTCTACTCACTAGCTTTGAGAAACCAGGTGTATTGCTTTCCTAACAAAACTACTCAAGTTTGTGATTTACTTTTTAAAATAGAATCAGACATTATTCAAGGTTTTGTTTTAATAACATCACTTCTTCTTGTTTGCATTTTGTATATTGTCTTGAGTGGTTGGAAAAAGTGGGTAACATTAGCAGAGCCAGCCTGAAATCCAGCATAATACTGGCTAGTCCTGTGAGAGTATGAAGTGACAGCATACTGTGGTCAGAAACAGTCAGTAGAGTTTACAACTCTCTTTTTGGGTTAATTTTTGACCCATGGTAGTAAACCTAGTTAAGCTGTGTCTTTATCCTACTACATGCTTCGTTGACAGAAATATCTACAGCTTCCTAGGCTTTTTCAGAAACTAGAAAATGCTTTAGTCAGTTCCCATGTGTGGATGCTTCGTAGGCATTGACCCAAGTTCTGAGTTCATTTCTTGCCATGATTCATCTGGTCAGTATGAAAATTCTGTGCACAGTGGTGATGCGGTGGGTGTGTAGAAAGACAGTTATGTAGTTGAACCATCTCTTTTATAGTGCTAGTCATGAGTTTATGTTGCTGCTTTTCTTTAAATAAACAACAAAGGAAAGGGCAGAAAATGTAGTTTTGGAAAATGTTAGCACTGTAGCTAAAGATGATACTGCCTCTGTTCCATGTAAGAAACAGTGACTTTTCTCTAATTCTGAGACCCAGACCAATTTCATTGCTTGTGTTCATCACCCTCTGGTAGTCTGTACTGCTGTTGGAGATACAAATGTCTGCTGTCATGAAAACACATTTCTTTCTAGCTAAGAGGTACAGCTGATCTGTTTTGTATTATTTTTGATGCCCCCTCTGTCATAAAGGGCTCGGGAATTTTTCTTAAACATTTATTTAATGTTCATTGTGGACCTAAGCAGGCTAGAAATAGTAAATATCCCATCCTCTGTGGGGAGCAACTGTTGTGCTCCTATGACTATACTCTGATGAGTGCTAATATAGGTACTATAAGTTGAATGTGAGTTTCCATAGTAGTGTTTGGAGAAAAAAGATGAAATGTTAGTATCAATTCACTTACCAACACTGACCTTTTTTTTTTTTTTTATTTAATTAAAAAAATTTCCCCAATCTTTCGGCTACCTTTATGTTAAAAAAAAAAAAGGGAAAATGCAGTTTTTCTTATTAATAATGTTTCCTTAGATTGCCACTCCCTGACTACTGTATCCTTTAACAGTACAGTATTTTCTCCGCCTTGGCATGTCTCTATTTTAAAATTTTATCACCCCTTCTTGATTGCTATTTCAGTGAGGACACCTTTGAATCTGGTGTACTTACATAGCACAGTGTGTGCCACATAATATGTATCCTGTAAGGAATTATTGTATTACTTATGATTTGTATTTGAATAACACTATGAATCTTTAAAGCAACTTGATTCCCTAGTTGACCAGGTTAAATTTAGAGTTTTGGTAGTATTTCTTGATCATATTTCTGACAGCATATTAGAACTGTCTCTGTGTCCCTATCCCCCAACATACACATACCTTGAGAGCATGGATCTTTTATTCCTGTCATAATATCTGATAAATTTTATCTGTGTAGTAAATGTTCAAATTTAGGTTAAATGTTTTTTCATGAAAATACGAGGACAAAATTTGTTATATTTTGGTATATTTCTGAAGTGAACTGTTTATATCAGTTGACCTTTTCTTGCCAGATGGAAAAGAAAGCATGTTGATAATGTAGGTAGGTTTTATTTATCTTTACATTTATATGAAATAGGTAGAAGAGATAGTATTCTTATTTTACAACAGGTGGAAACTGGGGCCCGCAGGGTTTTAGGTGGCTTCCATAAGATCCTACAGTTATCAAATAGTGAAGCTGGGGCTTAAACCCAGGCTTGTTAAGTACTTGAATTTTAGTTTGAACCTGAGTTTTAAAAGTTTTTAGCTTACTTAATAATGTCTAGGTAACTCACAGTTTTATCGTTCTTCCAATATTCAAAATTAATGTTTGCCCTTAAAGTTGTATATTAGAGGTTTAAAGTGTGGAGTAGTAGTGTCTATATTACAGTGCCTTTGGGTAACCTGAAGTACAACTGGACATATTCTTGAGTGAATGTAATAGCTTTTGGTTTATGTGTTTATAGTAAAAAATTTTTTGCAGAGATTATTGGCTTAGTTTATTTTTATTTAAGTGTCGTTTGTTCAGACATCTCTGAGTAAATTCCTAATGCATGCATATCTTCGCCACAACTAAAAAACAGATTATAGTTTTAAGTTATATTTATAAAAAAGTCAAACTAAAGCCAATACAAAAGTTAACGCTAATGCAGTGGGTGATGCTTTGTCAAAATAAATCACTTGGCTGATGTTAGGGTTATGACCTCTCAAGGTCTTTCGATATACCTCTATTATCATGTGCCGCAGGGCTTCATTCTCCTGCAGTTTTTCTCTATTGGAACTTGTATGAAACCCTTTTAGATTTTTGTGCACTGTCTCATTCGGTCTTCGTGTCTGGAGAATGAATAGTTTGCTAATAAAAGTAGCATTGTTTGGCATCAATATGTCATGAAGGTAAATGTGGGGCATTAGCATTGCATGCCAGTATTTGGACTTGGGTCATTGGTGTAATTGAAAATGCTTTATCAGATGTTTCTAAATTATAGAAGTTAAAAAAACGCAGTTAAAATGTACCCATTAGGATTTCTCGGATACCAGAGAGTACATACGGAATCCAGTTTTGAAAGACACTGATTTATACGGTAGTATATAAGTCAAATCTCATTTTGTGTTAGTATAGCTACATAGTTTTTTAAAATGTATTTGAGGAATTAATAATTTTGAAATAAGAAGCTAGAATAATTATAAAGAAATCACAGTTGAAAGGTATCACAGAATCCTGAGTTAGCCGTTTACATTTTACATACGAGGAGAAAAGGTAGTTATTGGTGGAGGTGGAAGGGAAGGTGGTGTTTTGCAAATATGTATGATTCATGATACTCTTATGAAAGCTAGAGAGGTGTGTTTATTGTAGTACAAATAAATGCTCTGACAGATCATAAAAAGGAGAAATTACTTTGGCCGAGAGAATTGAAGTTTTTCTAGGTGTAGTGTAATTTTTCTTAATAGAGTTCATTTTTTAGAACAGTTTTAGACTTAAAAACTGAGATATAGTACAGAGAGTTACTTCGCTGTTTCCCTTATGATATCTGACATTAGTATAATATTAATGGGCTGTTATTGATAATTGCATTATTACCTAAAGTTCATTGTTTGTTTATTTTGGTTTCCCTAGATTTTAGCTAACATCCTTTTTTCTGGTCGCAGGATCTCATCTAGGATACTACCTTATAGTTAGTTGCCATGTGTTCTCTAGGTTCCTCTTGGCTTTTCTCAGACGTTTTCTCAGACTTTCTTGTTTTTGATGACCTTAGTTTTGAGAAGTGTACACACACACACGCACACACACATTTTAAGTTTATTTATTTTGAGAGTAGGGGAGAGAGAGAATCCCAGGCAGGCTCTGCATGTCTATGCAGAGCCCAGCGCGGGTCTCAATCACAAACCATGAGACCTGAGCTGAAATCAGGAGCTGTATGCTTAACCTCAACCTGAGCTACCCAGGTACCCTGTGGTCAGGTATATTATAGGATGCACTTCTGTCGGTATATGTCTGATACTCTCTTTTCATGATTAGACTACGGTTATGGGTTTTTCAGAGGAAGGTCACAGAAGTAAAGTGCCATTTTCATCACTACACATCAGAAGTTTTACCACCTCCTGCCCCAGGGTAGAGTACATAAATTATTTGGGGATCTCCAGCAAGGGAGGTTGGTCTCTTCATTTTTTAAAGTGCTGCTTTATTTAACTCCGTTCCACAGATTTTGGTATATTGTGTTTTTCATTTACATTTACTTTAAAATATTTTCAAAGTTGCCTTTTGATTGCTACTTTGGCCCCTGGATTTCTAAAGAAGTATGTCTGGGATTAGTATTTAGATAATTGGAGATTTCCCAAGTACTATATTGATTTAATTCTGTTTTAGTCAGAGAACATGTTTTGTATGTATGATTTGAATACTTTCAAAAAAAATTTTTTTTAAGTTTATTATTTATTTTTGATAAAGACCAAGAGAATGCCAAGCAGGGGAAGGGCAGAGAGGGAGGGAGGATCTCAATCAGGCTCCATGCTGTCAGCTCAGAGTCCGACATGGGGCTCTAACTCCACGAAACTGTGAGATCATGACCGAAATTGTGAGATCATGAGCAGAGCTGAAATCAAGAGTCAGACGCTTAATTGACTGAGCCACTCCAGTGCCCCAATACTTTCACACTTTTTAAAACATTGTTTTATGGTCTAGAATATGGTCTATGTTGCTGTGTGGTCTTTTTGCTCTTGAAAAGAATGTGTATTCTGTGGCAAAAATGTATATTAGATCAATTTGGTTGATTGTATTTCTCAAGTCTTTTCTATCCTTGTAATTATAAGTCTGCTTCTATCAATCATTGAAAAAGGATTGAAATCTTTGATTATAATTGTAGTTTTGTCTTTTTTCGTTTTCAGTTCTGTCATTTTTGGTTAATATATTTTGAAGCTTTTTTATTAGGTGGATAAACATTTAGGATTGTTATAACCTCCTGATGGATTGATCCTTTTATTGTTGTAAAATAACCTCTTTATTCCTGGTCTCACAGTTCTTGCTCTGAAATCCACTTTAATTTTAATATTATTGCTCTAGTGTGCTTTTGATTAGTGTCAGCATGGTGTATCTTTTCCCATCTTTGTAGTTTTAACCTATCTGTGTCTTTATATTTAAAAAAATTTTTAATGTTTATTTATATTTGAGAGAGAGCACACGCCAGGGAGAGGCAGAGAGAGACAGAGACAGAATCTGAAGCAGGCTCGAAGCTCCGAGCTGTCAGCACAGACCCTAAGACGGGACTTGAACTCATGAGCTGCGAGATCAAGACCTGAACTGAAGTTGGACACTCAACCGACTGAGCCCGTCAGGCGCCGTTTGTTTGTTTATTTGTTTACTTGTTTTTTGTGTCTTTATATTTAAAGGAAATTTATTATAGATATCATATGGTGGGGTCTTGCTTTTATATCCAGCTGATGATCTCTGCCATTTTTGTTTTAATTTTTTTCTGAAATTTTAAATTTTGAAATAATGGCAGTTACAAAGAAATATACAGGCTGGTCCTCTGTGTACCCATGGGGAAGGAGAGGCCTAGAATGGTCTGGCACTGTCTACCCTACAGCTAAGGGTGGATTGGCCTGCTTATTTTTGCATTGGTTGTGGTTTCTTTCTTTCCTTCCTACCCTCCTTTCTTTTCATGTCTGTTGGTTGTGGGTTGCAGGTTTCTCTAGTGTCCAGTCCAGGGTATATGGAACATAAAATGAAAACCCAGGGACTCACTATGATGCCTTTCTTCAAGTCCTGCGATCCCTGCCTTTGAAGCTTTCTTTTATTACTGACTCTTGAATATTTTTTCAGGTATTTGTGTTTGTAGGGGAGTAGTGGGCAAAGTTAGTGTATGCCCTCTTTTCCTGTAACTGGCAGCTGATCCCTGTCTTTAATCGGGGTGTCTGTGTCTTGATTATTGGCATTTCGTGGGATTACTGATAGGGTTATGTTTGTTCTATCATCTTGCTGTATGTTTTCTGTTTGTTCTGTATGTTTTTTGTTCTCTTTTTCTTCCTATGTTTCTACCTTTTGCACGATTAATGGAGTAGTTTTCATGAGTTTTTTTTTTTTTTAATTTTTTTTGCCTACCTTATTTTAACTATTAGGTATACTTGTTCCAATTTTAAACAAAAATTTCCCCCCCAGTGTTTATTTTAGAGAGAGAGTGAGAGAGTGAGAGAGAATGAACGAACAAGTGGGAAGGGTTAGATAGAGGGAGACACAGAATCTGAAGCAGATTCCAGACTCTGAGCTGTCAGCACAGAGCCCGATGCGGGACTCGAACTCAGACCACAAGATCATGACCTGAGCCAAAGTTGGACGCATAACCTACTCAGCCACCCAGGCACCCCAGTTCAATTTGTTTTTTAAGTAGTTGCCTTAGGATTTAAAGTATACATGTTTCCTTATCACAGTCTACTTATAAGTAACACTACCTTTTCTTAGATTCTGTGAATACTTACTGTAGTGCATTTCCATTTTACTTCTCCTGGACTTTGTAATTGTGATTGATTTTTTTTACTTGTATATTTGTTGTCAGTCCTACAGTACATTGTTGTTATTTTTGTTTATTTAATGTTTATTTTTGAGAGAGAGAGAGAGCAAGTAAGCTAGGGAGCCAGCAAGGGAGGGGCAGAGAGAAGGAAAGACACAGAATCCTAAGCAGGCTCCAGGCTCTGAGCTGTCAGCACGGACCGTGATGCGGGGCTTGAACCCACAAACCATGAAATCATGACCCAAGCGGAAGCCATATGCTTAACCTACTGAGCTACCCAGATGCCCCTAGGAGATTTTAATAAATCTGAAAAAGTTACATTTACTCACATGTTTACGATTTCTATTCTTCCTTTGTGTAGATCTAGATTTCTATCTTGTGTTATTTTCCTACTGCCTGAAGGACTTTTAACATTTCTTGTAGTGCATATTTGCTGATAACTAATTCTTTCAGCCTTTGTCTTTCTGCAGAAGTTTATATTTAATCTTATTTTTGAGAGATATTTTGGTTTGGTATATAATTCCAGATTGGCTTTTTTTCTTTCAGTGTTTTATAAAGATGTTGCTCTGCTGTTCTCTACCTTCTGTTTTTGAGATGAAGTTTACTGTCATTCTTACCTTTTTCTGTAGTAGGAACAGAGGCATCCCTGCTCCCCCTCCTTTGGCTGCTTTTAAGAAGCCTGGGTAGGCCTTAACAGTTTGTGTGTGTGTGTGTGTGTGTGTGTGTGTGTGTGTGTGTGTGTTTACACTTTCTTGTGCTTGAGATTTGTCGAGCTCCTTGGACATGTAGGTTAATAGTTTTAATCAAATTTAGGAAATTTTCTACTCTTCTGTCTTCATACAGTTTTCTGTCTCTTCCTAACTGCATTCCAATTGTGTGTATATCAGGCTTGAAGTTCATTGTTTTTTTTCTCCTGCAGTATTTAATCTGCTCTTAATTCCATCTGGTATATTTTTTACCTTACATTTTAATTTTCATTTGAGTCTTTTTTTTATCTTCTGTTTCTCCTTAACATGCTCATGCTTTTCTTTACATTTTTGAACTTAGGAAATACAGTTTTAAATAATGCTGTAACTTGTATAACTCCTGATCAATTTTTCATTTGATTGACTTTCTCTTTATGGGTCATAGTTTCTCAATTGTGTTAATGCCTGGTAACTTTTGATTGGATGCTAGACAGTGTGAACTTTATCTTATTGGTTTCTGGATATAAATATTTTGTTTTAAAATATTTTTGAACTTTGTTTTGGGATGAAATTAAGCTAAGTGGAAATAGATTGGTCATTTTGAGACTTGCTTTTATGCTTTGTTAGGAGGGGAAGAGAACAGCCTTGAATCTTGGGCTACTTTTGCCCCACTACTGAGCTAGCATCTTTCTGGGGACTCTTCTGGATGCTCCTTGTATTAGGAAGTTTTTCCACTCTGACTTGTGGGAATAGTAACTATTTTTGGTACTCTTTGAGCCACACGGAGTTTTCCACTTGTTTATTTCAGGTGGTTCTAGTGTGGTTTCTTTACCTTTGTTATTCATCTGAGGACTGAAGGAGGAGGCCTGTACAGGTCTCAGGGGTGCTCTCTCTGCAGCTCTCTCCTCTCTCATTTCCTGCTGCTTTTTGCATCCGAGGGATTGCGTTTTACCTGCATTCCCCTATCTTTGACATTGCATGACAACTCTTTCCAGGGGGGAAGCTGAGGGCAGTCATAGGGGTTACCTCATTTGTTTCTTCTCTCTTAGGATCAGTGCCCTTAGTGCTTGTTGTCCAGTGTCTAAAAACATTGTTTCACATATTTTCCTTGGTTTATTAGTTAATGTGGCAGGGTAAGTCTGGTCTTTCTGTTCCATTTTTGCTAGAAGCAGAAATCCTAAGTAAATTTGTAGTTGTGATTTTGTGTTTATTTTAAATCTGCTTACGCAGAATACTTGACGAAGAATAATTCTTAATTTACTTTTATCCCAGGAATGTCCTGTAGACTTTTTGCTTTAATTGGGGTGCTATGTAAGATATATGAA
This sequence comes from Suricata suricatta, assembly GCF_006229205.1. NCBI lineage: Eukaryota > Metazoa > Chordata > Mammalia > Carnivora > Herpestidae > Suricata > Suricata suricatta. The sequence continues at coordinate 37,107,916 of NC_043717.1, forward strand.
GTGTAACGTATTATGAAAGGGAGTAAGGAATGATGTAGAGGTGGAAGAAAAGATTTAGATCAGGTACCATGTTATTCAGTGTCCTCAGTGTAAATACAAATATTTCTAGTTTTGAGGTCATATGCTTATTTATAGTTAATGCATGCTTTAGTCCAGGGCTTTCCACGTCAATTACATGGAACAGTGTTGTCCCAATAGGTTTTAATTGCTTTCATAACAAAAAGGTTCTGTGGACCATATGCACTAAGAATGTTCTAGAGTAAATAAAGTTTGTCTCTATTTTAGCATTTTTCAAAACCAGTAATACTAATGAATTCTCTGACTCACCAGTGAACTAATGTAGACTTAATGACAGGCCTTTAGTGATCCACTTGTGAACATCTTTAGAGATATATCATTACACGATCAAGGATGTTTTAATAATGTCTAAATAAGACATATTTAATCTTCATGGGGCATTTAAGTGCATTCAGGAATTCATTTTTTTTTTAAAGTAAGTCTGCTGATTACTTTTGATGTATATTTATTTAGGTGGTTTTCAGTATTTTTCTGGTACAAGCAATCTTGTATATATGTTATTTTATACAATGTATTTGTTTATTTGTAGGAATAATTCTTAGGATTGCTCTGTTAAAAGAGGGTGGATAATACACACATGCACACATATACACTAACAATACACTAATAATACAAGTGTATGTATGCATGCATTTGTATTTTTGATACATTTTTCTTCTCCATTGAAATTTTGTCAGTTTGTACTCAAACCACATTGTAAGACTGTATGAAGGGAAATTTGGTGAACATTCCCTAGTTACTTCTTCCCAACCTAGTATGTTTTTCATTAGTCTAGAATAGTGATTAAGCACGTGGGCTCTGGCAGCCTCTCTGGTTATAATCCTGACTTTGCCATTTGCTAGCAATTTAATCTTGGGTAGATCATTATATTTGTTTTCCTATCTGTAAAATGGGAGAATAACAGTACCTTGATCAAGGGCTGCTGTAATTAAGTGAATTAATACATATATAGCATTAGTGTCTAGCTCATAATAAAAGCTTTGTTAAGTTTTGTTATTGAATATTGAGTCTCATGAAAGAGGCCGCGCCCCCCACCCCCAAATGGTTTACTGGCCATTAGTTTCTTTTTCTGTGATTTGCACTTAACCTTTTCTTTAAATTTTAACACAGTATTATACATGTAAAATTTCGGGACTTCAGCTTAAGTCCTGATCTCGCCATCCGTGAGTTTGAGCCCTGCATTGGGCTCTGCACTGACAGTGTCTGCTTGTGATTCTCTCTCTCTCTCTCTCTCTCTCTCTCTCTCTCTCTCTCTCTCTGCTCATGTCCTTATTCTCTGTCTCTCGTTTTCAAAATAAATAAGCTTTAAAAAAAGACTTAAAAAGTTTTTCATGAGAACAGTATCCCCTAGCTCCCTCTATTTTCTTTTCTTGAGTTTTACCCCTGCTGATCATATTTACCTTCATGTCTGTAAGTGATATGATTATGTTGCCTTGATTTTTCCAGGTTTAAGCATTTTTTTTCCTGTACTCTTTATACTTGTATTATTAACCTCAGTATTTGATGTTTGATTTGTGACTGTGTAAACTCTAGTAATGGCTGAGTCATGTAATTATTTTTCTTTGCAGTACTTTCTCATGAATTCAATAATTTTCTTTCAGGTTGTTTTTCTGGGTGCTTATCACTGATTTGCCACCACCCCCTAATCTTCATCAGTTGTCTAAATCATGTTCTCAGGATGTCAAGATGCATGAAGAACTTGGTCAGTTTTTATCTTCTAAGGAGACCTCTTCTCTAACCCTTCTAACTTGCTCAGTCTGGACTGATTTTTCCATTGCATATATTAACATCATCTTACAGAAAAAAGCTCCTCAGTATTTAATGTTTTGACACTTGGTTTTTAACAGTCATATGTCTTGGACTTTTTTCCATGTCAGTACTTGAGGTCTTCTTGTATTTAAAAATGGCTGTTTGATATCTCCAGTATAGCTGTACTGTGATTTAATTAATTCCATATTGATGAGAATTTGTGTTTCTGGCTTTGTAGTGAACATCTTTGTGTGTGTATATTAATGTTTGTTTTTGAGAGAGAGAGAGAGAAAGCGTATAAGTGGGGGAGGGGCATGCGCGTGCGCACAGACACACACGGACACACACACACACACACACAGTGACACACAGACACACAGACACACACAAAGAATCTAAAGCACGCTCCAGGCTCTGAGCTGTCAGCACAGAGCCTGACCCCTGGCTTGAACTCAACAGACCATAATATTGTGACCCGAGCTGAAGTTGGACTCTTAACTGACTGGGCCACCTAGGCCCACCCCCCCCAACCCCCCTTTGTATGTGTTTTTATGCAGTTTTGCATAGGATAAATATCTAGAAGTGCAAAATTATTGGGTCAAATGGAAAACGTAAAATGTCTCAGAAAAGATTGTTTACATTTGAAGTGTCTTCAGTATCTTTTTAAAATAGGGGTGCCTCTGTGGCTCAGTCAGTTAAGCCTCTTACTTGGGCTCAGATCATGATCATGATCATGATCATGATCTCAGGGTTCATGGGTTCAAGCCCTGTGTCCAGCTCTCTGCTGTCAGCACAGTCTGCTTTGCATCCTCTTGCTGCCCCCCCGCCCTTCCCCCACCTGTGTGCATGCGCTCTTCTCTCTCTCAAAAATAAATAAATATTAAAAAATTATTTTAATAGCCTAGATAGGGACGCCTGGGTGGCTCAGTTGGTTAAGCGTCCAACTCTTGGTTTTGGCTCAGGTCACTGTCATACTTTGTAGGTTTAAGCCCTGTGTCAGGCTCTGTGCTGATAGCGTGGAGCCTGCGTGGGATTCTCTCTCCTTCTCTCTTTGCCCCTCCCCTCCTAATAATGAACATTAAAGAAAATAAAATAGCCTAGATAATACTGAGTTTTTTTCCCCTGTCTCATTGACAAAAAGCAGTATTTCAAAGTTTTAACTGAGTATTTCACTATTAATGAGATTAAGTATATTTTCCCTACATTTATTGTCTAGTAATTCCTCTTCAATGAATAGTCCATTCATGCTCTTTGCCCAGGTCTTTCTTTTTAGTTTCTTGTCTCTTTTGGGGGAGGGAGATTTGTAAGATAGAGAAGTTTTTATAATTTAAATCTCTGATTAAGCAAGAATATTTTGTAAATACATTGTAAGTCTAAAGAAACTGTTGATATCGCCCTACATGAATACCACAGAAAGGCAGAGTTTTGTGATTTAAAATTTATTGCATTTCTGAGGATGGATGAACCAAATAACAGTAACCAGTTCCAGCTCTGCTCACCCTGGGGTGCTGACCGTGGATGGAGGAGGAAATAGATACTTATCAAACTAAAATATCACCCAGGAATGTCCATTTTATTTAGAATTTTGGGGCTAGACAATGAGTTTTTATGTTAAAATAACTTAGGGAAAAATCTAAAATTAATATAAACTTTAAAGTTAGGATGTGAGACTTCAGAAATTATTTATGTAATATTTGTATTTTTAAGGTCGCTAAATTTCTCAGCTGTTAAGTGTACTTTAGGAGAAAAATGTGAGGATACAGGTGTTTATGGAAATTTTTTAAAGTTTGTTTATTTTGAGAGACAGCGCAGGCAAGCAGGGGAGGGGCAGAAAGAGAGATCATTCCAAGCAGGCTCTAAGCTGATAGCGCAGAGCCCGACATGGGGCTCGAACTCAGGAATCGTGAGATCGTGACCTACGCCGAGATCAAGAGTCAGATACTCAACAGACTAAGCCACCCAGGCGCCCCAAGTGGAATTTAACAGTGGTCACTGTGCACTGGAATATAATAAAACAGCATTTTTAAAAAGATGTTTTTACCGTGATCCATCATAATGGATTTTACATTGCAGTTGGGCATCATACACAGTCCTATAATAAACACAAATTTTATGAGATGTTGTTTATTCTTACAACTTGTGATCCATTGTAATACTTCATTAAAAAAAAATCTGGTCTTAATCTACTTAGTTGATTTCCATTAGGTTGTGGCTTGCAGTCTGAAACTGCTTAGCCTAGTACTTGTATCTTATTTGAAGTCATCCTGAGGTGCTGTGGAGTTCAGCCTGGCCTTGTTCAGCTGCTTGTTACCTATGTGATCTCAGGCAGGTTACTTCATCTCTCAGTGACACATTTTCCTTAAACAAGGGGATACTAGAAACTGTATTATCTCATAGGGTGGTTGTAAAGTTTAGGTGAGTGAATGTAGGTGACACATCCAGGCATATACAGCTGTCAATGGTGAACTGCTGTTGTAAATTCCAGAAGGGAAGGATTTAAAATCAGGAGTACACCTCCCTTGCCTCATCTCCTTTCAGAGAAAAAAAGAAGTCCCACTGAGTTTTTATTAAAATTTAGTAAAGTAGCCTTAAAGATTTATTATTGGAAAAAAAGAAAAAGTATTTCAAAGTATTGTTACTGAGAAGAGCATTTGAGGCTTGTTAAATTTCCTTTATTTATGTTCCCCCTTTCTTAGTTTCCTCATTTTTGTCTAAAGAAGAAAATGAAACGTACCTTCAGACTACCCCCCAGATAACTATTGACATTAAATAAAAGTAGTGTATGCATATGTATAGACATTTCAAACTGGAAAGCAATAATGTAAAACAAACCAAAAGTTTTCCCCTATCCCTCAACTATTACCAGTTTCTGTTTATCTTTGTCCTAGTGCTTCTGTACATGTTTGTGGTTGTATTTACTTTTTCAAAAATGTATGCAGTGTTCAATAACTTGCCTTTTAAAATGGTCTCAGAGGCTTTGTCAGTATCAAACATATATTGCTGTTTTATTCTTCTCAGTCATTCTAGAATGTTCAACTATTGTGGAGATACTGGAATTTATTTAATCAGTCCCCTGATTGTTCTATGGTTGGATATTTCCATTTTTTTCTTAAAAAGTGTTTTTCTTTTCGGAAAATACCATGCTAGAAAAGTTGAAAGGATAGTGCAGTCAATATCTGTAATTTCCTTCACTTAGATTCACCAGTTAACATTTTACCACATTTTTGTGTGTGCTATTTTTCTTCATGTTTCACTAAATCACTTGAAAGTTACAGAATACTCCAGCATAGATTTCCTAAGAACAAGTGCATTGTCCAAAATAGCCACAATGTAGTTCTCACTTTTGGGGAAATTTAACATTCACAATACTGTTATTTAATATATAGACTATCTTAAATTTTTCTCATTTTTCTCATAGTGTCCCAAAGTTGATATTTTAAAAATCCAGATCGCATTTTGTATTGTGTCTTGTTGCTTTAATCTCCTTTATAGTTCCCCAGCTTTTTAAAAAAGTCTGTTTCTTTGCATGTCTCATAAATTTTTGTTGAAAATTGTACATTTTCAGGGGCGCCTGGGTGGCTCGGTTGGTTGAGCGTCCAGCTTGGGCTCAGGTCATGATCTCCCGGTTCGTGGATTCGAGCCCCGCGTCAGGCTCTGTGCTGACAGCTAGCTCAGAGCCAGGAGCCTGTTTCAGATTCTATGTCTCTCTCTCACTCTCTGACCCTCCCCTGCTCGCACTGTCTCTCTCTGTCTCTCAAAAATAAATAAAAAAACATTAAAACAATTAAAAAAAAAGAAAATTGTACATTTTCAATAATACATTATAGCAACTCTGGATTCTGACCCCCGTCAGTCTCCAAGATTAGTTGCTGTTTGTTTATTTGTTTAGTGACTTGCCTAGATTAATTCTGTGGTCTCTTTTCTCTGTTCTGTATAACCACGGAGGTCTGTGCTCAGTAGTTATTTCCCTTAATTTTTGGTTTTAATTTTTTTAAGTGTGGCTTTTTAGAAGTCAGCTGGATCAAGTGTAGTTTAATGATCAGCCAGTGATAAGAAGTTGTGTTTAAAAACCTTGACCCAATAAGATATCCTTTACTTGAAATGTCTTTTTGTATGTTGGGACCACATTCAAAGTGTAGATTTCAATTTCAAACTTTCTGTTTGAGCAAAGTATGGGTAGACAGCCCGGGATCTCTCGTCTCTCCTGAATGTGTGTACTGCTTTCCAAATTCCCAGGTGCCGGAGTCCAGCTCCAGCAGGTCCAGGGGTCCCTGAAAGGATCGATGGTGTTGGCACGAGAGAGTGAAGAGAGAGCCACAAATTTTTTTTTTGTTGTTCATCACCAGGCAGGCATCTCTGTTCAGTCTGCTTTGGTGTCTTTTGTATTGGTCAAGCAATAACATGACATCAGAAAATAGAAATTGTTTACAGTTTCTAACTCTTAGTGATAAGGTGCTTTAATCATCAAAGGTGTACAGAGACAAGTTTTACAGAAGTATTTTTGTAGAACCATCCCAATTTATTTTTGGCATCAGTCCCCAAGATTAAGAAAGTAACAAACCTATCTTATTGTGTACGGGTTGGGTTTGGGCCAATAATTGTGACTTTGTTTTTAATTAACAAGTTATAACCAAGTCATGTAATACACTTACAGTAAGGTTAAGTAAATTTTACAAACAACAGAATAACAAGATGTTTTTAGTAAAATCCGGGATAATATACATATTTAAGTTAGTAATGCTAAAATTAAAACATAGGTTAAATTGTATATAGATAGGCTAGGAGTTATTTTATCTAGCTCATTAACCACAAGAGAAAGAATGTTTGTTACAAGTTGCTAGAGAAAGCCCTTTCTTTGATGTAATCAATATGGGGGCCCTATGTGTGTTGACCTTGAACCTGGGTTTCTAGTTTCTTATCCATCCTCATAACTGAAGTCAGTACAAGGGAGGGTATTTGTGACTCCAATTAGCAAAGGTGTATGCAGCAACTTATGTCCGGTCCTTGTCTGTGTCTTATCTCTAAGTTAGGCTCTTCTTTTCCGGGCCAGAGTTAATTTTAACTCTTGTATTCTTAGCCCCCCTTATGTCTTGGGTCTGCAAGGCTCATTAGAGGAGTTTTTGTCAAATATTCATAATGTTTTGATTCAAAATCTCTTAGGGACAGGAAAATGCCTTTTTTTATGGGGTAACTGTGTGGGGAATATCAGCCTGATTTGGAATATCATGAGGCCTAATCAATAGCAACAGGCTTAATTTCACATGAGCAGTAGTAGCAGAAGGAGATACCAGTTTCGCCTCTCATGGCAGGAGCCATGCAAACGTCTGCCATTTCTTTAACTGTGACCATGTCATCCAGCAAGGCCGATGCGACTCCCAGCACCCAGGAATATATGGGAGCTTATCAAGGTCTACTATGGGTATCTCAGGTCACCCACTAGAATTTATGGCTGATTTTATGATTGCCCCTACCACTGCACCTTCAGCTTCAGGCAGCTGTTATATTGGTTTTCTTCACCTCAGTTGTTCAGCATTGAGATAGCTATTTTATGTATTCAGTTTCAAGTCAGGCCAGCCCCCTTTGTCATTTGAGCAGCTATTATTTTCACAGCTTTTTCTTATTGCCCTGGTAGAATTACTATCCCAAGGACCCTGATGGGCCAGGGGCTTTTGAGTACCCAGGTGAATACTGCAGATTCCCACTGTTTTTATTGTAGTTTATTGGTTTTTCTTGGATAATACTTTGTTGTATGTCATTTTCCAAAACCCTGAAACTGTTCTTTTGTTTTATGTATTTTATTTAGAAATTACCATGTAGTCAGATGGACTACTTTCTTTTGGTTTACTGTTCTGCAAATTAAAAAAAAATTTTTTTAAACATTTTTACTTATTATTGAGAGACAGAGACAGAGCATGAGCATGGGAGGGGCAGAGAAGGGGGGAGACACAGAATCTGAAGGAGGCTCCAGGCTCTGAGCTGTCAGCACAGCTGACACGGGACTTGAACTCACAAACCCGGAGATCATGACCTGGGTTGATGTTGGATGCTTAACTGACTGAGCCACCTAGGCGCCCCTGTTCTGCAAATTTTTAAGACGTGTAGATTGGTGTAACCCCTACCACTTTCAAAATACAGGGTTTATGCTATTCTTTTGAAGCCACACCCTCCCCCAACTCATCATCCCTGGCAACTGCTAATTAGTCTCCACGACTATAGTTATGTTATTTTGAGAATGTCATATACATCGAACCAGTCTTGAGACTAACTTTTTACTTAGCATAATGTCCTTGAAATTCGTCCAAGTTCTTATGTGTATTGATAGGTCACCTTTTTTGTGTGGGGTGGTGTTGCACTGTGTGGATATACAACAGTTTATCCATTTACCTGTGGAAGAACACTTGGGTTATTTCCAGCTTTTTGGCAGGTATGGGTGGAGCTGCTATAAACATTCATGTATAGGTTTTTGAGGGAGCAGGGTTTTCATTTCTCTAGGATAAATACTCAGGAATGGTATGGTTGGATCATGTGGTTAAGTATGTGCTTAAATTTAATTGCGAGTGTATTTTTCAAGAGAGGCAATACCATTTTTTGGCAATGGTGGAGCTATATACCTAGAACATTTATTTTGTACTGTCTCTAATTTGGCCATGTTCTCAAACCACCCCCCGTTTTTCTTTTTCTTTTTTTCCTTTAAGCACTTACTTTCAGATATTTTCTTATTTGAGACAGTTTTTTGTTTTGTTTTTCCATTTTGAGTTTTAGTTCTCTGCTTATAACCAGATGACACCTAAAAAATTCATCTTATCTAGTAATCCCACTGGGTATATACCCAGAAGAATTGGAAGCAGAATCTTGAAGAGATATTTGCAAACTCAGGTTTATTGCAGCATTATTCACAGATAAAAGGTGGAAGTAACCCAAATGTCCATCAGAGGATGAATGAGTAAAGAAGAAATAGTATATGCTAACAGTGGAATATCACACAGCCTTCAAGAAGAAGGAAATCCTGTCACATGCTATAACATGGGTAAACCTTGAAGACCTTAGGCTGATCACAAAAGGACGAATACCATATGATTCCACTCATATGAAGTATCTGAACGTGTCAAAATAACAGAAAGTAGAAAGGTGATTGTCAGTGGTGGGATGGAAGGGGAGTGATAAGTGTTTAGAATTTCAGCACAACTACATGAATATACTTAACACTACTGTATACTTACAGAAGGCTAAGATTGTAAATTTAATGTTACATATTTTTTAAAACCACATTAAAGCATTAAAAATTTTTAAAAAGATACGAGAGTGTCTACAAAAATCCTATTAAAATTGATTTTATTTGGTGTTCTTTTAGTTGGGGGGATGTCTTTTTTTTTTTTTTTTTTTTTTTAAGTTTATTTATTTGTTTTTGAGAGAGAGTACGCAAGGTCACACATGAGCAGTGGAGCGGGGAGAATCCCAAGCAGGCTCTGACACTTGGCAAGGAGCCCAACTTGGGTCTCCATGTCACCACTGCAAGAGCATGACCTGGACCAATATCGAGAGTCGGGCTTAACCACTTAACTGGCTGAGCCACCCAGGTGCCCCTGGAGTGGAGGTCTTAAAAACTTTTTCCCACAGTGACTTAATGTCACCTAGTTTTCTCTTAGCCATCAGACACTCCTAAAGCTAGCATTGGGTTGAAGAAAAGGAATCCAAGCACAGGAAATGAAAATGGTTATTAGTCTTCTCTTGAATCAGAATCCACTTGTTAGGTCTGTTCTTTTCCCAGACATGAGAGTTTCAACTCCATCACATACCCAGAAGGTTGTATAAAACAGAGTAGAGAACAAGCTGCCTTTGTGTTAAGACAGGAAGTTATCCAGTATTGTTTTGCTTTAATAACCTGGGAGCCAAGAAATGGATGCCTGCCTGGGTCTGCTGATTTGTCTCAAACTGAGAAGCTCGCCTGTGTATGTATTCTGATGGTGGCTTTTTAGATCATTGCTGTTTCAGGTAGACTAGTCGTCCTTCTTGCTCTAGGTAGGCTTTTGCTGTTGCTACTTATAGCCTAATGACATTTAGGTGTCAGGCGCCTTTTATTTTACTCATATTTTACTTCACCTATCAGCAACATTCATCACAGTAGACTGGTTTCTTCTGTCAGTTTTCTTTGACACACAAAGGTTTCCTGATTTTCCTCTTATTTAACTGGCTTTTTTTTTTTTTTAACCTACATATTTCATTTAGTCCCATAGCCCCCCTCTAATGTTTACTTGTACTTTTTTAAGCCCCTTATTTGCACGGCTTACCCATGTATTGTTTTTCGTTTTCTTTTTTTTTTATTAAGAAAATACAGGCACACAGTTAAAAAACAACAGCAGCAGCAACAAGTGGTTCTATAAGAAGTCTAGTAGAAAACACTGTCCCTGTGAGATACCACCTTCAAAGCTTGGCTGTTCCTTTTGGTATTTACCTCCATCTTTCTAAATAATATGCTTATAATGCTGTTCTTGTCATTCCCTCACCCTTTCCCCCATTTACATTCTGTTGACTTTCTAGATGGAAAATAAAGTTGTGTTGTTTTAGTCCTCTTTTTCCTTGTCTCTGTCCTTCCATACAACAGCCTTGGGTTACATTAATAAGCAACTTTTACCTTATTATCAAGCCAAGAAGCATATTATGATATATTTTTACTTAGAAATGTTTTCCTAATGCTGATTGCTTTTTATTGTTTTTATTTTATTTTATTTTTTTTTAAATAACTCTCATTGTTTGCCATGGGGTCCTATCACTAGTTCTTGGCAAGCAACTATCAGTTGCTTCTGAATACTTTTTCCTATTTTTTAGATACATTGTATAATTACCAGTCTGGATAATTTTCTCATAAATCATTCCTGGTGCCCTCTTTTCTTCTCCTGTATTATTTGGCTTTCTGTCATCTTTGGAAGAAGTAGGTCTTCACCTTTGTGTTGGAGCTGTGTTTCTTAGATGCCTTGTTTCTCTTAGTTCTTCTGCTTCTTGATTGAGACTTTGGTATAGAATATTATATTGGAAATAATTTTTCACCAATTTTGAAATCATTTTCTTTGCCTTCTAGCTGTCTGTGTTTGAGGTGAGGCATTTTTTATGTTTTTTTAATTTTTTTAAAAATTTTTCATTCTTCCTCCCACAACTTTCAGGATTGTATCTGTACCTGGTATTCTGAAAAATCATGGTAATGGCCTTAGTTGGTCTGAAAAATTATATCCCTCAGGTCTGGAAAATCCATGTTGGCTCAGACTTTTCAATGTTTGATGTTACCTTCATAGAAAAAAATCAGTTTCTTTTCATTCTTACATGTCTGTTTGGTGAAATGACTAGTTGCTAGCCTAAGCCAGTTATGGGAAATCTGATGATTTAGAATGACAACCCTACCATGTGACCTGGGGATAGATACATGAATGAGAGTTCTAGACAGAGACAGAAGTGATCAGAGGCATGTGTGGAGGAGAGGCAGAGGGCGGAGTGGTGACTTAGAGTATCTGATTTTGTATATGATAGAATTCTGGAACAGAATAGGTCCTATATGATAAGTTAGGAAAAAAAAGAATTATTTTGTTATAGTAGACCTTTTAAACCAAATATTGAGGAAAAAAGTATTCATGATATTTTCTACAGATGATAAGCTGGGCTTTATTCATGGGGGGCTATTGCAAAAGGTATAGGGACCACTGCAGTGGGGTCATGAGTTGGGGGAGAGAGAGATTGGATTCCACTCTGAATATACTATGGGGAAATGAGCATTTATAACGTATAGCCAGGGAGCAGGGAGGGCGTCCATGGCCCAAGTCTGGCTAGAGTGATCAGACATCAGCTGTGGGGGGCAGGACGGGCGATTCTGGCCAAACCAGTTTTTCAGGACTCTTGCTACTACTGGACAGTGCAGAGAGAAACATGGAAGTCCCGACGCTGAGGCCTGGTTGAAAATGCCCTCAGAGGAGCTTGAATTGAGTGTTCAAGGAGAGAATGTCACAACGCACTGAGCTAAGGAAAAGCGAAGTGTCTAGGGAACTGTTGGGAGCAAGCAAGGATTTGGTAAGAATGGTTGGTGACACTGCAGCATGCAAGGCCTTGTATTTTCTATTATTCCTGTCTAGGCAACTAGTTCTCCATCTTTTCCCCCTCCATTATAAGTATACGTAATACTCGGCCTTTTCTGGGACTGTGCACGATCCTGGAAAGCCATCTCTTTCGTTGAATAAAATCTAATGGCATGCAAGAGGGTGATGGTATGTATTGAAATGAATATCATACACACACATCCTATTCTTAGTGGTTTGCGGTACAGCATTTAAAACTTCTTCATAAAAAATCCAATAATTGGTTTTGGAAAGAGCTAAGTATATGTACCTCTAGTAAAACTTAGGGAGAGGGCAGGAAGAGCATACATATAAAACATTAGGGATGGGAAAGGGATGTAACCGTAATTAAAAACTATATGAGGTACAGCCAAACAGTAATTCACTTTAAAATCTTAGTGAAACAGGTGGTTTGTGACAAAGATGTAAATCATGAACTATGATTCCTAAAGTTCACAGTGGTGGTAGATAGATGTTTCCCAAAATTCCAGTTTTTGCTTGGTATCTTAAATTGTGGTATTAACTCATTTAATCCTTGCAGTAATCCTATGAGGTAGTTGCTATAAAATATCCCTGTTTTTCAGAGCACAGAGAGATGGAAGTGTCTTGCCCAAGGCCACACAATACAAAGCTAAAATTCAAAACCTACCTAGCCAAGGCTCCAGAGCCCACGCTTTTATCCACTGCACTTAGCTCTGATGGCATTAAAAAGGGTAAACTATTTGGATACTTTGGTGTTAGAAATACCATTAGTAGCTGCAGTGCCCACTGGGGAGCCTTAGGCTCAAAAGTCATTCAGACAAGTAAGACCTGATTAAGTCACACTTGATGTCAGATTGACATAGATGGATATCGCACAGGAAACAGCATGCCAGCAGAGCAGTGACAGCCATTTCTCTTCCATGAGAATCCTTGCAGTTTTGTGTAGGGGTTAGTTTTTGGCTCATGAAGTGACCGCTTAGGTGTGAGGGAATGAGTCTCACAGAGGTGGGTGCAGAGCTACTCTGTTGTATTAGTTTCCTGTGGTTGTTGTGACAAATTGCCACAAACTGGGCACATTAGAACAACAGAAATTTATTCTCACATTTCTAGAGGCCAGAAGCCTGAAATCAAGGTGGATAGGACGGCAGGACAGGGTTCTCTGTGGAAGCTCTAGTGAAGAATCCATTCTTTTCAGCTTCTGATGGCTGGTCTTCACATCTCTGTCTCCTCTGTGCATCTCTCTAAAAACTGTTACTCCTGCCTCTCTTATAAAAGGATACATGTGATTGCATTTAGGGCCCACCCAGATAATCCAGGGGAAGCACCTCCTCTCAAGATCCTTAACTTGATCACATATTTTGCCATATAAGGTCATCTTTTGTTCACCCTATCACATCTGGTTAGAACACACATACCTATCCCAAATAGGAACCAGTATCTTTTGTAACTTTTATGTGCAGCACAGTCTCCCTGCAGTCTCAATAGGGACATGTCCCTATACTGAGGGACTCTCAAAGCTCTGGCATCCTTCCAGATATTCATCGTTCATTTTGCAGTTCTCTCACTTTAGATTTATTTCATCAATAGGATTTTTACCATAATTGGTGTTGTTGCTAACACAACTGACATTTCACTTTTATCGGGTTTTAGGCCTGATAAAAGAACTAGTTAATGGAAAGTCTGATTTGTCCATAAAAGAGGATGGGTTTTGTGCACCTACTCAGTGACATATTATTTAGAATATGTCACAAATGATTACTATATATTATTTTATAACCTTTCATGATTTGTTGATACTATCATAGGCTTTGGGAGTAGCAGTGAGTTGATGATAGTACACGGAGTCCTTTCTTTTTTCTTTTCCTAAAGATGAGGATATGTCAGTGAGGATTTGTTTCAGGTTCTGCAGATACTAAAAAGATACTGTGACCTTTGAATAGTAGCAAAAGATGTTCTTAAGGATTAGAGAAACCTAAGTAGTAACATGATGGTTTGGGGCCATTGGGCAAGCATGCAGTAAGGAACAGGAGAGTTATACAAGCTATTCCAATGTCAAGATGCATTATACGGTTTCAAAAAAGTACATTCATTAATACTGTCACCAATCTTACCGGAAAAACTTTTAAAATTTGGGAAGCTGGCAGGCTCACAGTGGCGGTAGATGTAAGTTTTCCAACTTTGTGACCCTGCCCTGCTTGAAATCTCAAGTTTGATCATTGGCAACAAATTACTGTTACTTGCTTTTCTTGAAATGACAGGCTCATTTCATTCGTTTTCAAGAAAATGTCTTCCAAATACCTGAGTTTGAGTAAGCATAATTTGTTAGTCATTCTTCTTCTCCTTCTCCTTTAAATGTTTATTTGTTTTGAGAGAGAGTGCACCTGAGCGAGTGAGCTGGGAGGGGCAGAGAGAGGAGAGAAAATCCCAAACAGGTTCCACTGTCAGCACAGAGCCTGACTTGGGTCTTGATCCCAAGAGCTATGAGATCATGACCTGAGCTGGAATCAAGACTCTTGACTCTTAACTAACTGAGCCACCTAGGTGCCCCATTAGTCATTCTTTTGAATAAAAACGGTGTTGCGTGAAAAGATGCTAGTTCAGTTTACAACTTCCCTCAATACAACCATTGCACTTCAGTATGGAGCAGAAATGCTTTAAAATGAAGTTCCCATTTTGCCACACAGATTATTAAAACGGTGCGTACTAAAAGGGTTGACATTTGATAAAATGATTTTTACTGTTTCATCAAGGATATTCTTTTTTTCTTTTTAATTTTTAATGTTTTTTTTCTTGAGCTGGAAAGAGAGTGAGAGACAGAGGATGAGCAGGGGGGAGGCCAAGCGGGGGGAGACAGAATCTGAAGCAGGCTCCAGCTGTTAGCACAGAGCCCAATGAGGGGCTCGAACCCACAAACTGTGAGATCATGATCTGAGCCGGAGTTGGACGCTTACCCCACTGAGCCACCCAGGCGCCCCTCATCAAAGATATTCTTAAGTGAAACTGGCATTAACAATAAGGAAAAAAATCTATATGTGCTTGGTAGTAAAGAATATGATGATTTCTGGTTCAGTTTGGAGCCTCTGGCTTAACTCCTGCTAAGTTGGTAGCAGATTTACTAACCATTAATTTTGCGTCATCAGTATAAATGTCAGCAGAGTTAAAAAGAGAAATAACATCTTAGTATTAACAATGAAAATAACTTTGACTAAGCAGACCTCCAGAAAGGGTTTAGGAGACATCCATTTGTCTGTGAACCACACTTTGAAAACAGCTGCTTTAGGGGATTATAGCATGTATTTTTGACTTATTAAAGTCTGAATGGTATATCTTCACTTTTCTTGGGCAATGCAAGATTCATAGAGCCATTACCCTCCAACCCTCCTTTATTTTATCGTTGTTGTACATGTTACATGTTTTAAACATAAAATATTACTGTTGAAGTTGTCATGTTTAAGTTTTATTTGCTTGTCTTGTCATTCCTTTCTGCATCCCTTACCTTCCTTTTAGGATCATTTACTTTTCTTTATGTGGGTTGGCTGCATTCATATAGATTTGAATATGTCTTTATTTTGCCTTATGGATTGTGTATTGAGGTTTTGTTATTATTGTTTTGCATATGGGCTTTCAGTTTTTCTACCACCATTTGTTAAAGACAGTCCTTTCTTTTTTGAATGGCCTTTGCACCTTGTCCAAAAACAGTTGACTATATTGGCATGGTTCTGCTTCTTGGTTGTCTGTTTTGTTCCACTCATTTGTATGTTTCTCTTTTCCTCAATACCACACTGTCTTGATTAGTGTAGCTTATTATATTTTCTTGAAATTGGATTATATTTTTCAAAATTGCTTTTGGAAATTCTAATTCTTTTTTTTTTTTTCGCATGTAACCTTTATTTTTTTAAAGCTAATTTACTATATCAAATTTTTATTTTTTAAATATAACTTATTGTCAAATTGGCTAACATACAGCGTGTAAAGTGTATGCTCTTGGTTTTTGGGGTAGACTCCCATGGTTCATCGTTAACATTCAATACCCAGTGCTCATCCCAACAAGTGCCCTCCTCAATGCCCATCACCCATGTTCCCCTCTGCTTATAACCTTTAGATCACTTTGACAATATATACAAAGGAGCATCCTGGGATTTTGATTGGGACTATGTTGAATCCATATAAATGAGGGAGAGTTGATATTAATAACATTTCCTATTTTGTGAACATGGTATATTTTTCTCTGATTGTTTTGGTGCTCTTTGATTTCTTTCATCAGTGTTGTGTTGTTTTCCACACACAAGTCATACACATTTTTGTTAGATATATACCTAAGTACTTCATTTTTGGGGGGTAATATTATAAGTGGTATTTTTTAAAATTTCAAACTCCAATTATTCATTGCTGATGTATAGTAATATAATTGACATCTTGATTGATTATTACATTTATCAGTTCTAGTAATTTCTTTAATTTTAACTTTAACTTGTTGCAGTCTACCTTCAAATATATTTTACTTATGTCACGCATAGTATGGACCTTAACAAGAATGTACTTCCATCTCTCCCATTCTCATCTTTTGAATACTTGTCATACATTTTACTTTTACGTATGTTAGAAACCCCAAAACACATTGTTACTGTTTTTTACTTTTATATAGCCTCTCTTAAAAATTAAGCTTTGAGGGTGCCCGTGGATGTCTCCACTCAGTTGGCTAAGTGGCTGACTCTTGGTTTTGGTTCAGGTCATGATCTCATGGTTCCTGGAATTGAGCCCCATGGTGGGCTCTATGCTCACAGCATGGAAGCTGCCTGGGATTCTCCCTCT
>NC_043717.1:37124733-37209512 GCF_006229205.1 Suricata suricatta
GCCCATTTCTTCACTGGGTTATTTGTTTTTTGGGTGTGGAGTTTGGTGAGTTCCTTGTAGATTTTGGATACTAGCCCTTTATCTGATATGTCATTTGCAACGATCTTTTCCCATTCTGTTGGTTACCTATTAGTTTTCTTGATTGTTTCCTTTGCAGTGCAGAAGCTTTTTATCTTAATGAGGTCCCAAGAGTTCAGTTTTGCTTTCATTCCCTTGCCTTTGGGGATGTGTCGAGTAGGAAATTGCTGAGGTGGAGGTCAAGGAGGTTGTTTCCTACTTTCTCCTCGAGGATTTTGATGGTTTCCTGTCTCACATTCAGGTCCTTCATCCATTTTGAATTTATTTTTGTTTAATGTGTAAGAATGTGGTCTAGTTTCATTCTTCTGCATGTTGCTGTCCAATTCTCCCAGCACCACCTGCTAAAGAGGCAGTCTTTTTTCCCCATGGATACTCTTTCCTACTTTGTCAAAAATTAATTGGCCGTACATTTGTAGGCCCAGTTCTGGGTTCTCTATTCTATTCCATTGGTCTATGTGTCTGTTTTTATGCCAATACCATACTGTCTTGATGATGACAGCTTTGTAGTAGAGGCTAAAGTCTGGGATTGTGATGCCTCCCGTTTTGGTTTTCTTCTTCAATATGACTTTGGCTCTTCGGGGTCTTTCATGGTTCCATACGAATTTGAGGATAGTTTGTTCTAGCTTTGAGAAGAAAGTTGGTGTAATTTTGATGGGGATTGCTTTGAATGTGTAGATTGCTTTGGGTAGTAATGACATTTTCACAATGTTTATTCTTCCGATTCATGAACAGGGAATGTTTTTCCATTTCTTTGTGTCTTCTTCAATCTCTTTCATAAGTTTTCTTTCGTCTCCCTCTCTTTCTGCTCCTCCCCTGCTTGTGTGTGTGCATGTTCTCTCTCTCTGTTTCTCTCTCTCTGTCTCTCTCCCTCCCCCTCTCTCTCAATGAATAAATAAAACTTAAAAATAAAATAAACTTCAAGGTAAAATTTACGTATATTTTATTCCATCTGTTTTTAGGTGTTTGGTGAATTTTGACATATGTTGTATATATACACTCTGTGGTCTTTTGAAGATTGGCTTCTTTTACTCAGCCTTTGGGATCCTTTGAGATCCATTCATGCTATATCAATAGCTTTATTCCTTTATATTGATAAGTAGAATTCTATTGTATAGGTGTACCACAGTTTATCCATTTACCTGTTGAAGGATATTTTGAATTGTTTCCTGTTTTAATTGATTATGAATAAAGCTGCTAAATAAACACAGTTTTTTTGTATGTATATATAGGTTTTGGTATGAACATAAGTTTTCACATTTTTAGGGCAAATACTTAGGAGTGAGATTGCTGGGTCATGTGATAGATGTATGTTTAACTTTGTACTTGTCAGATTGTGTACTAAAGTGGCTGTACTATTTTGCATTCTCATTAGCACTGTGTGAGAGTTCCAGTTCTGCATCTTCATTAACACTTGGTATTGTCACATTTAAAAAATTTCATGAACCTTGAGGGCATTATGCTAATGAATCAAGTCAAAAAGAAAAGGCAAGTACTATATGATCTCACCCTAACTGTGTGGAATCTAAAAAAGTAGAACTCCTGGAAGGAGTGATTAGGTAGATCGGTGTTTGCCAGGGGAGATGTTGGTCAAAAGGTAAATAAACTTAAGTTGTAAGATGGATACGTTCCGAGGGAATCTAATGTATAGCATAGTGATTTTAGTTAACAGTACTGTATTATATTCTTGAGAGCTGGCTGCTGAGTGAGTAGATCTTAAATGTTCTCACTATGCACATAACTCTCTCAGGTGATGGATTTGCTAACCTTATTGTAGTAATAATTTCACAATATAGACATATATCAAATCATCATATTGTAAACCTTAAACTTAACATGATGTTTATATATCAATTATATCTCAGTCAAGTAGAAAATTTTTTTAGCCATTCAGTTAGGTATGTAGTGGTATATCATGGTTTTGATTGATTTCTGTGTAATGGGTCTTAAAATTGGGTCATAGGAGTCTTTCAGCTTCATTCTTTTTGAAAATTATTTTGACTATTCTAGTTTCTTTGTTTTTACATTTAAATTTTATGATCACTTCATCTGTATCTACAGAAAAATCCTGTTGGGATTTTGTTCAGGATTGCATTAAATCTATGAATTAGTTTAGGAGAGACTTACTTTAATGCTGTTGAATCTTCTAATTCATAGACATAGTATCCCTGCACTTATTTGGGTCTTCTTTGAATAAGTCATTACTGTTTTGTAGTTTTTAGCATACGGATTCTGCTCTACATATTTTGTTAGAATTATATGTACATATTTCATGATTTTGGAGCTATTTTAAATGGCATTTAAAAATATTGTTTCCAATTATTCATTGTTAGGACATAAAAATACAATTTATTTTTTGTATATTGATCTTGTATCTTGTGTCTTTGTTAAACTTGCTTATTAGCGAAAGGAGGTCCCCCCCCCCACCTTGATTTTGTTTTTTTGGGGTCAATTGTGTTTTAAGGAAACATTAAAAAAAATAAAATGTCTTTTGTAATTGTCCCTGCAGTTACCATTCCTGATGGTCTTTATTCTGTGTTCTGCATCAAGATTTTCATCTGATATAACCTTATTACTGCCTGAGGATTTTTTTTTTTTTTAAACATTTCTTAGACTGTAGGTCTGCTGGTGTTGAATTCTTTCAGCTTTTGCGTATCTGGAAAAGTGTACTTTTACCTCTTTTTAAAAGATGGTTTTGCTGAGTGTAGAATTGTAAGTTGGCAAGTTTATTTTCCTTTCAGTAACTCTAAAGATGTTCTATTTTATTCTAGCTTGCACTGATTCAGGCAAGAAAATTTTCTATGCCTGTGTTGCGGCCTGAACAGTCTGTCTACGCAGTTAGGCTTGAGATGGTTTTAGGGCTTATATCCTTTGTTTTCCCATTCTCAAAGATTATGGTCATGCATTCTCAAGTATCCAGTGTCTGAAAACATTTGTTTCACACATTTTCTCTTGTTTTTAAGTTATTTTATTCAGGAGTAAAATTGGTCCATTTTACTGCATCTTGCCTGCAAGCAGAAATCCAAAGACTTAGGAATTTTAAATATCAAAATACCTCATAGAGTGGAAGATTGAAATGTCAATAAATATGTCATTCCAGTAATCAGATGTTTGTCGTATGTAGAGAAACTAGATTTAAGGTTTCTCCTAAGACTGATGGGTCCATGCTTTATTTCACTGATTTCAAATAGAAACTTATTTATTTTAAAGTTTTTAATGTTTATGTATTAAAAATTTTTTTTTTACGTTATTTATTTTTGAGAGAGAGAGACACACACAGAGCGCGAGCTAGGGATGGTCAGAGAGAGAGGAAGACACAGAATCCGAAGCAGACTCCAGGCTCTGAGCTGTCAGCACAGAGCCACACGTGGGGCTCGAACCCATGAACCGCAAGATCATGACCTGAGCCGAAGTAGGCCACTTAACTGACTGAGCCACCCAGGCCCCCCAGTGTTTATGTATTTAAGAGAGAGAGAGAGAGAGACCAGGGAAGGGGCGGAGAGGGAGAGAGAGACGCAGAATCCAACGTGTGCTTGAACCCATGAACCACGAGATCATGGCCTGAGCTGAAGTCACCTGAGCCACCCAGAAATAGAAACTTAAATATGAGCTTACTAGATATTTAAATTAAGTTGAAATCGTATTTTGGATGGCCACTTTTCGTATTTTACATAAAAATATTTTAAATGAGTATTTAGTGTTACACGGCATCTTTCTTTTAACTCCAGATTCTTGGTACAGTGTGCTTTTAGGACTGATCAGATGAACTTTTTCAAATTAGTGGAGCACATTGTTAAAAGAGACACTAATAATAGGAGATACTGAATTTGCATGATACTTTTATCCTTTCAATTTCTGAGTTAAAAATCTTTTAAATCATATTGGAAAAATTTGTTGTTATGATAGGCTGGAGTAGCGTTGCGTTTTAGTGGCTTTATAGACATGAACCTGTGTGAAATATCTAAGGAGTGGGTAATGCAACTGTTGGTTCCTTGATCTTTATTAATCAACAAATAATTTGTGTTTTGCTGTTTTGCTCATTCTTAACAGTTTGTAGATCACAGTGGCAGACCCAGTTTTCCTCAGTAATTTTTTGAGTGTTACTGATTCATAGGAGTTTTATATATTCTGAATGTGAATGCTTTACCATATGTGTTGAAAAGTGTATTTTCTCAGTTTGTGACTTGCCTTTATAGTTGTGGGCATGTGCTGCGCGCGCGCGTGTGTGTGTGTGTTATAAACTAAAGTGTCAAACGTTGATGTCATGACTTGGATTTTTTTGGTCTGTGTTTAAACCATTCCTAACCTATGCTGATAATCAAAGACATTTTCCTGTTTTCTTCTTATAGGTTTAGATAGGTTTGCCTTTTTACATTAAGGTCTTTAATTCATGTGGGATAGGTTTTTGTATGTGTGGATATAGAAGTCTAAGGTCTTTTGTGTGTGTGTGTGTGTGTGTGTGTGTGTGTGTGTGTGTGTGTTTTTTCGGGTCTCTTCCCCCCCCCCCGTTCTTTACAAGTACTATTTTGACTCACCATTTTTTGGTTAGGTTATTATTTGCCTATTTTGTTAGGAGTTTGCATATATAGAGAGGTGTATTTCTGAGCTCTTTATTCTGTTGCTAAATACTTGTATTTATGTATCAGTTCTCTTTATTTATCTTTATTGTAATTCATGATATCTGGTACAGTGCCAACTTTCTTTTGGGTATATTTGTGTAGTGTTTCTTTCTCTGTCTTTTTTATATTTTAGATGTGTTAATAAATTGCATAAATCTGTAATAAAAAGTCTGTTGACAATCTTTTTTAAAAAACGTTTATTTTTGAGAGAGCAAGCACACGTGTGTGCCTGGTGAGAGAGGGGGTGGGTGAGGATCTGAAGCAGGCTCTGTGTTGACAGCAGCGAGCCAGATATGCAGCTCAAACTCACAAACTGAGGGATCATGACCTGAACCGAAGTCAGATGCTTAACTGACTGAGCCATCCAGGCACTCTGCTGACAATCTGTTATTCTTAGCTAGCATATTTATTTTATTTACATTTTGTTGTGATTACTATAGTGCATTAAACAATATTCATTTAAGATATCCACATATTGATCACCTTCTTTGCTCTACTTTTTTCCCCACGTTTTCATGTTTAGTGACTTTTTGAATATAAAGAATTTTCTTCAGAGCTGTAGAAACTCTTTTAGGCCAGGGATATCACAGTCTTGTGTTTGGTTTTGGCCTATACTTTGGATTGCTGTTAGTTGAGGACTGTGTATAGTTAAATTCTTGCCTGAAGTTTTTATGTTCTACCTAGGTTGCATGAGTTTGGGGTTTTGGTTACAAATACTCAAGAGCATTTCCTCTCCAATCATTGCCATTATGGAATGGACAGTTTTCCTTGTCTTTCAATACCAGTTTTAAAATAAAAATTTAAAAATTGTATTATTATCCTATTTTAGTTTACACTTAGGTTGAAGGTGTGTAGCCCATTGAGGTCTCAGTGTTATGGTGGAGTGTCTTATTTGACTCCTTCTTGAGTGGCCCCCAGATTTGTGTTCTGTCCCCTGAATGAGGCCTCTAAACCTAGCACTCAGGTTCACACACACTTTCAAATGGCTTCAGTGCAAAAAATTGCTTCAGCACTCTCTCTAACCAACCCCCCCCCCCCCCCCCCCCCCCCCCCCCCCCCCCCCCCCCGCCCTCAAGTTCTTCCTTACACCTCAAGCCCATTCTTCCTAATTATCTTACTAGGGAAAGTTCACATTAAGAACCTTGTGTTATTCCCACGGCCACAACTGGTTATCTGATGTTTTTAGTTTTTAGCAGAGTGGTTGGTTGTCCAGGTTGCCTTAAACCCCAACCCTTTAAATTTTATGGCCTGCATGGAAAAATAATTTGTACTCATGGCCAGTAGAAACTATTGAAGGTGCTTAATTGGTGATGGTACGTAAATAGTGGCTCTGGCTGAGAGGTGGCCCCTTGGAGGATTTTTGCCTGGCAGCCCCAGAGGCTGAGGCTACCTCTCTTCCAGCACTCCTATTACCCTGTTTCCATTGCATGTGTTATAGAGCGTTCTGTGTAGAATATGAATCACAGAAACAGAACTGTGTGTATGTGTTAAGTTTTTTAGTGATAAGAAAGGAAGGGAACTGCAGATCCTGAATCATGCTGGGCCAGTACAGAATTACACAGGAAAGAAAAATGTAATTAGCTAGGTTCTTTCTTTACAATAGAAGAAAATATTGGCGAATGTTTATCAGGTCAGGGGCTGGGGACTTTCTAATTTTGAGACTAACATACATACCATAAAGGAAGTGGTGGTTGGTTTTGAGAAAATAGGAACTTTTTACATCAAAAACTTGGTAAAGAGTTCAAAGGCAAATGCAAACTGGGAAGAGATATTCTGCAACAACAACAACATTATATGTAAAAGCCTTTTACATATAAATAGCACCTGACAAATCATTTAGGAAAAACTGTTCATAATCCAATAGAGAAATGTGCACAATTTATGAACAGGTTGATAGTCATGAAAGAAGGTAGTAAACTCAGTAAATATTTGGATAAAAGTAATCAGAACTGAAAATGAGCACTGCTGGTGGAAGATTACATTGGTTCTGCTTTGCTGCTGGGATTATCAAAGCTTAAATTGTGCTTTCTGTTTGACTGTGAGGAATTTTATCCCGAAGAAATATAAATTGTCCAAATTATGTTCATTGGGTAATAATTGTAAGAACTTGATTAACAACCAGATCCTCTTCAGTAGAAACAAATTGTGGCTTATCTCTTCAGTAAAATGCTAGGAGATGTTAAATTTGATGTATATTTATATGTTTTGATATGGCAACCAGTTAATACTGAATTAAAGAAATAGTACAAATCTTTGTATGCAGTTTTATAAACTATTTGAATATATGCATAGAGAAAAGTCTTGAAGGGTATATTCAGACTGGTTAACAAGCTTTTTTTTTTTTTTTTTTTTAAAGTATGTCTTTGGGGATGGGCCTTTACTGTGTTGCAGTTTCTCTTCTTTTAGGGGTATTATTTTATTGTTATTTTAGGGTTGTTCATTTATTTAGTAAATAAATTGAAGTGCCTACTACAGATTAGACAGTTAAGCTTCTGTTCAGCTCAGGTCATGATCTCAGAGTTTCTGAGCCCAAGCCCTGCATTGGGCTCTTGCACTGACAGTGTGGAGCCTGCTTGGGATGCTTGCTCGCTTGCTCGCTCTCTCACTCAAAAAAATAAACATTAAAAAAATTGTAGAATTCAAAGCAGATGATGTTCAGTGAAGCTTATGCTGATAAATGCAATGTCTCCTCCCTCTTTCCTCCAATGGAGTGTTTGATTCTTTCTTTTTTATGTCTATTTATTATTATTTTAGAAATGTTTCTAAAACAAATGAATGCATGCCTTAGTACCACAGATATTAACTGGGACAGTATATATTATAGCAATTATCCAGGTTATAGCAGGCATAATGGATATAGTGTTTCTTACCTTTATGCAAATTTGGTCTGCTTAATTTTGTTGTAGATGGCTTTCTTCCTTTCTGTATATTTTTGGAAATTTGAAATAAATGTGTACAGCTAAAATGACAGGGAGAGTGATTGCATGTAAGATTGCCTCTGTCTTCGTCTAGATAAATAATAGACCCTGTGGAGTAGCAAACAAATGAGGTAAAATATAAACTATAATGCCTACTGCTTTATATGGGAAATCACAAGATCACTTTGGGCTTTTTTTCATAGAAATCACTCTGCTGAAATTCTTTCTCTTACTTTCCTTACCTTCAGATTTAAAATATACATCATTTTAAAGATTATTTAAGACTTAATATACATGCTTGATTTGAAGAAGTGTTATCAATAACTTGACTGTACCTTGTCTACATGGTGTTACATTTAGCATGATATAGAAAAGAAATATTTGGAAAATAACATAGGTATTTTGACAAAATAGCTTTTTTCAAATTTAATGCTGGCCCCGGGAGGGTATACATCTGTACACGTGTGCTGATGTAGAGTTCGTTAGTTTGTTTGGCTGCATGCATCAGCAATAAGGGTTTTAGAGTTACTGGTAATCCCGCAACTTGTTGACTGATCAGACAGGATAGCCTAGTGTGCTCTGTTGCAGCTGTATGCTAAAGAGAGACAATGACAACACTAGGTAAACTAAGGGGATATAATGCAGAAGGTACAAAAAAAGTAGGCTGAAACCTTGTGGGAACCATCTGAAAAATGTTATATGTGTTGTCCGAACTGGTGTATTATCCTTTATGTATATGAACAGTAGTGTTTTTATGCCACAGGGGGCTTTTGAATATGGGAACGTGGTGCTTTTGTTTATTTGGATTCGCGCGCGCATGTGTATGTGTGTGTGTATGTGTGTTTAAACTGTTACATTTTATATGATTTAAAATAAAGCAAAGTGAGAACTGGTAAAGAACTGTGAGGCTAAGTCTTCCTTTGGGATGGTAGGAACAGGAAGTGGCGATCTTACACTTTTCTACTTGGTGTAGAGTAAGCTAGTGTGTAGAAGAATTGTAAGAGAAAGAGCTGCTTATGGGGTCCTCTTTATTGGAAATGACTTTTAGGTCCCTAGGCATGGTCTCAGTTGAACACCTTACTGCTTACACTGTACTGTAACCTCAAAGTACTGTTTGGATCCTACTTAATAATAACTGTGACCTTGAACACAGGATTTGCTTTCTTTGTGGCTCAGTTTTCCTATCAGTGAAGTAGGATCTCCCTATTTCATAGAGAAATTATGAGAATTAAATAAATAAATATTTGTAAAGTGCTTAGAATAATGCCTGGTACATTATCAAAGGCTCAAATATTAGCTATCAACACTCAGTTTACTAACTTACCTAGTTTTGATTTCAGTAGTGTATTTCTGTAAGAATATTGTAATAGCAAAGCATTTTCAATAGTTTGTTTGAAAAGAATGGTATGTAGGGTGCCACAATAGTCTCCTGCATGATGCTTGCTTCCTCATTAGTACCCAGCACATCCACTGAAGGAAGGAGCAGTAGGTCCAGAGAGGCTGAGAAATCCAGGAGCAAGACTGATAGGCTTAGAGTTTGTTACACTGCCTTTATTGTTATGCAAAAGATGGATATTAGTTGAAAATTGGAGCGAGGAAGATAGGGTAGATGAACAGATGTGTAAGTTCTTGCATCTTCTCTAAATTGTTAACTATGGGTAACAGTTAACTGGCTTCCTTTTTCCTTCATCCTTTTTGTATGTGTTAGTGATTATTTTATTAGGTGGGTGGGATTTTTAAATTTATTTTCTTTTTTAAAAAATTGTTTTATTTTTTGGAGGGATGGAGGGAGCGAGCGAGCATGTGTGTGAGCTACAGAGGGGCAAAGAGAAAGAATCTTAAGCAGGCTCCATACCCAGTGTGGAGTTCGATGTGGAGATCTCCCGGCTGTGAGAGCATGACCTGAGCTGAAACAAGAGTGGACACTCAACTGACTGAGCCACCCAGGTGCCCCCCCCCCTTTTTTTGAAATGAAGGAAGAGAGCTACATACTCATTTGTTAAATAAAATAATTCTCAGAGACCGTCAGTTCCAGGCTGCTCTGGAACTCCACTGTTATAGGAATTTAGGCTTCTGCTTTCCTATGCTCCATCCTCAGCTTTTGCTTCCACCATCTAGGTGATTCTAGCCAAGGGGAGGAGGGGTTGAGGCGCAGCATGACCTTCCTTGTATGCCATTGCCGGAACTTAATCTCAGACTACACCCACAAGGCTGGCAGGGGATCCCATAATTTTTCTGTAGAAACCTATGTCTAATTAAATTTAGGGGTTCTGTTAACAGAAGGAGGAGAAAGGATATCAGGGACACCTAGAATCCTGAAGCAAGTTGCAGAACAATGTATATATAAGTGGGGAAAAATATATCAGCTTGCATCTGCACAAAATCATCTTGAATATATAGAAAAGTTTTAATGTTGCTTCTGGGAAAGGGAACTGGGTGGCTAGGGTCAGGATTAGGAGACAGACTTTTCACTGTATATTCTTTAGAATTGGTGATGTGTACATTTTAATTTTTCAACAACAGTAAACAGATACGACATCTGATCTACAAGTTCAGGACTAGATAGGTCATTAACAATCAGTAATTCTTAAGACTATCATTTTAAGTGTGTAACGTTTCCCTCATTAAAAAAAAGTGTGAGTTGAAATTTCAAAAAATGATTTAGATTCAGGTAGTTTGAACTCCTTCAGATTTGTAAGGTGTTTGAGAAGCAGCCAGGGAAAGGCATTGCTTAATGTCTGGAAAAAGGAAGAATTCTCATTAGTTTTGAGACCTATTTCTGGGAACGATATCAGCTTTAACAGTGCAAACATTTTTAGGGCTTGAGGGGAGCACGTAAGGATACTGTATTTATTTAGAAATTTATTATGGAAATTCAAATCAAATAAATGAATTATGCAATTAATTCAGGAGGGATGCATCATATATATGTATATGTATGTGTGGGTATATATTATATATAATATTAATACTTCACATGTTTATGTCATAGAAGCCCAAGGAATCTTTTTTAAAAAAAAATGCAGCTCTTGAATTGTATCCAAAGTAAGAAGTCTCTTTTCTAACTCTAAGATAGCTTAGTAATTCATGCTTTATTTCTTTGCACTGATATGAGCCAAAGATGGTGCATTTTAATTTTTGGCATATTTAAGTTTTCTTCTTTTCTAATTGAACTGGATTAAACTTGCTTATGAGTTATACCTATTCGTTGGTCTGATGTCTGGAGCTACTCAAAGTGTAATTAATCTTATTTCCTGATCGACAGCTTTCTAAATTTTTGGGTAAAGCTTTAGCATCCCTAAAGGTTTTCTTCAGTTAAATAAACTTAAGTTATAAATAATTTTCATACAGGGGCATTGGGGTGGCTCAGTCGGGTTAAGCATCTGACTCTTGATTTTGGCTCATGTCATGATCTCGTGATCTCGCAGTTAGAGGCCCTTTCTCCCCCCCCCACCCCCCGGAAGTTTGCTTACTGACTGTGTGAAGCCTGCTTGGGATTTTCCTCTCTCTCCTTTCTCCCTCCTTCCCCTGTTCTCAGTCTCTCAAAATAAATAAACTTAAAAAAAATTCATATAATAGTTTCTCCATTCTTCACCAAAATTGTAGCTCTCTTTAAGTTATCACCTGTTAAAATGTGGCACTCAGAACTGGCGATAACGTTAGAGATCTGGTCAGAGTAGGTAGACCTTGGCGAGCTGATTATTGGTGTTGATTTGTATAATATGCTTTATTAATGTGTGTCATGAGTACTTTTTTGGTAGCTGTATTTCATGGATGACCTGTTGACCTGTAGTCTGCTTAAATCCCTTAATCTTTTTTAAACACTTGGCTGGCTGCCAAGCCGTCTTGTAGATCTCTGGCTGGCTTTTAGGACTTCTGTGCAAGACGGCATGCTTGTCTTTATTACATTGAACCTGAAAGCTTTGGTTCATTTAAAATCATTGGGGTATTTAAATCTACGTTAATTTTCTCTACCATTTGTATGTCCAAGCTACTTTAGTTAATCTTTTAAATTGGGAAAAAAATCATTTGTTTAAAAGTTGCTTATATTTAGCAATTCTAAAATATTAACATGCATCAGGGTGCTTGGGGAGCTCAGTGGGTTACATGTCCGAGTTTGGTTCAGGTCATGATCTCGTGGTTCCTGAGTTCAAACCTCGCGTCAGGCTCTGTGCTGACAGCTCAGAGCCTGGAACCTCTTTCAGATTCTGTGTCTCCCTCTCTCTCTGCCCCTCCCCTGCTTGCACTCTGTCTCCCTCCCTCCCTCCCTTTCTCTCTCAAAAAAATGTACAAAAAAAATTAATAAGTGTCATATATTAGCTAGACCCTTGACCCAAGTTTATCATATAACATTGTAGTTCTTAAACATTTTTAATTTAACATTAAAAAAGAAAATTAGTTACAGACCTGTGTTTAATGAGCTTTAAACTTCAACTGTCAAGGTTTAGAATTAGAGGGCAATAATAATATCACTGTTCTGAGAGAACTGATTTCTTAGATAATAAAAATAAAGCAGATACCATGCACCAATTATATTGAACATTATGGAAAATTATACTGTAATGGGAGGAAGATATTGAAATTGTCTACCTAGCTGGGAGGCTCTTAGTTTACTCTTATTTGATTCTAGTATTTAATGATTAACTTTATTTTCATTTCTCACTGTTTTTTTGCAGTAGGTGATAAAGATTATAGATGTGTAAGTCACTAACTAGAAGAAACTATAGGATGTAAGAGATTTTGTGAAAGACTTTGTTCATCCCCAGTGTAAGATACTCCATTATTTTTATAGGCTTTTCATTTATGAACATGAGAAATTTTACTTTCTTACTATTTAGCATATAGATCAAATATTCACTTGTTTCTAAGCTTTAAAAATCATCTTGCTGTACACTATCCTTTAGCCACATGTCTATCTAAACATAAATAAACATTAAAATGGTAGAATTTAAAAATTCACTTGTTGACTTCTACTAGCTTTGTTTCAAGTGCTCAATAGCCACATGTGCCTAGTGGATAGTATACTGGGCAGGACACATTATAGAATATTTTTATCATTGTAGAAGGTGCTCTATTGAATGATGCTGATCTAGATGCAAATGATTTTCACTAAAATTTTTAACTATCCTCACATTAAAAGGTAGAATGAATCCTAGAGGAAAGCATTATAATTCTTTAATGATTTTTATAAGAATAGAAATGGTATAGGTTAATTATGAAAAATCTAGAAAATAGAAGTAAAAAGAACAAAGTTTCTGTATGACTTTGTATTTTTAACATTTGTTTTATATTCTGGTCCTTTTTTCCCTGTGTATACTGTATGGGGATGATTTTACGTGTGTACACTTCAGGTAAAAAGAGCAAGAATATAAAAGCAACTATTTTCACAGGAAATATTTTTGCTTTATAGAAGTTTATCTAAACTTTGTTCTAAATCTAAACTATCTATATGTCTCCTATATCTATAGTTAGCCATTTGACTAAAAATGTTATAAAAATACTGTGTTCCATTCTAGATTATTGTATGAGTTAGGAGTATTGGAAATTATCCCCAGTTATTTTCCTTTAAAACATTGTTAGTATTTGCCTGTATCTAATATCAGGGTTTTCCTCAAACATGTCAAATAAATTCATGAAGTTTTACTATGAAATGGTGACACAGGCACTTGGAAACTTTATTCTGACTTTTTGCTCATCTTCATCTTATTTGATATTTGGCTCTGTCAGCAGCATCTTTGACCACCACTGTCTGTTGGTGGGTGCCTGCTGGCTTTGTTGGAACTTACTGTGAATTTGTTAGTGAAGCCTGAGTGGATGGGTAGGCAAATTTAAAGTCTGTCCATTCGGGCTTGTACCTGGTGTTATGCTTCATGATGATCAGTATTATGTATGGTATTCATTTTAGATGTGTGGTATGAGAAGTGGAAGAGAAGGCAATAGATGATCATGGTAGTGACCTCAGGGTATGGTGATAGGATGGAAGTATAGGGTGTTGCCATCTTTTTGCTTTTGGATCTTTAAAGAAAATTTCTTTGTGTTTATAACTTGAATCCTTTTTTCACTATGAAACCATATTTGCCTATAAATTTAATGACGTTCAGCCATAAGAAATTACCAGGGAGGAGTAGAAAAAGTTTCTAAATATCTTACTGAGAAGTTAAGAAAAAAGATAATAACTATTTAAATGAGTGCTTTATTTACAGTTATTATTCACTTTAAAGTCACTCATTTAATGTGAAATTAAGAATTGTCATAGTGTAGCCCAATAATTTTATGAATTTCTCTGATATTAAAAAGTACTGAAATAAATTATATTTTTGTACTTTTAACCATCTGCCAGATAGGATTATATATGACTTAAATAAAGAGGATCTTGAAATTTCATGCCTCCAAATTATAGTAATTTCTGAGACTTCAGCGTAGCATTCAGAGTCTTTTAATTATAGGGAAGCAGAATGATTAGTTTTTAGTGATTGTGATTTGGTACATACGCACATGCAGATAGCTAAGAGTGGAATAAGAAATGAAGACAGCCCTTTTGTAAATGTTAGGTTTTAAGGATAGTAGAGTCATCCCAGGATTTGCCTTGTTTAGGATGGCTTCTCCAAACTTGATGAGCATTTATGTGTGTGCTTTGCATAGGTAAATTTTAAGATAGACATTTTGAAACTGTCCATCAAAGGCTCTATATTTTACAGGAGAGGAAAAATCAAGAGATTTTAGGTGGGTACTTTGCCCCACATCACATATTCTTATCCCATCAAATGCTCTTGAAGTGGTAGTGACAGGATTTTTTGGTAACAGGAGCTATTCTAGTTCTTTCTTTGTGGTTACCAAACCTGGGAATGTACCCAGAGATTTGAGAAATCATACACCTTTCTTTCTTTAGTGACTCCAGGATACATTATGGCACATAACATTGTAGAGTAAATCGTTAGCAGGGAAATTTTGACAAACTGTTGGAAAGCTTGAAACAGCCTTGAAAGACAGCTTTTTTACTTATCTGAGGAGAAAGTAAAGAAACAATTATTAAGTACCTATGGAGTGCTAAGTACTGTGATAAAGTCTTAGTGAAGTTCTCTAATTTGAATCCTTTTGTCAGCCCTCTGTTATTAAAACTGAGGGTCGGAGAGAAGTTCCCCAGGATCTCCTGTAGCTAATGACAACTGGGATTTGTCAGGATTCCAAAAGTCTGTTCTTTCCATCGTTCATTTTCTCTTTCAGTCTTCTTTATTACCCCCCTCCCCTTTAAAAATGATATTTTTAAAATAGTATGTTATTTTTTTTATTCAGTGAAGAAATTGTGAGAGTGAGTACATATGTGTGTATTTGAGAGTGGGTTTGAAGTATATCATGAAAAAACATTGGAAAAACAGTTTATGGTAGCTTAAACTGATAGAGGTTATGACAGAAAGCTGTTCAATATTAATGGTAGCTATTATTTCTCTGGAGATTCTGTGACTTCTCACCTAATTGAATAAAATTCTTTCCATCTGTGGGAAAGATGAATATTATTTGTTTATAGTAACAAGGACCACAGTAATAATTTAGATTTACAACTTATGAGTAAAGTTATCAAAGTCCTCCTTATTTGGCAACTATTTCTATTTTATAGGTAAGAAAAGTATTTATGCCATAACTAGTGGCTCTTCTAATAAATAGTTATGTAAAGAATGCTGCATTGACTGAGGTAGAAATGAAATACATTGATTTCTTGGGTGATTGAATGGAGCATATATGCATTATCTCAGGAAGGAAATGCACTTTAGGGTTTTTCCTTGTTCTTAAATGTTTGTATTTTTTATTTCTAGGCTGTTCGCTGCTACGAATCTCTAATCTTAAAAGCTGAAGGAAAAGTGGAGTCTGATTTCTTTTGTCAATTAGGTCACTTCAACCTCTTATTGGAAGATTATCCAAAAGGTAATTTTTTCCCCTTGTTAGTTACCGTTTGATTTATAGATATACTTAAAATAATTGTGATTGTTTGTACTCTACTGAGGATACTACCATTTTTACTTTTAAGAAATTGTAAGGTTCCGAACATCCTAAACAATGAGAAAGAAGAATGGGGTGCGAAGAAATGTGAAAAGTTCATGTAACTCTGTAAATCATCAATAAGTTGACCAGTTAAACTGATAACCACTTACAGGTACACTACCATTCTGTTCAATCCCTGCCATTTAAAGGTTCTGCTGTAGTAGAAAGTGAGCCATTTTGATGGACACTTTGGGGAAGTAACAGAGACTCCATAATTCTCTTTATCCTGGCTATAAAACTTCCATTTTAGTTAGAAAATATTTAAATGAAAATCTGGTCTGTAGTCATGTTATTGTAAAGGTAAGTAACATAGAGAGGTGATCACGTATGAGCTTGAACACTGAAGAGAACACATTTTTTATTCATTTGAAAATTTTTTCCTGTAAGAAATGAGTTAAATAACTGAAGCAGCCCTCCAGGTATGTCTATTTTATATAGTAACCAAGCTGCTGATGCAGACCATTGCTCACTTAGGAAGATAAAGCACCTCCAAATGCCACCCACTCCCCCAATACCAAAGGCAGAACCCATAGCAAAGAAAAATTGTATCCTTAGAAACTAGAATGTTTTAACCTTCTGATGATAGTAAACATCTGGATGCAGAGCAGATAAACATAGTGGGCGGAATAATTGGCAGGTTTCAGGGCTGGAGTGAAGGATTCTTGCTGTTTAGTATTGATGTTTTGTTGTGCCACTTTTGTGTTAGGTCAAGTGAACACTATCTTAATGAATATGCAATTTTTATTTGACACAAGTGTAATGTATGGGGTTTGAAGTTAGGCTTATTCCCTAGCTCATCTCTATTGTTTACAGGGGCATTATCATTAACAGATTATATGTATATCCCTGGGCTTCCGTCTTCTAATCTGAAAAGCAAGAGCTAGAGGGGTTTGGGGATTGCTGTGTGAAACTGGTTAGTATTTAGCAAAATGTCTTCAGGATAATAGGTATTAGTAATTATTTAACACTCTGGGTTTTAATTTTAATTAAGGCTAGTAACTTATTTAAAGGAAACTGTTTTACAAAAGACACAGAAATCCTGTATACTACAAATTTTTAATTCTACGTCTTTTATTTGGAGAGCATGCTAATTTGAAAGCACGTAAATAGACCTAGACTTGAAAATTAGGTTTGTATTTGGAGGATTGGACAGAGGTTTTTGGTGCTTAGTTGTCAGTCATTCATATAATCTATGAACTTAGCTATATTTTCCATTTATAAAATGTTTCACTATGAAGGTAATGAAAACTCTAGGGATTTGTTTTGGAGAGTTATTATTTTTTTTCTTTTTTGGGAGGTGATGCAGGGGCGTGTGGCAAGTAGACTGTTGGCAAACTAGCTGGCAGGAGTAATCTAGTAAGATGGGAGAAGAGAATGATAACCTTTAAGGATTTTAAGTCCTAGCAAAGAGGTACTCTAAGTCTCATTTACTGTCATGTGGATGAACTGGCCATTGGTAGCTGGGCAGTAGGTCAGTTATTTGTAATAGGAAGAAGAGTAAGGTAAGAATGGATGCAGATTCTTATATTTTTTGTTATATTTTTATGTTATTTTATATATTTTAATATTTTAAGCTGATGGCTTCTGTTTCCTTGATGTTTTCATTATTCTCCATGAGTCTTTACTGACTGCATTTCCAAGATTTAAAAAAAAAATTCCTTTTTACATACTAATTGTTGAATTCTTTCTGTCCACGCTTCACCATCTTCCTGTGAGTCCAGAACTGGAGCCTGTCTCTAGTAGGCCCCTCCCCAGTCCATCACTACCACCACCAGTTTATGGAGACATTTGTTACCTCAGGCTGCTTCCTCCTTCTCCTTTGTACCCAGTGCAAGAGGAGAAACTCCAGCCCCCGCCAAATAAGACATTTAGTTTTGGAGAACAGATTACAAACCATAGCCTTTTTGGGAGTAAACATAAACCATGCAATGATCATGTTGAATAAGCTGCTTTCAGGTATATGTATGTGGGGGACTTACTGGTCCTGTTATTCTGAAGACAGTTCTTTAATTATAGTTCCAAGCCCTCTTCTTTGTGTGACATTTTCTCAGGTGGATTTTCCTTATGAAAAACTTGCTTCTACTTTGCAGTACAGAATAGGAGAATCTGTTTTGTGTACATTTTTGACTGTGTTTTTTCTGTCCTTATTTGTCATTCTGATCCCATCTTACAGGAATTCCTAAAAATTTCTGATCTGCAGATGGTATACTTTGATTATCATTACTGTTACAAATTTATTAAAAAAGTATTTTCTGTCCTGTCAGATGAATTTTAAGCAGAAGGAAAAAAAAAAGATACCTAGAACAGTTCTTAAAAACCTTTCTGGTTCGTAGTTTGTTTGAAGAGTTTTAATTCTAAAAAACAATTTCTATCACTTGATTTGGTCTTTTGGCTTCTAGGACTTTATCGTTATTGTAGGAAAGTGAAGGCTCAGTGCACTTGGCCTATAGCAGGTTGGATTCCTCTGGAGGGAGTTCAGCATACGGAATATTTAGTAAGGAGCGCCTTTATGATCAGTAGTTGTAGAAGGTAGAGGACAAAGGATTGGATTGGAAAAGAGGAAAGATTGGACAGAGGTGAGAAGTTAAGCTGTGATGGCCTTGGCCAGGTCCATGGGGAGCCTTGGCTAGAATGGCCCTTCAGAGCTATCCCAAATTGGGCCAAGATGGACAGGCCTTTATATTCCATCCTTTGAAACTGGATATTGGCTAGCCTGGGAGGGAGTGTCACCTCGGACAGGGTGGCTCTGTACCTAAGGTGGCTCCCTGCTAGAGACTGTCTGCAGGCAGGACTCCCAGCATTCCTTCCTTGAAGCAGGGTTTGAATGGGCTTTCATGGTGTCTACCATACCTCTTTGCCACTCCTAACCTCAAAGTTAACCCATTAACCTTTGCTGAACCAAATAGCTGATGGAGCCGTCAGGCAGGCTGCCTTAAGCCATGGAGATGCGGCACTGATTTCTCTTCTTTGGGTTAGAAAAGAATCCAAGAGACTGAGAACCCTGGACTGTAGGACAAGGACACATATATTCTTGGAAATATATGTGATGGACCTTAGGAGCAGTTTAATAGAAATCATGTGTAAGTATCTGTAAATATGTGTGGCAAATTGTAGAAAAGGATAATCACTAAGTTAAGTATGTTACTTATAAAATTAAGTAGCAAATTACCTCAGACCACAGATCAAAAATTATAAGGTAAGAGACTTGGAAGATAGTAAGAGTTCCTAAAGTAAAACAATTAGTCGAAGGAGATCTAATAATTACTCATTCCTGATATTAGCATGAACACCGTGAAACTTTAAGTTTCTTTATGGTTCATGGTGAGCTGGAAGTTTTCTCTGAAATTCCTTCCAGGGATCGATTTCTCTCCCTTCCCTCCTTCCTTCAAGTAATTTGTCATTTTGTTGCATTGTCTGCCACTTGTGGTCAAAATAAATTTTGGTTTTAGTTACTTAGAAGTTACAGATGTCTAGGGCAAGTTTCAAGCCAGGAGTTGCTAATGTGAAGAGGTCTTAATCAGAGTAGGTGAGCACTCTGTGTCTTCCCTTTGTCTTTCTTGGGTAGAATGACAAAACTCCATCCTCAGATATATAAAGTATAAGAACATAGAGTGCATTTTCCAGTAATAGATCTTAAGTTTGGCTTCTTCAAAAATTACCTTTTTTTTGTGTGTGTGTGTGTGATCCTTGCATGGTTCTCTTTAGTGTTGTAGCTGTTGAACTAAAGATTGTGATTCTTTTCAGAATCTGCTCTTTGTTTAAAACTCCTTTCACATAGAGAATCATTATAATATATATGTTTGCTGTACAATACAAATTGTGTTGAGATAGTAAAATAAGATGAAATAAAAATCCAAAGTACTGACCTGTACGGCCATGTAGTATCCATAGAATGGATATTATGTATCTCTGAAAAGCCACTACAGTTCAGGTGATTGTTCATGCATTGTCTTTGCACTTGCAGTCATTGCACCCAGTTTCTCCACATAACTTCATTTAAGTGTATTGCGTCGTTTTCAAACTGTGGTGTGTGTGTGTGCACACATAAAGATCACCAGTGCCTCCACTCCTTTCGTTGCAATTTGGTAATCTCCAGTTTTGTTCAGTTTGCTCATGGCCTAGCATTAGAAAACGCAATGTAGAAATGCAGAAGAAAGCAAAATAGTCCCCATAACCCAAGTTGTCAGAAGCCTATGTCTAGGCAATAAGCACAAGTTTTAGTAGCTTCAAGAACTAGAGAGCTGCAGCAGAACACATTGAAGGGAACACAAAGAAGACATAGTTGGTGTCTCTTGTAGTAAGCTATATGTAAGATATTAAAGACCTTGAGGAGTATATTAATTTAATAATGACAAAGAAGTAGTAAGTCTGAGATTTTAGTATGTGCATTAATTTGACTTGAAGACCTCAGTGAAGGTGCTGATGTAACAGTAAAAGGATTGTTTCTTTGCTTTTCCAACTTTCTGTCTGCTTGAATCTGTAATATTAAATCTTTTCAAATGTCTGGAGAGAGGGGGACATGGGAACAAAGATCTGTTGTGGATGCTGTTCAGAGGGCTTTATAAATGTTATTTTGTGTTTAGTATGTATTAATGATACATAAAAAGGAACAGATGAGGCGCCTGGGTGGCTTAGTCGGTGAAGCATCCGACTCTTGATTTCGGCTCAGGTCATGATCTCACAGTTCATGTGTTCGAGCCCCTCATTGGACTCTGTGCTGGCAGTGCAGACCCTGCTTGAGATTCTCTCTCTCCCTGCCCCTCCCCTGCTCCACACACACACACTCTCTCTTAAGTAAGTAAACATAAGAAGGGAAAAGATGTGTTTTAGGCAATCAAGATTTGAGAAGGCGAAAGTGCTAGTGAGCTAAGTACATCAGTCATTTACATAAGATGAAATAGTTAATATAAGCTCCCTGAGATATCATTTCTCCCAGGGTATAAATAAAACTTTTCAGTCAAGCCTCAGATAACAAAGCAAAACAGATCAAAGAAATCTTGAGGCAACCACAGCCTGTTCTGGCCTAAAGATGGCAGTCCGTACAACTGACATATTTGAAGAATGATACCTGTCTTTCCGTCCTTCCGTAACCCATAGACTCATCCACTAGCAGCTAATCTGTAGTGTTACACATTGGGCTCCAAATCCAGAGTTCTGCCTGCAGTTAGTACACAGCCTAATATTAGTATAGACAGAATTTTAATTCTTTTCCTTCCTCGCGTTTCTATTGCATCTAACTCTGAAGATGGCTCCCTTTTTTTCTGGCAAGCCTGTCACCTTTTAACCTACATTGTTGTTTCTTTTTATCCTGTGCGGTGTATATGGACTTGTCACCAGGCACACTCTCTTTGTCTTGTTTTGACAATCTTAACGCAGAGCCATAATATTTCCAAGCATGCCAAAGTCCTTGTTACCTACTAAATCTTTCTTAACCCTCTTTACTCCCTCACTCTTTGTCTGGAAATACATCTCTCTTTATTCAGTTCCAAACAAATTCTAATGTAGCTTTGACCTTCTCTTTTTATTCTTCAGTTATACCTTACTCTTTTATTGAAAAACTCTTTAGGCCGCTTGTGATCTGTAAGGAATTTAACTTGAATTAAATGGCTATATCCACTGGTCATCAGGGCAATGCACATCAGAACTACAATGAGCTATCACCTCACACCTGTCAGAGTGGCTAAAATCAACAAGACATGAAATAACAAGTGTTAGCAAGGATGTGGAGAAAAAGGAACCCTTGTGCATTGGTGGGAATGCAAACTGGTGCAGCCACTCTAGAAAACAGTATGGGGGGTTCCTTAAAAATTTAAAAATAGAACTACCCTATGATCCAGCAATCGCCCTACAGGGTATTTACCCAAAGAATTAAAAAATAAAACCCACTGATTCAAAGGGATACATCTACCTCCAGGTTTATTCTAGTATTATTTACAATAGTCACACTATATTTATAATAGCCAAGCTATGGAAGCAGCCCAAGTATCCCATCAATAGATGAATGGATAAAGAAGATGTGGTATGTACACACACACACTGTGGACTATTATTATTCAGACCAAAAAAAAAAAAAAAAAAAAAAAGGAATCTTGCCATTTGCAACAGCCTGGGAAGAGCTAGGGGAATATAATGCTGAGCAAATTAAGTCAGAGAAAGACAACTACCATGTGATTTCACTCATATGTGGACTTTAAGAAAACAAAACAGACAAGCCAAAGGGGACAAAAAAGAGACAGGCAAACTAACCAAAAAACAGACTCGAGTGGTTACCAGAGGGCAGGTGGGTAGGGGGAGAGGTGAAATAGGTGATGGGGATTTTTCTTTTTTAAAATTTATTTTTGAGAGACAGAGAGAGACAGTGCAAGCAGGGGAGAGTCAGAGAGGGAGATACAGAATCTGAAGCAGGCTCCACGCTCTGAGCTGTCAGCACAGAGCCCGATGTGGGGCTTGAACCCACAAATCTTGAGTTCATGATATGAGCTGAAGTTGGATGCTTAACCAACTGAGCCACCCATGTGCCCCAGTGATGAGGATTAAAGAGTACATTTGTGATGGGGGAAAAAAAAACATAAAAGAAAATGGAAAAAAAAAAAGGCTTAATGTCACAGTCTCTTACTAAGTGGTGAGGTCAGGATTAGAACACAGGTTTACCTAAAGCTGCTTCTTTTCCTACTACATCCTCTTGCCTTCCTGGGAGTCCTCATTTGATGATGTTGGCCATCTCCTCTAATTTTAACACAAATATATTTATTTTAACACTTCCACAAATAATCTGTTTGATCGCTAAAGAAAAATAAGATATATAACCATAAAAGGTAAATAGCCCAACAGCGGAGCCATGTGTTCACATCTGTATTTCAGTTAGCCACTTAATACTTAAGAAACATTATGTGAATGCATTAATGACCCATTGTTATTTTATCATCTGGAGGCACTTGTTTTTAAACGTTTTTGATGCTTATCTTTATAGACTTTACTATTACAATAAATTTTCAATATTTGAAAATTGAATTAAACTCTTTCTTTAACCCTGTGTATCGTGTTAATTTCTCCACCTCAGAAACACACTTTGTAACATTTCAATTTCCTGAATAGTGTCTATCATACAGGTAGGAGAATCCTCTGTTGGATGTGTAAACTATTTTTTTCTGCTGTTAACATAATCACTGTATTGTCTGTCATTGTAGCTAAATCTTTGTACACATCCATGTTTTTATTTTTAGAAGGCATACCTTGATGTGGTAGGCTTTACCAAGCAAAAATATATACATACATACACACACACACACGTACACACAGTTAACCTTTGAAAAACATGGGTTCGAACTACACTGCAGTACTAGAAATGTATTTTCTCTTAGGATTTTCTTAACATTTTTTTACTTTTTTTTTTTTTTTGGTAGTAACTTTATTTTTTATTATTTTTTTTTAGACTATAACAGTATTTTTTTTAACATATGCAATTATTTTCCATCATTTACAATATAGTAGTTACAATGATCTTACTTTTCTTAACATTAGCTTACTTTAAGAATACACGTTATAATACATGTAACATGCAAAATACATGTTAATCGACTGTTGATGTTATGGGTAAGGCTTTCAGTCAGTAATACGCTATTAGTAAAGTTTTGGGGGAGTTGAAAGTTACATGTGGATTTTCAACTGTGTTGTGCAAGGGTTAACTATTAAAACTTCTGAGTGCTAAATTATGCTACAAAAAAGTTTTTACTGATTATACTGATAGCACTAGTAGAATGAAAAAACTGCCTATTTCCTTGAAGTTTTGCCACTTTTGACTGTTTCCAGTATTATTTAATTTTATCATTTTCATGTGTGAAAATGGTATATAACAAGACTATGAAGGACAGATGACTGTGTGTAGTACTCTTTTCCCATCTGTATAGGTGATTCTTTTATCCCTGATAATTTCCTTGATTCTTCCTCTTCTCCTGTTTACATGAGGTTAAGGGCCAAATAATGGAGAATGTGGGAGAAAGATTACAGAACACTTAAGTTGTTATAATAGTTAAATTTAACTTGCTTCTTATTGTTTTCTCTTGCCTTAAGTTTTTTAGGTCTAGCTTCTTTGTTAGTACTTTGCCAGTTTTTAATAATCTTTTAAATTATATTTTTATCTTTTTAAGTCTAAAAACACTAAATGTGCTTATTTAGAAAGGAAACAGAACTCAAAATTATACAAAAATAATTTGAAGTTTGTTCATAAATAAAGTTGCTTCCCAGGATTAAAAAGATGTGAGCTTTGGAAATTGATAATGAGTCGATATTAATTTGTTTGGGCACATCATTTTTTGTTAGGTGGCAAATGAAAACAACAGTCTTGCCTGAAGTAATATTAAAAAGATTTCCTAGTGGGATGAATAAGGATTTCTTGAACCAGTGGAGAACTCGGGGATCACAAAGTGAAGACTAGATATTTAGGGAAGGAGGAGCCTAGTAAGATACATGCTATAGTCATTGTGAAAAGGATTTTAAGCATTATATGCATGTCCAAACAAATGATTCCCTTATTCTCTTTCAAGGACTTTAGAAAAATCTAGTTATAGTGGACTAAGAATTCTTTTTCATGGATAGAGTAACTGACTTAGAGATTTGAAATGATGGCTTTGCTTTGATTAAACGGATTTCACTAGAGAGACTCTGGTGATGGGCACTTCTGTAGTCTTTAGTTTTAATGATTTATTTGGATCAGGAACCATAAAATATGTTAAGATCTTTTCTTAAAATAGAATGCTAGGTCTAATGGGGTAAAGTAATAATGGTTGAGAAATGTGTAAATGAGTGGAAAGGTAACAGATGCTCATGGAAGGAATGTCTGAGTTACAAATTTATGCTTGCAGTTTGATGACTTTGAATTTGAGGGTTTATATTTATTTCTTGGTTCATCATATTGTAGTACGGATGCCATGTTTCTCCCAACCAGTAGTCACGCAGGCTTCTTATACCTCAGTTTGAGTTACTTTGGAAAATACCATACTATCCCATTAAGGGCTCCTCCAGTTCTAAAATGTGAATTTTACGAAGTCATGTAATATATATTATTAGGCTATTTGAAATATAAACTTCCAAGGTTGTTGGAATTCTATAACATCATTAAA
The DNA here is from genome assembly GCF_006229205.1 of Suricata suricatta. Classification (NCBI taxonomy): domain Eukaryota; kingdom Metazoa; phylum Chordata; class Mammalia; order Carnivora; family Herpestidae; genus Suricata; species Suricata suricatta. The sequence continues at coordinate 37,149,502 of NC_043717.1, forward strand.
AGGGCAGTCTAGATTTGACATGGTGACTGTACAAAATTGTTAGGGACCTTGACTTTTATTGGTTAGGATGTTTTTAGGCACAAAAGGAAAGACCTGATTCTAGCACATTAATTGCCTCCCGTAATTGGAAGTTCATAGGTGAGTTGTGTACTAGGCCTAGTTTGAGGTCTAGAAGTATTCAGGTACTTTTCATTTGTTTCTCTTCTATGGGCTTTATAGTAAGAATAGATCCCTTTGTAGGGGCATTTGGTGATATATATGCTTGTTCACATCCAGCAGTAGAGGGAGGATACCTTTCCCATGACTGTCTTTTGTAAATTAGTGATGATTTCTGGACATGAACCCTGTTTGATTACTCTTTTCCAGCTAGTTTGATAGATAAGTTGACTTACTCTTCTTTTTAGAAGACCATTTATCAATGACCTTTATGAGCTAGCACAAATTATGTGTGAAGAACTAGAAAATGCAGGGTGATTTTCAGTCAGCTTTTCCACAAAACTGGATGTGCTTCCAAGGATAGGTTGGTTGGCATCATATTTATGCCAAAAAGATGAACGTTATTTAAATAAGTTACTTATTTAGATACGTAATGATATTTTTGGGTAATGCTTCTCTAATTTGAATTTGTTTAGAAAGTTCTCTGTATTGTATTCATATATATTTTGGCTGTTTACTGATAAACAGTATGAAAGCATTACACATGTAGCTCTAGAAAATGTTAAGCTCCTTTTCCCTCCATTTTTATCAATGTAAAATTTTGCTGTACTTGTTAAATCTTATTTGAAAAATCTAAGTCTGTTTTAAATTGAGGTATACTTGATGTATACCTTTAGTTTCAGATACTGTACAGCATAACGATTCAATATGTATGTTGCATAATCATAATAAGTGTAGTTAACACCTGTTATCATACATAAATATTTTTTTCCTAGGGTGCCTGGGTGGCTCAGTTGGTTAAGCGTCCAACTCTTGATTTTGTCTCAGGTTGTGATCTTACGGTTCATGAGCTGGAGCCCCCATGTTAGGCTCTGCTGATGGAGTGGAGCCTGCTTGGGATTCTCCCTTCTTCTCCCTCCCCTCTCCTTGCCCGTCTTTCCCTGCCCCTCCTCTGGGTGCACTCTCTCAAAATAAACATTAAAAATTGTTTTCTTGTGATAAGAACTGTTAAGATTTACTTATCAACTTTCAAATGTGTGGTACAGTATTATTAACTGTAGTCACCATGCTGTATATTACATTCCTCATGACTTATTTATTGCTCATCAATTTTTAAAAAGGCCTCTTGCCGCCAATTCTAATGTGCATATATAATTTTTCATTTCCTTTTTTTTAACCTCATCAGTGAGTTTTAAAATTTTTTTAATGTTTATTTTTGAGAGAGAGAAAGAATTTGAAGCAGGCTCCAAGGTTTGAGCTGTCAACAAAGATCCTGATATCGGGCTTGAACCTGTGAACCACGGGATCATGACCTGAGCCAAAGTCAGATGCAAAGTCACACGCTTAACCGCCACCCAAGGGCCCCCTTGCTGACTTTTAGATTGAAAGGAACTATAGTTTTTCACAAAGGCTTTTATGCCTTGTGGTGGATTTAGGATTGTGTGACACACTATTTTGGAATTGAGTTTGGAGCAAGGCAAATGGGGGCTGGATTTTTTTTGTTGATTATATGAAAGGAAGCATCACAAAAGAAATACTCACTTTGCTCTTTGAGGTGGTTGAGCTCTTGGTCATTCTTAGAAGGGGGGCCCTGTGGGAACAAATAACCCATCATATTCTGGAGTAGACTCAGAAAATCTTAATCCTTTTATCAGATTTGGTCTGTGAGGAAGGTCATGTTGATTCACGAGGAATCCTAGATTCTGTTCAAGTTTAGATTTGAGATATGAGTGCAGTTTTACATCCACGAACTCCTATATATTTAACATTTGTTATTATGTCTGACTGTGAGGAGGGGGGCAGGCCCCAGATTTCTAAATTGTTTGCTCTTAAATATCACTGTCTATTGGAAGGTAGTGGGTATGGTGGGAGGCTTGTTATACTGTTTCTTAAAACATGTATTACTGATTTTGAAGCAGGACCTATTTGCGACTTATTTCCTCTCTTTCAGCATTATCTGCATACCAGAGGTACTACAGTTTACAGTCTGACTACTGGAAGGTGAGTGAATATTTGCATGTCTGTTTCCCATTTATTTTTTGGGCTGATTACTACTGGTTATGCTCAAAATGAGTTGTGTTCTTTTTTCTTTGTTAATTACTTAAAAGTACTACTTCTAAGGAAACGGAATTGGAAACAAAAAAAATGAATGTTCTTTGTACTCTCTTGTGTGAACCACCTTATGTTTTATTAAAAGAGATAGATTACTCTGACACAGTTTATTGGCCAAAGATGATCCTAAGTGTAAGAATTTAAAAGCAAGGGTAACCAAATGGCAGCAGAATGATTCTTTGTTTTTTTTTTGTCTTAAGTTGGTACCTGCGAATTAAAGAAGGCTGAAGATGGGTGTATGAGACTGAGAAGGCAAGGCATAATGGGAAAATTATAAGCTTTTTTAGTACAGTTTGTCTATAATTGGAGCTCAGAGGACAGCTGAGCCTGGTTTTTTTTTTTTTTTTAAAATGTTTGTTTATTTTTGAGAGAGAGAGCAGGGGAGGGACAGAGTGAGAGAGAGAGGGAGACTGAGGAGCTGAAGTGGCTTCTGTGCTGACAGCAGAGAGCCCAATGGGGGGCTGACTGAGCCACTGAGCTACCCAGGAGCCTGGAACCTAATTGTTTTTTAAAAGACTCACCTAAATGAAGAACTGTGCATAACAATGAGTCATCCACTTTCTTAGTGTAAGTACTTCATAAAGTTCCCTGGGCAGGTTAATCTTCACATCATGTTTATTTTTAATCTAAATTGCCATTTCCGATTTTTAAGGTATATTTTATTTTTTCCACCACCTAGTTTATCTTTCTTTTCAATTTGTCGAAGTTTTAACAATATATTTTGGTAATATAAAAAATGTATTGAGAATACTTTCTCCAGCCTGTTGCTTATCTTTATTTTTTAAAGTGTGTTGAAGTACGATTTTTACATAGCATAAAATTCAACTGTTTGGTTTTAGTTATGCAATTCAGTGACTTTTAGGAAATTTTCAGAGTTGTACAACCATAACCACAGTCTTATTTTAGGACATGTCCATCTCCCCATAATGAAACCTCATGCCCAACTTCTGGCAAGTACTACTGATCTACTTCTTGTTTCTGTGTATTTGTATTTCTGGATATTTCATATCCAGGGAATCACAATATATATGGGTTTTTGTGACTGGCTTCTTTCACTAAGCATATGTTTTCAAGGTTGATCCATTTGTAACATGTATTAATACTTTATTTCTTTAATTATCAGTAATATTCCATTGTATGGCTATACCACCTTTTATTCATTCATTAGTTGATGGGCATTTTAGTTGTTGTCACTTTCTGGCTATTGTAAAGAATGCTGCTTTGAACATTTGTGTTGTACATGTTTTGTGTGGACAGATATTCTCAGTTCTCTGGGGTAGATGGCCAGGAGTGGAATTTTTGAGCTGTAGAGTAAATCTGTATTTAACACTCTAAGAAACTGTTTTCCCAGAGTGGCTATAACATTTTACATTCTTGGAATGTAAAAGATTTTAGTTTTTCCATATTTTGTCTGCACTTGTATTGTTCAGTTTTTGAGTGTAGCTATCCTAGTGGGTGTGAAGTACCATCTTGTCACGGTTTTTATTTCCGTTTTTCAATTGGCCGATGATGTTTAGCATCTTTTTATGAACATACTAGCTATTTATGTATATTCTTTACTAAAATGCCTATGCAAACCCTGTGCCCGTATTACCTCTGGGTTTTGTTTTGTTTTGTTTTGTTTTAAACTAGTATGTTGTAAGCATTATTTATACATTCTGGATACAGTCTCTTATCAGATATGTAATTTGCAAATAGGTTTTCAAAGTCTGTGGCTTGTATGTTTTCACTTTCTTGGTAGTATATTTGGAAGTGCAAAAAAGATTATATTTTGATGTTCATTTTTTAAAACTTTTTCTTTATTGCTTGTGCTTTTAGTGTTGCACCTAAGAAATCTTGGCCTAACCCAAGGTTTTGAAGATTTATTCCATAGTTTATTCACATCAGTTGCTTCAGTATTTGCCCATACACATACTGCTACAGTAAATAGTAAAACTGTCTTTTCATATTTTTGTTAGTGATTCTTTGGTAAAGATTCCTTTGTAAGTGGGATCTTTTATAAGGGTGAAGTGTTAAATATAGCTCCTTTGGGAATGGTGATTTCCTCTTGGTCTTAACCAAGAAAGTTTATGTCGGCAGGCTTTTTGCCTGAGGTGATAGATGTTGTTTTAATTTGCATTTTTAAAAATTGTTAGAGAAGTTGAGGTTTTTGAAATTAAAGTTTAAAGACTTTGTATTTCTTTTCCTTTGAAACATTTGTTCATATCTCTTGCCCAATTTTCTGATATTCAGCCACTGTTTTATTTTTGTTTTAGATAGCCATATTTTGTAGGAAGTATATTTATGCTTATCTGCAATACAAGTTGCAGTTTGCCTTTTGTTGTTTTGCTTTGTTTTTGTGCTATTGTTTTTGCCCGTGCAGAAGTCTTTTATTTCTATGTAGTCAAATTTATCAATCTTTTCCTATACTGCGTTTGCGTTTTGAATTCTAGGACAGTCTTTTTTTTTTTTCTTCCTTCTTCCCAGGTGTTAGAAAAATTCACCCACATACTGTTTTTAATACTTGAATGGTTTTTATTTTTTCATTTAAATCTCTGATCCATTTGAGATTTATCCTTGGTTTACAGTGTGAGGAACATCTAGGTTTATCTTTTTCCTTATGGCTCATTGTCCCAACACAATATATTGTTTTAAAAGTCTACCTTTTCCTCCTCTACTTTGAGATGTTGCCTAAATTGTATACTAAATTTTCATGTGCAGTTTTGTCAGCTTATGGATTTTCTGGTCTACTTTGTTAGTCTGTTTATGAACTAATCACCATACTATTTTACTTATAGAGACTTTATAATATATTTTAATATATAGTAGCACTCAGGCACCCTCTGCCCATTGTTCTTGTTTTTAGGATTTCCTTGGCTGGTTCTTTCTTGGTTGTTTTTCTAAATAAACTAAGTTGTTTGCCTTCACACAAATATCTGATGATTTTTTTCCTCTATCTTTTTTGAGGTATACTTTACATTCTTTTAAGTGCACAAACTTGCAGTGTTTTGGCAGTTTATATGAGGTTGTTTAACCATTACTACAGTTAAGTTATAGAACATTTCTGTCACTCGGTGTTCCCTTGTGCCCTTTTATAGTAGATGCCCATTCTTGACCCTTGGTCCCAGTTAGTATTTGCTTTCTGTCTCTCTAATTTTACCTTTTCTAGAATGCCCCACAGCTGGATCCAAGTATTTTGCTTTTCATGTCTTTGATTTAGCATACTAATTTTGAGACTCTTTCATGTTGGTTTGGATATTAATATTGTTGTCTTTTTAAGCTTTAAGTAGTATTTCACAGAACGATTATGCCACAGTTATTCCATTTATCAGTTGATAGACATTTGTGTTGTGTCCCGCTTTATATTTCCTTAGGTATATATAAATGAAATGCTGTGAACATTATTGGTCTTTATGTAGACATAGGTTTTCATTTTTCTTGGGATATATATGTACGTAGGATTTGGAAATCCTGGGTCACATTGCAGTTGTATGTTTAACTGCCAAACTATTTTCCAAAGTGGCTGTACCATTTTATATTCCAAGTGGTAACTTGACTTGAGCCATTCTAGTAGGTATTTCATCTTGGTTTTATGTACATCCTGAGGATAGTGATGTTGAGCATGTTGTGTGTGTTTTTGACCTTTTGTTAATTTACCTGTTCACATCTTTTGCTCATTTTTAACTTCTTTTTTTGTCCTAATTGAGTTGAATGGGCTATTTATGTATTCTGGCCGAAAGCCCTTTGTCAGATCTCTGTATTGGAAATACTTTCTCACAGTTTTTGTCTTGGCCTTTTGTTTTCTTAATTGTGCCGTCTGAAATTGGTTCCTGTACTCAGAAGGCAGGGAGAAATGAACCAAAGAAAGGGTCAGGCCCACTCCAGGTTGGGAGGTAGCACTTTTAATAAGCAAAGGACTTCTATAGGATGCTTGTCTTGGGCTGCAGCAAGACAGATGGGTCCCTGTACCCATCTGCCAAATCTTCAAAGTTAGAAAGAGGCTTTAACTGGGTTTAGTCACATAAGCTTTGCAACTGTTCTTCTCAACGGCGTTCCCCAACAGTAATTTTCAGACTTCTCAATGGCGTTCCCCAACAGTAATTTTAAGATTTACTGTCTTATAATTCTTTTCCTTTTATTATCTCTTTTGTTCCGATTTTTTTTTCTTGATCAGTCTGGCTAGGCTTATCAGTTTTATTGGTCTTTGCAAAAAATCTTTGTTCCATAGTTTTTTCTTTCTTCAATATTGTTTTTCTGTTTTATATTTCATTGATTCCCGATTGACTTTTGTATTTGTTCTGCTTACTCTGTGTTTAATTAATAATAATTTTGTTATTTTTTTTCTTTTGGAGAGAGTGCCTGTGCATACTCCCTTGAGCACGGGCAGGCCAAAGGAGAGAGAATCTTAAGCAGGCTCCATGCCCAGCACGGAGCCCCATGCAGGGCTATGAGATTACTACCTGAGCCTAAATCAGGAGTTGAAAGCTTAACCCACTGAGCCCTACCCAGGTGCCCCCCTCATTATTTCCTAAGGTGGAAGCTTAGATGATTAATTTTTCTTTCTTTTTTCCCCCTAACATAAGTATTTAAAGTTATATATTGCTTTAATTGTATCCCACAACTTTTTATATTTTGTATTTTTGTTATTTTATTTGAAAATGTCTTCTACTTGTGCTTTCTTCTGACCCATGGATTATTCGGATATAAATTGTATAATTTCAAAATATTGGTGTTATTTTAGATATCTTGTTAATCATTTCTAATTCTATTTAATTTTTTAATGTTTTTATTTTATTTTTGAGAGAGAGAGAGAGACAGCGTGAGCAGGGGAGGGTCCGAGAGAGGGGGAGACACAGAATCTGAAGACAGACTCCAGGCTCTGAGCTAGCTATCAGCACAGAGCTCAATGTGGGGCTCGAACCCACGGACCATGAGATCATGACCTGAGCCGAAGTCGGACGCTTAACCAACTGAGCCTCCCAGGCACTCAGCTGTTCTATTCACTGTTTGTTCACTGGTGGTTCTAGGGATTATGGTATATACCTTTAATTTTTACCAGTCAAGTTAATATTGTATCAGTTCATATAAAATGGTAGAAAGTTTGCAGTTATATAGGTTCATGTCTTACCTAGCCGGGGCCTTTATGTGATAATTGTTATAGTATATGTTAAGTTTACATTGTTAACTCTACAAGATGATCGTCTTTTGCTTTGAACAGGTCCATATATTACAGTGTAATAGTAATTGCTTGTATTTACCCATATGGTTATTGTTTCTTTCTTTCTTTCTTTTTTTTTGAATTGTTAATGTTTATTTTTGAGAGAGAGAGAGAGAGCGAGCGCGCGCGAGCGAGCATAAGTGGGGAAGGGGCAGAGAGAGGTAGACACAGAATCAGAAGCAGGCTCCAGGCTCTGAGCTGTCAGCACAGAGCCTGACATGGGACTTGAATCCACAGACCGTGAGATCATGATCTGAGCCAAAGTCAGATGTTTAACTGACTGAGTCACCCAGGCGCCCTTGGTTACCGTTTCTGATACTCTTCATTACTTTCTGTGAATAATTTCCATGTATTGTCTTTTTCTTTTTTTTAAAGGCTGAAGAACTTTGTTTAGCATTTCTTATAGTAAAGGTATGGTGGAAAGAAATTTCTTTTAGCTGAAAAAAAGGTATATATTTTTTTGACTTCATTTTTTTAAATTAAATGTTTTTATTTATTTTTGAGAGAGAGAGAGACAGCGTGAGCTCTTAATTAAACCACTGTCCCTGTACACAATTTGTTTGCTTTTCTCATGATTTGCTTTTTATCGTTGGCCTGATCATGATCTACTTCTTTATGGTTGTCTTCATATTTATCCTGTTGGAGCATTTTGAATTTGCATTAAATAAGGGGAATTTTTGTCATTATTTCTTCAAATAATTTTTTTGTTCATTCTCTTTTTTCCTGGGGATATAATTCCATGTAGGTTAGATCATTTGTTTTTATATAAATGTCCCTGAAGGCTCTTATTTTTTCTTTTTCTCTGTGGTCTTCACATTGGATAAGTTTTTTTGGTTTGAAGTTTATTTTTTCTTTCCTTTGTTGTTATCATTTAATTATTAACTCAATCCATTGAGTTTTATTTTAGATATTCTATTTAACAGTTCTAGATTGTCCATTGGGTTCTTTATTATTTCTCTTTCTCTGTTGAGATTTCTTGTCTTTTTATTATGAGCATATTTTGTTGATGACAATTAGAATAGCCACTGCAAAGTTCTTGTGTGCCATTTTCTAGTATCTTTATCATTTGGTTTCAGTTGATATTCTTCTTTCCTGAGAATGTGTTCTGTTTTCCTGGATCTTTATGTGTTGTGTAGTTTTGTATGGGGTACTGGGCATTGTGAAAATTAGGCTAACTCGGTTCTGTTATTTTCTTCTAGTGTGTGTGTGTGTGTGTGTGTGTGTGTGTGTGTGTGTGTGTGTGTGTGTGTGTGTGTTTGGTTTTTGTCTTTTATCAGGCAGTTACCTATATTGAACTTGAACAGCAAACTCACTTCTTAGAGCGGTGACTTAAGTATCAATTTATATCTTTTGTCTTTAGCTCTGTTAAGTCTGTAACTTGCATACAGGAGTCAGTCAGACATGTTGATAGGCAGAATTTAGAATTGTGTTCTCTGGCTCTTTGCTTCCTGGAATTTCTCTTAATTTAGTGAGTTGTGATTTCTCCTGGTTCCAGTCTTCTGGTTTTCTATATTAGAAAGACTGCTTTCTCTATTAGTGACCCATTCTCTGGTGTGCTATGCTGGGCTCCAAGTGAGTAGCCAGGAAAATGGAGCTCAGTCCTTACAACTTTCCATCCTCTGAGCATGGCCTTCTGTATTGATTTCTTATGGCTGCTTTAACAAATTACCATAAATTTAGTGGCCAAAAACACAAATTTAATTCTCTTACAGGTTTGAAACTCAGAGTACCAAGTGAGTCTTAGGGGGTTAAAATCAAGTTGTCTGTAGGGCTATTGGTTCATCTGTTTGCTTGCCTTTTTTTTCCAGCTTCTCAGGTTTGCCCACAGTCTTCTGGCTAATAGCCCTGCATCTTACTGCATTTTGACTCCACATTGCCTTCCTTGGGCTTTAACTTTTTTGTCCTGTCATATTAAGGACTCTTGTGATTACAGTGGGTCTAACCTGGATAATACAGGATAACCTTCCCAACTGACGATCCTGTATTTAGCCACAACTGTGAACTATCTTTTGCCTTGTAAGGTAAATATTCTCAGTTTGGAGATTTAGGATATTCACATTTTATTTACTTATTTAAAGGAATTTTTTTAAATGTTTATTTTTGAGAGAGAGAGAGAGAGAGAGAGAGAGAGAGAGAGTATGTGTGTGTGTAAGTGGGGGAGGGACGGAGAGCGGGAGACATGGAATCCAAAGCCGGCTCCAGGCTCTGATCTGTCAGCACAGAGCCTGACATGGGTCTCGAACATTCGAACCTTGAGATCATGACCTGAGCTGAAGTCAGATGCTCAACCGACTGAGCCACCCAGGTGCCTGAGGGTATTGACATTTTGGGGGCCACTATTCAGATAGCCACGTCTTTCCACCAGCATCTGCCTGTTTCTGTTTACTCTTTTTTTTTTTTTTACCGTTTTTATTTTTATTTTTGAGAGAGAGGGAGAGAGAGGGGGAGAGGGAGAGAGAGGGGGAGAGGGAGACACAGAATCTGAAGCAGGCTCCAGGCTCTGAGCTGTCAGCACAGAGCTCAATGTGGGGCTCAAACCCATGAACCATGAGATCATGACCTGAGCCAAAGTCAGACACTTAACTGACTGAGCCACCCAGGCGCCCGTTTACTCTTGAGTGCCTTTTGTTAGCTGCTTTATTTTAGGTATTTTAAATTCTATAGAGTTTATAGTTTTTATAAAACTATAATTATTCATATTATCTCTAGGAGGATTTTCTCCAATATCATCCTACTTAGCCTTCATTGGAAGTAGTAGTGTGATATGTATGGATACATGTTGCTTGTTTTTGAACTTATTAAAAATGCAGGTGTGCAGCATATTTTTTAAGTCTGTCTTCTTTCACTCAGTACTATATATGGTAGATTCATCCCTGTAGTTGTATATCGCAGTAGTTTGTTTTCATTGCAGTATAATATTTCATTATTTGAATATGCCACAACTTATTTTATTGTTGAAGGACATTTGGTTTTTAATGCATTTTTTTTTGGTTGTTTCTGATGATAACTTTGCAAGTTCTTGATGCTCTGGTAGTTGTCTGATGCCCAAAAACAGATTTAAAACAATATTTTGTCCAACTTGTCTAGGTATAATTATTCAGATAGAAGAGAGAAATTAAGTCCAAAACAGATTAGTCTTTCATTGCCAGTAGTGGAGCTCCCCTCTAAGCATACCTATAATAAGGAAAGCTTAATATAGAATTTATTATTTAAAAACTTACTGTAGGTATTTCTAATAATAAGAGAACATAATTGCCAAATGCTCAATACATGGAATACTAATTAGCCGTCAGAATAATTTATCATTGGTAGTGCTTTATTGTTCTTAACAAGCAATTTGAGATCCTCCCAGGTGTCAAAAACTGACTCCCCAAATACCAAAAACACAAACCTGAGTTTATTGTTCATCAGGGTAGAGAAGAATACCACTTCTGCAAAGCTTTCTTGTTGTCATAGGAAGGAAAGAGAGGTCAGAACTGATTGAGAAGTGAAACTTTATTTTAAGGCAGGTCTTCAATTTGGGAGCTTGATTGGGTGAGAATGTCGACGTATATAATAGTCTGGGAAATGGCAATTATGGCAGGGCAAGGAATTTGAGTTATGGGATTCAAAGAATCTTGGGCCTCAAACTATTGTTGATGCTTTTCACGAAGAGTTGGTGGTTGGTGTAATAATGGACAAACCATGTGCCTGGTCAGGACACGTGGAAAAGCAAGATAATGCTAATGAAAATGGAGGACTAGGAAAGTCATAATTAACATCCACAGTCAGGGGTGGTTTAGGTTCTCAGGTCCAGGTTAAGTGTGGGGGTAGATAGGCATTTTTGGTTCTCTCAGGATAAAGAACTTATACCAGATTTTGTCACTTAAAGACATTAATGCCACTTATTTTAATTCTATCTTCTAAGTATCAATAAACAATATAACATTATTATTTGTGATCCAATGAGTATTCACCCAGTGAACTTAGTGGCTGGTAGTGATCTGAATTCACATTCATGACAGCGATTTTAGGTTTAACTTTTTATTTTTATATTAGTTTGTCTAATTTTGTGTGATTTATGCCCACAATGTATTATAAATTGAAGAATATAAGTATATGATTGATTTAAAAAATATGACTGAGATAATTTGTCTTAACCGAAGCCAGGCGTGCTCGTCCTCGGCGTTCGGCGGTACCTGTTTCGTCCGCCCTGACCGGTACCTGTTTTGACCGGCACCTGTTTCGACCGGCTGGGCGGAGAATCGTCTCTGGTTCTTTTCCTGAGGCAGGGAGAGAAAAAGGGGGGCAGGAGAAGGAGGGAGACGCAGAGAGTAAAGACACAACTCACCGTTTCCGATCAGGCGAAAGAGAGAGAGAGCTTTATTCAGAAAACTGTCTCTTATAAAGGTTTCAAGGCGGGAAAACAAAGCAGCTGACCAAGGTCAGTTACCAGGTAAACAGAGTCAAATGAATATCAAAAGAAACGCCCAGATTTGCCTCAGCAATGCTGGGAAAGGGGGAGTTAGCACTGAATAATCCAAAATACGGTTTTGATCTTTTGTGCACCTTGGCCACTCCACGTCTTGCCCAGCATGACAGATGCCAAAGTTATTTTGACCAGGAAATGGCAATCTCCAGCCTCTAGATGCAAATCTTGTTTACTGGTTCACTCTCCGGAGAGTGATAATCCTTGCCTGAGGCAGACAGAAAACTTGGCGGCCCGGACAATAATTATCTTCTGAGTTTTAGTTGCACTTACTTCTTCAAACCACATCTCTTTAAACCTTAGATCTTTGATCTTATAAAAGTAAAACGATTCCCCATTCTACAGGGTCTCAGTTCTTCATCTGAAATTCTTGCATCCCGAACTGTTGGGAGGATTTCTTTTTTCTTTTTCCCTTTCCTTTCCTTTCCTTTTCCTTTCCCTTCCTTTTTCCTTTTTCTTTCCTTTTCCTTTTCCTTTTCCTTTTCCTTTTCCCTTTCCCTTTTCCTTTCCCTTTTTCCTTTTCCCTTTCCTTTCCCTTTCCCTTTTTCCCTTTCCCTTTCCCTTCCCTTTCCTTTTTCCCCTTTCCCTTTCCGTTTCCCTTGATTTCAGAAAGATACTAATGCATTTACTATATTACCTAATATCCCCTGTGGCAACAGCATATTTACATCTCTGCAGTGATCATATGATTGGTTACATTAAGTGGTAAGGAAAGACTTGTGTCAGTTCAAGTCTGTGTTTTCCTACCCAAAAAGTTTTGGTGGCTGATTTGTGATCAAATTTAGTTTTTGTTAGAGCCTTTTGGAATTCAGATTGGACAAATGATCTGTAATCAGTAATTAAATCTTAATCTTTGGTTAACATTTCAAAACTCAATAATGTTTATTATGTAATTAAAAATTTTATTTCTTGACAGATCATACCTTTTCTTACCTAGTTAAATACAAATGAGTCATTTTTGAAATGGTGAACATTTGCCAGTTTTCTCATGACTACATGTATCATGCCATTATATCTTGACTATTAGTGATTGTAATAAATACCTTTCTAGTGCTAGCTAAAAATAAACAAAAGCTTACTTACACGACAACTTTATATACCATGTAGAAATGGCATAATAATTTAAGAAACAGTATAGGGAGGAAAAACTTTCTTGTGACTACTTAAGTTCATGGTCAGGGCCTGTGAATTACTTAAAACAGATTAACAGGAGGGAGAAAAATTGTTTATACATGCAGTACATATACCTGTGGAAGAACTCAGTGATGAGTAATTCCAAGGGTGGTTAGAATTTGGAGCTATATACCAACTGAGTAGGTGATGAGAGGGAGAAAGGACACATAAGGGAACAACTTTGGGGGAAGAGAAGTGAGCCCTTATGAATGGGAGATACTATAGTCTTGTGACAAAGTCCATTAGACTTGCCCTATGGGAGGGAGTTGTGACAGTCGGATTATTTTAGGAGGCTCTGTTTTTGGCACATGAGGGATTCAAGGAACTCAAATGCTTTCAGCTCAAGATTATTCTTATGCCACAATGGCATACTTCATAGTACCATGTTCTTATCCCCTTCAACAACAGCCGCAAAACTTAGGCTCTTTCATGAGTCCAAAAAAAAAAAAGTTTACCGTTTTTTTTCCCTTTAATTTTTATTTATTTATTTTGAGAGAGAGAGACAGCGTGTGCTAGTGGGGGTGGAGCAGAGAGAGAAAGAGAGACAATCCCAAGCCGTTTGCAGGCTTTCAGTGCAGATCATGATGTGAGCTGAAATCAAGAGTTGGACGCTTAACTGACTGAGCCCCCCAGGCGTCCCTGAGTCAGGACCAAGTTTAGAAATTGCTGTTACGATTTATAGTATGAAGTAGAAAGGTGGGAATAAAAAATTGTGTGCATGCTGTTATTATTGCTCTTATGTGTTTCAGTCTACAAATAGAAGACTGTAGGGACACATGTTAAAATGGGAACTTCTGTTTCCTGATATCTTCTATTAAGTATACTTTATTAAACAATTACATTATACTTTTTAAAATAATTATGAACTTTTAAAATAAATAAAACCTACTCTTTTTTCCCACTTGAATTTAAGAAGATAAAGAAGAGCTTTTGAATTATGGTAGTATGCTTGTCTGAAAGAAGCATTAATTAAAGGTTGCAGAAACTAGGGGACTAGTAGAATCTGAGCTCATCTTCTGACTTTGCAGGGATTTTTTCTTTTTCTTATCTTTTCTTTTTCTTTTCTTTTCTTTTCTTTTCTTTTCTTTTCTTTTTTCTTTTCTTCTTCTTTTTTCTCTTCTCTCCTCTCCTCCCCTCCTCTCCCCTCCCCTCCCCTCTCCTTTCCTTTCCTTCTTAAAATGTTTTATTTATTTTTGAAGGAGTGCAAGCAGGGTAGGGGCAGAGGATCTGAAGCAGGCTCTGAGCTGACAGCAGAGAGCCTGATGTAGGGCTCAATCCCCTGAACCATGAGATCATGACCTGAGCCAAAGTTGGATGTTTAACAGACTGAGCCACCAGGTGCCCCAATGAATTTTTCTATCACGTTATTTATGTCGGTCACCAAATGGCTTTTACATTTATTAACAAGGGCTTTGTTGGCAATATAGGGATAAGATACTTCCTGCTCACAAGTTGCCCATATTGTTGTGAGGCAAGACACAAATAAGCATACGTTTTTGGTAAGTGGTCAAAAACATTGCTGAGGGCCATGAGGGAGGCAGAAGTGTGTCTCTTTGAGTAAAGGGTATGGGGAGAGGGGATTAGAAAGACTCCACAGAGAAGTTGGAATTTGAGGGAAGGATTATTGGGAGTTTTCCAGCTAAGAGATGTGGAGAGGCTTTCCAAGAAGGGAACTGAGCCAGCACACGAAAGTACAATAGGTGTTTGGGGAACTTTCAAGTTATGGGTCTAGAGCAGATGCCCAAAAACTTTCTTAAAAGGAAGAAATAGTAAATGTTTTAGATTTTGTGGGCCAAAAGACAGTGTAACCATTATAAAATGTAAAAATTATTTTTAGTTCTTAGGCTTTAAAGAAAAAATTTGACTCGCTATAATTTGTGGACTCCTATTTTAGAGCCTGGGGTTACTGTTGGGGGTATAGGCCTCAAAGTGGGGAAAAGAAGGCAGGGGCCAGATAGATAGTAAATGGGTTTACTACAGCACAGATCTAGAGTCTCTGATTTGTCTCAGTATTTGTTCAGTTTAGTCAGTTTCTATAGTGCTGGAAATCAGAGTCATAAAGTTTAGTAAAACACTGACTTCCAGGGATTAATTGGAATTGCATTGACTTTGTACATTTTATACATTAAAAAAAGAAACTCTCATTGTAAAGAGACTACTGTCTTTCTCAATAAAATTTTATAATTTCTCTATAAAGTTCTTGTGCATATTGCAAAGTGTATTTTATATCTTACAACTTTATTGCTATTATAAATGTCATTTTAATTTCTTTTTCTAATCTCTACTGATATATAGACCTGCAGTATGTTAAGTTAAATATATCAAGCAGTTTCACTAACTTTTACTAACTTGTCTGATTTAACTTTGTTATTTTGGATTTTCATGTAGATTAACCTACCTTTTAATTAATGATAATTTTGTTTCTTCATTTCCAGTTCTTTTTGATCTTGTCACCTGCTGTTTTGTGGTAACTAGGATGCCAGCACAGGATTAATTGAAAGAGGTGATAGAGGACATTTGTTAATTCCCTTGTTAAAGGGAATGTTGTAAATGTTTCATCATTAAGTATGATTACTTTAGGTCCCCCCCCCATTTTTGTAACTAGCAAACTAAGAATAGAAAGGAATTTGTTTACTCTAATGAAAGCCAACTTTTAAAAATTTCTTTTTAAAAGTCAACCTTTTTCTTTTGTATGAAATGCTTATTCTGCACCCTCTGAGATAGTTTTATATTTTTTTCTGTTTAAACCAATCTTGTATTTCTGAAGTAAAGTTCAAATTGGTAATATGTTTTTATCATTGTTAAGTCTTTCTGGATTAGGGTCACTAACATGTCGTATCTTGACATTTTTGTTCATGATTGAAATTGGTCTCTTTTTCCTTTTTTGAGTTGTCTTTATCTGATGCCTTGGAGCTAGTTGTACGTTCTGAGGAGCTGGTAACAGGAAGAGGAAGCAGAGGGCAACAACCCTTTCCTTTAAGGGAATCATAAAATCATAGACATCCCTTCATACATCTCTCCCTGGGGAAAATGTAGTAATATGAGCATTCCTAGCTGCAAGGGAGGCTGAGAAATGTCTTTATTTTGTCTGATTGTAATTGTAATAGGATAGAACACAGTTAAGAGAAGGTATACATGTTGTTGCAAAATAGACTATACTTGTAATACAGATTAACTCATGGTACTGGTTAATAAGGGAGTTAAAATTGTGTCTGTATGACCTGAAAGTCTTACAGTTTCACTTAAATTTTTTTTTTCTAGATAATGGAAATATAGCCTTCTTAGGAAAAAGAAAAGTTCTTAGCTTGGCTGTCGCTCTAGCAGCAGGAGTGCTGAAGTCCAGGTCTTATGGAAATGAAATATTGAGTACCTGCATCCTCTTTCTCACAAAGGCATCCTGGTTTTGTACAGTCACAGCTCTCCGCTGTTTCAGTACCTCAGTACCTGTTGGTTTTGCTCTAAGGAAAGGGTTGCCAGCATTCCAACTTCATTGTTTTGTTAATTTTGTTAATTTTTTTTTGAAAATCCTCTGGTTATAATGTTGCATAGGCTTTGAGTAGTCTTGTCCATAAGTCTGGTTTATTTCTGAGTCCTCTCATTTTTAATGTGCAGGGTTTTGTTTGTTTGTTTTTACAGCACTGACACTTAACCAAGCATTTTATGTATCATATTTTATCCATGGAGCAATTATCAGGTTCCAGATAAGTTTTTGGTGGTGTTAGATACATTGTCCCTTTAGTTTTCCTAAAAATTTCAAGCACCAGGTAGTATTTTACATGTTCAATCTTATTTCATTCCTTAGAGCAACCCTGTGATACTGATCAATTAACTTGTTTCATAATAGATAATAAATAGATGATAGAGGGGTGCCTGGGTGGCTCAGTTGGTTAAGCGTCCGACTTTAGCACAGGTCATGATCTCACGGTTCATGGGTTCAAGGTCCGCGTCGGGCTCTGTGCTGACAGCTAGCTCAGAGCCTGGAGCCTGCTTCAGATTCTTGATCTCCCTCTCTCTCTCTGACCCTCCCCTGCTCATGCAATCACATGCGCGCACGCTCTCTCTCTCTCTTTCTCAAAAATAAATAAAACATTGAAAAAATAGATAATAGAGTATTACTAGATAATAAATGACAAGACTGGAATTCTAACCCAAGTCTGATGGCTTCTACAGCCTCATCAATATGCAATATTACACATAGATTTTGGAAGCAGAACTTCTGCTCTGATGCTATAGTTTTGGGCATGGTGGATATAATGAGCTTTTGTAACATCTTTTACTATATTATAACTAGGAAAACCCCTTTTAAGTGTCCAAATTAGGGAAGTAATTCAGTATAAATTGAATTTAGCAGAGTATTAAGTTCTTTGATGAGGGGCACCTGGGTGGCTCAGTTGGTTGAGCGTCCGGTTATGGCTCAGGTCATGATCTCACGGTTCATGGGTTTGAGCCCCGCGTTGGGCTCTGTACTGACAGCTAATGCAGAGCCTGGAGCCTGCTTCGTATTCTGTCTTCCTCTCTCTCTGACCCTCCTCTTGTCATGCTCTCTCTCTCTCTCTCTCTCTCAAAAATGATTAAAACATTTAAAAATTTAAAAAAAATAAATTCTTTGATAAAAAATGTGTAACAGGTTATTTAAGGCTCTAAGAGATTGACTTATTCAGCAGCAAATCTTTCCTAGATAACTTGCATTTGCAGTTACTTTGCCATAGAGATCAAAAGATGGATTGAGTCCCTCTCTACCATTTAGACTCCTATTCTAGTGGAGGAGATAAGTAGCATATCTGTAATAGACAAAGATAGTCCGTTAGAAACATGTATCAGAAAACCTAATTCTGGGCTTCGAAATGTGTCACATAATACTTGTAGAAAGAAGAGGTGAGTGATGTGTTAAAGGATGGATAGGAATTTGCCAGATTGAGAAGTGAGTTGAAGGGAAGATGGCACTTGTGTTTTCAGCAGAGGAAGCAAACATGTTTATAGTCAGAAATGTGTAAGAGCATATTTTATTCGTAGATGTGTGTGTTGTTTGTCTTGATAGAAGTGGGGGTATGAGATTGGGAAAATTGAGCAAGGTTAAAAAAAAATGAAGCCCCTTTGAGCCACTCTAGGGTTGTAGCGACTCTTCAGAGAAATTTCAGATAGAGCAGTGTCATGTTGAGTTTTTGAAAGCTCACTAGCAGTGATAATGGGAGGTAATTGAAAGGAGTACATGGAGGGGAGGTTAGAATTTGGAAGAGGAGTTAGGAAACAATTGTAAGAGGCCAAGTAGACAAAGTTGAGGTCCTAAATTACCTAGAGAAAGGCAGTAAGAATGGAGAGGGGATGGATTCAGAGGCTTTTAGGTTGTAAAATGAGTTTTATAAGTAGAATGAATATGGTTTATTGGTGGGAAGGAGGTAAATGAAGTAAAATAGGACTACTTTTGTCTTGCTTAACTGGTGAGATTGTTACCACTATCTAAAATTTTCTGTATCGGGGCGCCTGGGTAGCTCAGTCAGTTAAGCATCAAACTTTGGCTCAGGTCATGATCTCTCAGTTTGTGGGTTTGAGCCCCATCACAGGCTCTGTGCTGACAGCTCAGAGCCTGGAGGCTCCTTCAGATTCTCTGTCTCCCTCTCGCTGCCCCTTCGTCTGCGCATGGTCTGTTTTCTTTCAAAAATAAATAAAAACATTAACAATTTTTTTTAAAGTTTCCGTACTGTTAGAACATCAGATTCTCCCATTCATTCCAAGATTTGTTGAGTTTCAGGTATTTGTAGTATATCCAAAAGGTGGAGGTAGCCAGAAGGCATTTGGAAATTCGCTCTTGGGACTTTGGAATGCTTTCCACCTCCCTATCCCCTTTTTGGTCCCCGGGTAGGATGAGTAGTAGATTTTTTGTTCCCACTGTGCACCACTAGCTATGTGGGATTAGTATCTGAGAAGAATAAGATTAAGAAATTTGATATTTTTCCAATAGTTTGGCTTGTTTTTATCTCTTAATGATACTCCTATAAAAAATGATTACCTTCAAAGGTGACTCTTGGAGTAGGGGATGGTTGGTGGTGCTACAATCAGATTGTTAATTCTATGCAAAGACTATACATTTTTTTTTAAAAAGTTTATTTTGAGAGAGGGAAAGAGAATCTCAAGCAGGATCCACACTGTTAGCATAGAGCTCGATTTGGAGCTCAATCCCACGAACCATTAGATCATGACTTGAGCCGAAACCAAGAGTCAGACACTTAACCAGCTGAGCCACCTAGATGCCTCAGGAATTCATTTATGTAAGAGCATATGTAAGACCTCCAGGTCAGTGTGTCTAAAGATGTGTGGTTTGGATCCCCTGGCTGAGATTGCTTGGTTTTCTTTCTCCTTTCCCAGCCATCCTTGAGATACAGTACCCAAGTGCCACCTCTTTTCCTCATCCTTATTATACTTCACCAACTCTTCAATGGTTGTAGCTTGGAATATATTATTTTGCACTCACTTTTATAATCTTTTGTCATTCAATTTTAAGTCATTGAGGGTAGGGATTTTTTGTCTGCTTCCTACCGTCTTTCCAGTGCTAATAACTCTGTTGGGATTCATAATAGATGCTCAATGAATGTTTGAATTACAGTGTTTACTGTTACGGACAAATGAGACTTAACTCTGCCCAGATATATAAGCTCCTGGTTAATAGGAACCACGCCTCATACTATGTGTCATCTAGGGAGCTGAATTCAATAACTGCGCTTAAATACTGGGTGATTGAGTTTGCAAAACCTTGGGGCATCTGCTATGTAGAAGGCATTGTGCTAGGTAATAACGGGATACACAGATGATTAACACTCCTACCTTTGTGGCACTTTTGTCTGGTGAGATGGGATTTAGTCAGTACACAAATAACAAAAACACAGCAGTTACCAAGTGAACTCTGGAGGCAGGCCTAGATTCAGTTCCTGTGTCCACCACCACCTGTCTCTTTGAGCAAGTTTCTGACCCTTGTTTGTTCTATAAATGAAGCCCTCTACTACTTCATAGGGTTGTTAGGACCTTTAAAAAGAAATGTTACTGGCATTTTGCGTTAAATTAAGTTCTTACGGTTACATAATAATGCCGTAGGATAGAGACCTAAGCCCAAATTTAGAGGTTGGAAAGATTACCTCTGGATTGAGGCGAGAGAAGCAGTAGAGCTTCCTGGCGAAGAGGCCATTAAAGATGGATCTTGAGTAACGATAGAATTTATAAGGTGGCAGGGAGAGGGAAAAGATACCCTAGAGTGGGAAGGAGAAGCAATGAACAAAGTAAGGAAGTTGGGAGAATGCAGGGTGTTTCTTGAAAGCAGAAATTCCTCTCAGTAAACTCTCTTTCCGCCACCCCCCACACCACCTTCTCTGGGTAATTACCTAAATTGGTGAAGGATGTCAACCTGTTATTGAGCTGTGCTCCCTTCTCTACCATTTCCCTCACCTAAGAACACAGTTGTCTTTCAAATCTAGAGTTTCTGGGTAGAACACTTCATGACTGAATTAAGCGCTCCTGCCTACATTCTTAATATCACTGTTCCCCCCCACACCCACCCCCTCCGACACACACACACACACACACACACACACACACACACACACACTCAGGTTGTGTTCTTCTTGAGAGCAGGGCAAGTTATGTTTTAATCAGTTGGACTTCTTTAGCCTTTGAGTATTGTTCCTAACACCTAGTAATTGCTCACCTTCTTTCAGGGGGTGGGGGTGATGAATGATCCTGCTTAAAACCAGTTCCAAATAAATTAAAAAAATACAAACTTTTGAAATAGATGTTTTTCCTGAGACCTTTGTGAATGTCCACATCTGTGAATACTCCTGTAGCATGTAACTTTCTGGATTGGAAATCTGAGGGTAATGAGGATTTAATGAAATTAAGTCTTCATATTTATTACATTTTAAGATGTACTTAAGAAACATTTTCCAGTGTTTCCAGCAAGGTGCTTGAAACTCAGAGGAAATGCACAGTATAATCCAGAAGAAAGCTTAGTATAAAAAAAAGATAACTACATGCCAAAAAGTCACCCGACTGCTTACAGTCTTGTTTATGTTTTAAACATCGCTGATTCTTTTTCTCTAACCAGTGACTGATAGCAGTTGTGGGATAAGTACTCTAGTCCCCTGCGCTTGGGCAAAATGACTCTGAAAAAGGGCAAGGTGATTTAGGAATGTCCCACCCCTAGCAGGAATCAGTCCCAGCTGTAAAAACCAGCCATACTGCACCCTTCGTTGGCTTCTTTCCCTTCCTTGCCTCGTTTCTCCACTCCCTTACCTGGTATTTGCTAGGATCACTTCCCAAATAAACTTCTGATCATAAAACCTTCTGTCTCAGGGTATGCCTCTGGGAAAATGCAATCCAAGACTGCATGGCAAGAAGCATATCATTAAGAGTCTAAAATTTTCATGTTTTAGAATATAGGTTAGGAGAAATTTGTTTTCAAGGGTCAGTGTTGAAAGCTTTACTTTTTTTTTTTTTAACAGATTAGGTTTACTAAAACAGATTTATTTATTTATTGGTAAAAAAAAAATGTAATAGCTACTCAAACATTTGCCCTTTTTGAGAAAAGGAAAAGCTAGATAGTTCCTGTTTTGGAGGCCAGAGATCAGAACGAGTCTGGTTAAGCATTTTTCTGTTTTGTACTGCAAAAGGAAATTCTTGATGTTTAGAGCCCCACATGTAAATGGCAAGGTGTCATTTTTTTTTTAACACTAAAATTTTGTTGTAGGATTATATTGTGCATTTCCTATGAATTCTAACTATTACCATCCTGGCAGCACTGAACATAAAATTAAATCTAGTTAAAGAAACAAGGAACCACAGAAAGGATACAGATAAAAAAGCAAGAGAGAATAGGATAGCATAGTTCAAGCATTTTCTTATTCCTGAGTAATAGTTTTTTATTTTAGATGTGTCCATTAAATTATGCTTCACAGTTTTTTAATTTTAGAGTAGATTTGATTAAAAACAACCAGAGAATGTCTCCAAGTTGATTGGATCGTGTGCCTTCTGCTGACTCATCACTGTTACTTTGATGTTCTAGAAATATATTGTAAATTCACTGTAAGGCAGGGTAGTTTTATGACTTAAAACATCTTGGATACTGTATTTTATAGTAACAACATCATATACATTAGACATAAATGCTTTTCCTAAAATTCTCTTTTTCCCTTTATTTGCAGAATGCTGCCTTTTTATATGGTCTTGGTTTGGTCTACTTCCATTACAATGCATTTCAGTGGTAAGTTGACATAAAACTAGTAACTCCAGTTATTTCCAGTAAATGACTTGTTTTGTTTAATATTGTATATGTACGTATATACAAATACAAGGTATTGTAGTGTCACTAAGCCTGTAGTTTCCAGTAATGTCTTGAAATGATTAGATTGTTCCTTCAGAAATAATAACCCTAAAAGAATATGGTATGAGATTCTGATTAAAGAAGGCTTAGATTGGAAAATGTTTGGAATTTCTCAGTCACTCATTATGGATCGGTGGTCTCCAGGTGATTTGAACTGGAGAATGACGATGCTCTCAAATCTTGAGGTTGGTGGGTAAATGGTCTTTGATGACCAATATTATCTTTTCAACTTTCTAGACAAGATTGGCTGTTTCCACCCCTCTGCTCTCTGACGGGCACACACGCACATGCATGCTGGTACTTTACAGTTTGCAGTAACTAGGCACCAGATTACAGGCTCTCACTTCTCTCATTTATATGAAGGAATAATGGTACTACTTTCAGAGTCAGAGGTTAAATATGATAGTAGTACGTAAGATTTTATCAACTGTAAAGTGCATGGCCCTGTTGTAGTGCCTTTGCCCCGTTGTTGTTTTTCTTGTTTACCAAACAAAATAATAGTGCTTTCCAATGGAAATTACATAGAATTTGAGTTGGAAGACTTGTATTCTGGTCTCAATGCTGTCACTTAATTTGATCTTTAATTAAATAGACTCCCTAGATCTGTTTCCTCCAGTGTGTGTATGTGTGAGAGAGAGAGAGATTTTTTTTTTTAAGTGCATTGTAGTCACTGACCTTTTCTGCTTTACAGAGTTTTGATCAGATGGGATAATACACACTTTGTAAACCATAAAGCCCCATCTAGACATTTTTTATTTGAAGCATGTCCAATTTTGTCAGAGTCCCTTATGTTCTCCATAATTTTAACCTGAGTGATTGCTGTGAGAGTCCAAAGGAAGGTTTTGGCCAAAGGTTATAACCCTGTCATGTACCTGTTGGGTACCCTGGGTGTTTATTATAGAGCTTTTAAGTATGGATTGGCAGTGATTAAATATGGTTTCCCTAAAGATGAAACTGCAGACTTGAATGACTTTTTCTATATGCTTTTCTTCCCCTCTTTGCTTTTGGTTCTGTTGGGTTTTGATCATCTGTGGAAGCACTGCATTGTTCGAGAACACCTATGTGTATATGGAATATTATAATCATTCAGGTGACTCAGTTTGTTTGTAATTGTAAACTCTACAAAACTTAATTGATCTTCATGAAGAAGCCTTCTAATTATTTTTCCTCTTATGTTGTCCATTACTGTAGGGCAGTCCTAAACTTAAGCCTCTTCACCTCATGTCCAGTGCATCATATTTAAAACCAAGGATAGATGAGGACTGTTTTAAAATACTCTTAGTTTCTTGAGGATCCTATTCATAAAATACACAATTCTAAACTTTAGAACCAGAAGTGGTCTTAGAGATAATTTTATCCCCTCAATTTTGTAGATGATGAAACCAAGGTGTATGTGTTTGTGTGTGCGCACACGTGCGCGTGTGTATAACTCCATATCCTGTAACTGTTTAATTAGTGGCAGAAGCAAGATTATGCCCAGATTCCCCAATCTCTTGTTTTGTTTTGTTTTTCTATTATATCCTGTCCCCAAGTTTGAGGATTGACAGGTAGTTATTCTTTCCACAAGTAATTTAGGTTAAACCTGAGGCAAGGAGCTCTATAGCTTAGGAATGGATGTGTATACCACACAGCAGCCATTTTTTGCCTGCCTGTGAAAACTTGTAAGCTCCCTGTAGACTGAAGATACAAAATCAGTAATGAAGTGAAACCATCAGTTCAAAATTGGATTGCTTTAATAAGTATGTGACCATGTCAGCTTAGGAGACTTATTAATATTACATGCTTCCTTATTTATACATGATTTCTGTATCCTTCAATTGACCTAAAAAATGAAACTGAATGCTACAAGGACAGTGCAGTATCTGAATTAACAGGTGTACTCTGCTTTCTGGATTCTGTCCTGGTCACCACCATTTTCTTATGTTTTGAATTTCAACTCTACCTGCTTCCTAAAATGATGCATTTGACACCCTGTCTGAATCCATCCTAACTGTCTTTTTCTTTTGCTGGTCAGATGGTTTCCACAAACTATGTGCCCCAACTTTTGTTTTTAACTTGCCTTGCTGTTTCTTGAACAACTGCAGAATTAGCCTGGAGTAAGTGCTTTGTGAGTTTCAGAGTACAGCCTTAAGTGATAGGAACTTCTTCAGCTTAAAGCTATGTGTTTTATTTAGTTCTATTTGTAAGTAGCTGTTGATTGCTGGGATCAGGCATTTTTCTTTTATCTGAAATTAGTTACATGAAATTTGGGGATTTCCTAAAAAAAAAAAAAAAAGGTTTCTAGAAAAGAGTGTGTTATACTCTTTTATATATAACTATATAAATGTTATACATTTTTTGTATTGTCAGCTCTAAGGATCTTCCTAGGATATCTCAGAATGTTGTATCTTTACTGCATTTGTAATTTAAGTAAAATTTGGTATTTGGTAATGGTTTCTGTCAGTGATTATTAGGTTAAGTATTTGGTGATAACGTGTGTGACCAACGTGTGTTGGGGTTGGTGATGGTGACTTAAAATTATTGAGAACAATTTTATTAAGTATAGTTTTATCTGTTAACTTGTTTGCCTTGTTTCTTGCCGTATTCTGCCCATTATTTCTTTTGGAGTTGATTTTATTGGTTAGCTTCTAGATCATTTGTTTTTGGTCAGCTCTTCCAACGTTCAGTTGCATTCTCTTCTTAGAGGAACCCATGTCAGAAAGTAGCAGGGCAGCTGTAAAATCTTCATTGAACTTAGCGTGATCACTCAGTTTTACTGTTGATCCTACTCTGTAATGTGGGGCCAGACTTAAAAAAGATGTCCAGAGGGGAAAGATACAGAAGCACAATGTAAAATACATACATCAGAGACCTAGAACCAGTCTATATAAAGCCATTCCTTTATAGGTGCATGAACGTATGCCCATGCTTTCACTTGTTGTTGCTCATGAAGGTGGTACATTGCTAGGGGTACCTTGAACTGTGTTTCTTCTTTCCTTATAGTAAGAAACTTATATTCTCGAGTGAGAGGAATTAAAATACATACAGTAATAAATTATTACAGCTTGTAGCCATACTTGTAACTATATCCCCCTGAAAATTCTTATCAGTCTTCTCTTTCTAGCCTATAGCCTTTTGTATTCCCACTGACCAATATCACAAGGTTCGTATGGTGGCAGATCTAAGAGATACATAATTCTTTGCTAGAGGCATAGGATTTTGGAAATTAAGCTCCCAAACCTAATTGATTGGCCTGGTAAGGAAATGTGATTGATTATTGACTTTAAAAAGGGTTAGGGGAATGAGGTGGAGGGGAATACAACAATATTAACACATTACAAGTAATATTTTTTTAAAGGATTAATTCCTCAAGCACGGTACCAATCACAAGTATTTTAAAAGTAGGAATCTCTGTCCTCCGTTGTGGTGACCACTTCAGGTGCAGATAAACCTAATGTCATTGTGATACTACCATTTTTCCTGAGCCTTGTCTAACATGGAATCTGGCAAAAACTTAATATTTAAGATCTATTTTTGAACTGCCATAGTACAAAGTAGTGCTCTTAGATCTAAAGTTTAATTTAAGTATAGTTCCATTAAAATGAAACAGTTCATGTTAACATGTGTTTATTATGTACATTTCTGTTTTGACAAAACTAGCATTTAACTAAGGCAGTTCTGGTAAAGTTATGCTTACCAGTGACACATCGATTGCTGGAGAGAATTTGGAAGGGCTTGGGCTAATTAACCTCCAGGGAAATTATGGATAAAAACATAAATGTTTGCAATAGGGGAAGGGAAGGACTCTCCCACTGTCTAGGGTAATGAAATGAAGAATGGCTAGAAAGAGCAGAAAAGCCATGAAGTGTAAAACATTAGCAAATGGCAAGGTGAAGAACTCTTGTGTGGTATTTTCTTTTTAAGTTTATTTATCTATTTTGAGAGAGTGAGCGAGCGAGCCTAAGGTGGGGGGCAAAGAGAGAATCTCAAGGTGAGATCATGACCTGAACTGAAATCAGGAGTCTTCAAGAATTCAATGCTTAACTGACTGAGCCACCCAGGCGTCCCTCTTGTGTGATATTTCTCACTTAGCCTCACATTTAAGGTCCTCTCTGGTTCAACCTCAAATGGTCCTTCTAGCCTACTGTTTCTCTAAATATATTCTTTGTGTCAGTCACAGTGTATGAAAATTTCCCTGAAAATGTATTAAGCAATTTTCTTTACCTATGTAACTTTGTGCTATGTACTGTGTTTGGTCTGCTTTCTCCTACCATCTCCACCTTTAAATATTCTGTCTTGTTTTCTCTTTGATTACTTCATCAAATCTTTCTATTGGTCTAATTTAAAAGGAGCCTCTAAATTTCCTAATATGTATGTGTAGGAGTAGATATCTGTTTTTTGTATACATGTTATTACTGATTTAGAGCTAGAATATTCTCCCCTTTATTAGTATGAAATTTTATGGTATTAGACCATATATCCCTTCACATATTCCTGAGGGAAATCTCTGGACTCTGCTCTATTAGCCTTAGAAAAGTTAAATGTTTTATTATGTCTCTTCCTAAATGTACTGAAACCATGCTAGGAACATTTAGTTAATATCATTATTTTTACTATAGTTTGGTAAAATCCTGAGAAAGCCTTTTCTTTATAATGACTTTCTAGACACAACAAAAGTGCATATTGCTGTGCATAATTATCATGGGCATTTTTTCCTCATAAATCTAAAAAATTTAGTGTTTTATATTGCCCAAATTATTTCTAGGGACTATGTTTTGATATTTGAAAACCATAAACCTTTCCAGGCATTGTATCATGAAATCGTTTTGTAGTTTTGGGTAGCCATTTCTCATGTTGTAAAAGTCTCTGTCAATCAGAATACTGAGGCCAACAGAATTTGTAGGTCTTTGTACTTTTAGTCCAGCTTGTTGTGCGGGGGTCATGTTCTGGCTACCTGCAGTTTGATGAGATAAGAATATGGTAAAATGACCAAAATTATAATGTAGTCTAAGTGGTAACTATTTTCTCCACACACTCCCCTGCTTACGCACGCGCACACACACACATGCACACACACACTACCTTTTTCTTTTTTCCCCTAAGGTGGGGGAAAAACTGAGGAACACACAGGGACAATAGGTAAAAGTTGCGAAAAGGAAATGAAACTGAACTTAGATAGTTTTGATTAGATGAGGGGAGCTCAGTAAATAGACTGGAGCTTTGCCATCCTGTCCCCACTAGAAGCCCAATCGGCCACCTATAAAAGTGATGGTATTAGTAAACATCTATTAAAATTAAGCATTTTCTGTATCATTTAGAGAATTAAAAATAAAAGAGGGGATACCTGGGTGGCTCAGTTAGTTGGGCATCTGACTTCAACTCAGGTCATGGTCTTGTGGTTTGTGAGTTCCAGCCCTGCATTGGGCTCACTGCTGTCAGCCTCAGCACAGAACCCGCTTCGAATCCTCTGTCCCCCTCTTGCTGCCCCTACCCTGCTTGTACTTTCCCCCAAATAAATAAATATTAAAAAAAAATAAAGGAGGAATGTGGACCTTAAGGAATAGGCCACTTGGAAAGACTGGAGATAGCACACCACTAGGGAGAGAATAAAATGATTTGATTATAGAGTGGACCTAACTGCTGGTTAACCCTAAGCAAAAAAAAAAAAAAAAAAAAAAAAAAAAAAGTTGGTGTTGAGTTTGGGTGGTCAGTCTTTTAGGTAATAGTGGATTTAGGGTGAAGCGGAAGAATGAAAATATTTCAGATGAGGAGACCATTCTGAGGAAAAACCACAAAGCCGAGAGGGCCAGTATTTGCAAAAAGAAATTTCTGAAATAAGCTAGGTCGCAGCTGAGGAAGAACAATGTTGGGTCATAACTGGGAATAGAGTTGAATAGACCTTAGATGCCACATGGTGATTTGACTTAGAGTATCATGGTTAGTGGACAATTACAGGAGTCACATGTTTAAAGAAACAGGGAAGCCAGAACACAGCAAGAATAGTCCTTAAAGAGTCTATTTCAGTAGTCTAGTAATGAGATACTGAACATTCAGTCTGCAAGGTACTGAATTCGAGGAAACCTTTGAAACAACAGTGGGAAGAACTTGATGATTTGATATGTGTTGGCCATACCATCTCATGGACACTTTTAATAGTCCTTAAAGAATAAACATAGGGTAGCCCAGACTAGTATGTTGGAACATGTGTTTTTGCTTATAGGTTAATGTTTGTTTTTAATTTCTAGTGTGTTAACATACATAGAAAACTTGTTAAAAATAAACCTATGTTTCTTTGTACTTGTGTGACATTGTGAACCAAGTGGATGAGATGTCTGCACCAAAGGCACCTATGGAGTAAAACACATCCCCAAATTTAGGGGTTCAGAAGAAAGGCTGGAGATAGAAACTGAGACAGAGTAGAAAATAATTTCTCCTGAGGGCTGGTTTCTGATGCTGTGTGTTCTCCTTATTGCTTTTTCTCACATGCCCTTCCTTAGACCATTTTTCTTTCCTAACTTCTTTTTTCTCCTTTATTTCTTCTTTTCTTTGCTCTCTTCCACTTCCATTCTTCTTTCATATCTTTGACTCAGGCCTGCCTGGGTTTTTTTTTATTGGCACGTGTGGACAATGCTTTATTCCGACGTATTCCGCAAGAGTTTTCTGACCCATTAGTTAAGGTATTTAATTAGCATTTTATGAAGCATCACCCTAAATTTTTGTTATTACAGAATATGACATACTTAAAAATGTATAAAGCTAAGTATACATCTTAACATGTTATTTATAAAATAAACATTCCTAACCATCATTTGGGTCAAGAAATAAAACATTGCTATTAGCTCAGAAGCTTCTTCAAACCCCTGCATTACCCTTTTCCAATTGTATCGTTTTTAATTGGCTTCCTTTATAGCTGCAATTGTTTTTTCCCTAACTTTTTATATGCTGTCTCCCCTCCCCCCAAAATTGCCTATTTTATTAGAAGGTGGTAGAACTAGTCATGACCAGGAGAATAATAGAGGCTGAACTGGAACTCCTTCTATTAGAAAGATTTGAGAAAAGTACAAAGAGAACCTCTTAACTTGCAGAGAAGTATCTTGAAGTCTGAGAAATAGAAAGGTGCCTTTGAATGAGCTGCCAATTCTTTTCTGTCAGGTCTTTTAACTCCCTTCTACCTGTATATATCAGTTAACACATACACGCCCACCCATTGATGCCAACCTTCTCTTCAGGAAGAAAGTATTTTATCAGGTATAAAAGTATCTGATGCCAGACCTATTGCCCCCCGCCCCTCATGATAAACATTACGTTTTAGAATCCTTAATTTTATAATAAACATGGACACAGCCACACATAGTTGTGTTTTGGGGGTAAATCAATAATGCATCAATCACAATAAAATTCCTTAAAAGACATAGGAATTATTGTGCTCTCTTTTGAGTTATGGTATTTTGATATAAAAGCTCTACTTTTCTTTTGGATCATCTATGATTCTAAATAGCCGCCTTTCTAAGTAGAGGCAGAGAATAGTTGATAAGCTTTGTAAAGAATATATTAGCTGGTACTTGGGATAAGTCTTAAATAATGTAAAGAGATTTAAAATGATGATCAACATATGTTACAGCTGGTATAATTTTCAAAATTCAAAGTAGACATTTTTCCTTATGATTTTAATTTGTTTTTTAGTAAGTACATTTACATGATCACATTAAGGCATATAAAAATGTATTCAGTGAAGAGTGTTCCTTATGCTTGTATTTGCTCTACTGGTAATCAAGGCCTTTTATAAAAGATAAATTGTGAATCTGGGGCAAAAATAGACTGATAGACCAATGGAAAGTGATATATGATAGAAAACCCAGAAACAGACCCACATAAATATGGACATTTAATTTAGGACAAAGTGGCCCTGGAGAGCTGTGGTAAGGATGGTCTTTTCTACAAATGATGCCAGGACTATTGTATTGCTGTATGGAAAATACATATAAAAAATAAGGTACATATGGATTTTAAATCTAAATATAGAAGGCAGAGTTTTAAATGAAGACTTATTCTTATAGAGTAGACTAGAAACAGGATTAACCTTTCCTTTCTTAAAAATAGAACTATCCTATCTGCCCCACCCCTCTTTACCGTAGGAAATTCCAGAAACAGTGAAATCAGTTATTTAAACTGAGAATTTTATTAAGCCATAAAAATCTTCTTTGGATAATTGAGAATACGTTCATCTGATTTTCCTTTTCCCTTTTATATTAGATGATATACATTCAATTATATAAAAGACCCAGGTGCCACTTTTTACTCTTTTTTGTTAAAACAATACATTCACGTAAATCACATGTTCTTTAAAACTGTTTTGCATAAAGCAGAAGTTTTACTGTGCTACGAAGCAAAAATTCATGCAGGTTTCAAAAAGTTAAGATATCTTATGTCTATATCTTTCAGGGCAATTAAAGCATTTCAGGAGGTGCTTTATGTTGATCCCAGCTTTTGTCGAGCCAAGGAAATTCATTTACGACTTGGGCTTATGTTCAAAGTGAATACAGACTATGAGTCTAGTTTAAAGGTAGGTTATTGGATTTTTTCCCAATGTTTCATTTTGTGCATTTTGGGGGAATGAGGTGGGGAGAGGGTTGTCGTTAAATATTAGAGCTTTGAGAAATGTTGGAATTTATATTGGCATTGGCACTTCAAAAGAAAATTTGAAAATTTAGGTGAAAGAATTGCTTTAACCAGCTGTGAACTGGAAGATATACAATGCTGGGTTGCAGGGTACAAAGTAGCTGTGATCCTAAGACATAGGTAACTGATTGTACCATTAAAAAAATTTTTTTTTAAGTTTTGATTGATGTCTGTCATCAGGAAAGGGTGGAGGTTTCAATCTCAGTTTGGACATCTAAATCAGTCCACTATATGCGATTGGCCATCATTGAGATCAGAAGGGGCTACTTAATGTTGGTGTATCTGTGACCCTATCCTGACTGTTTGCATGGGTCACGCTAGGAATCTGTTGACCTCTACCAACAAAGCACATCTTCTATCTAAAGTATTAAAAAATACTATTATCTGCGGTCATTTGAATTGCTGGTTTGTGAATATAAACATCTTTAGGAAAAGATAAGACATTGTTGGTTAAATATTTTATGTATTAATAGAAATTTGATATTTTTCAAATTTCAAGTTTCTTGTGCTGTATAAGTCTTACTGGGCTTTTCATGAAAATAGTGCTTTCCAGTGCAACGAAAGCATTACTCTTTGAAGGATTAGAAGTTCTAGGAATAAAGTTTAAGTTCATGTGAATTTATGACTATAATGGTTGCGATGTTCTATATATCTGCATTGCAGATTATTTTGATCCTCAGAGGAGGTGAGAGGGAGATAAAGAATGATAAAGAGACTTTACAGTAGGTTGTAATTTGAATTCACCAATAAGGTACTCCTTGAAGGTATTTTAAAAACTGCATTTAATTGTTCTAGAGTTTTTAAGTAGACAGTTATGCAAATACTGTTTCTTTCATGAGTTTTATAAAGAGCAATGCTGATGATATGAAAGAATGGTATACAGCCAAAAACACTAAACAAGTAGATTGTGAAGCATTTTGATTATTACACAATTGTCAAAGGTTAAGTGCAGTGAGATGAATGATGCAGGGGTAAAATTAGGTAGTATGGAGAATAAAGGATGCCTGAAAATTACCAGTTTTCCTTAAACACAGAGCAGCACTTCTCAAAGAGTTGAGCCTTGAACAATGTGGGGGTTATGGGCGCCAACCCCCATCCCCCTGCCCCAGTTGAAAACTTGTATTTAACAATTCCTCAACAGTGTAACTACTAATATCCTACTGTTGATTGGAAACTTCATCATTAACCTAAAAATTAACCTCATGAGTTGCTTAACACGTAGTTTGTATGTTACCTGTATCGTGTACTATATTCTTACGATAAAGAAAGCTAGATACAGAAAAAAAATGTTATTAAGAAAATCATAAGAAAAAAATACATTTATACTACTGTACTGTGTCCAAAAAAAATCCATATATAAGTGGACCCATGCAGTTCAAACCTGTGTGGTTCGAGAGTCAATTGTGTACTATGGGCTATGAGTGGATTTGAAATGGAAAATAATTTCAAATCTGCTACCTTGCATATTTTAACCTCCTCTTGGACATCCACCATATTATTAGCTAACAAAGACTCTTAAAACGACTTATAATACAAAAACACTTACTTGGTCCTTTGATAATATTGTCACAATATGACTATTACGTGTGACAGATATGGTTTTGGTAGTGGTTTGGTAAATGTTGCCATAATGTTTACCATATTATAAAATTTGACTATCTCTGAACATCAATCCAGTGGCAACCATAATTCTGTGGTTGCAAAAAAACTCTTGTTTCCATGAAGGTGGCAGAATATAAAATCCCTCTTTAATCAAGGGAAAAACAAGTGTTACTGTTTACTCAGCTTCAACACAGACCTTCCTGTGTACAACTTCTGTTTGTTCAGGTATAGTTCAAGGCTAACAAACCTTCAAGTCATAGCAGTATTAGAAAAATTGTTTTACCTAAGTAAGTACAGTTTTCTTGTTAAAATACTTGATATCATTCTGATGTTTATTTCATTTGTGTGAACATAGGGGGAAAAAAAGAGTTTTAGGAACCCTTGCTGTTTCTCTTCTCCATAATGAAAAGGTTGCCTTTGATGTTTATCTCATTTGACCTTGGCTTTTATTAAGGCTTCTCTCTCCAGTATTCCCTGTTTCAGGAGAATTTTAGGAATATCATTTTTAGTTGAGGAGGAGGTATTTCAGTATAGTATTCTAAGTGCTTAACATTTAGTGCAAATGAAGGTAGAAATCTGAAGATCTCTTTCCCCTTAGGTGGCTAGATAGCGTTTTAGATTCATATGCGTAGATGTGGCACATCTGATGACTTTTTCCACTCCATGAAGCTGTCTCCTAGAAGCACATTTTAATAGTACAGATGCTTTGGGCTGCAAGCTCAGGAACTCCCAAATGAAGCTGGTTAAAATAACAACAACAACAACAAAGCTTGTATAATGTGAAGTACAGCCTTCAGGATGGGTTAATTCAGCTAATCCAAGGTTTCATCAAAGATTCATTTTTTTTCTCTGTTCTGTGTTGGCTTGTTCTTAAGGAAGTTGGCCAGGTCTAATCAAAGTGAAATGTAGAAAACCCGAAAACCTCCACCAAAAAACTTAGAAGTAATAAATGAATTCAGTAAAGTTGCAGGATATAATCAAAGTGAGATGATTCATTTTTCATGCCTCCTCTAGAAAGAGCTTATATAATAGTGGAATAGGTGCGTAGTGCTGTGCTGGCATATGATAAGTGCTTAGTAAATATCTGATCATCATGTCCTAAAGAAGAAAGATCATGACTTCCTGTCGATCTCTTCAGAAATACGTCACTTTGCAAAATGTCATTGGCCAGAAATAGGGCACATGGCCGTTGTCAATTGATTTTTTTTTTTTTTAAATCAAAGATGTGGTTGCTCTTAGACCAGTTATGTCCAGGTTTTGAGCAGGGCTCAGTTCCCTAAATATACTGTTACTGGAATGAGGATTGGGTAAAAAGAGTATTTTGGTGTGGAGCAATGTGGACAGTCTGTCCATTACAGATCAGGTCTTCTGCACCTCATTTTCTTTCTCCCTTACACCTGAAGAGGGATATAGTGTATAGAGGCTTTCGATGATAAAATGCAGTTTATTTTTATAGTAGATTTCTTATTTTCACCTACACATGAAGTGGTTTCCAGGGCCTCCTGTTTTATCTGTATCTCTGGTAGTAAATTTTTTTACCAAAATATATCTCTGAAATAGATTCATTCTGGTTTGATACTATATAAACAACTCTCAGAGCAAGCAGATTTGGTTTTAAAATGTGACCCTGCCATATGACTAATTGTGTGGCATTGGGCAAGATGCCTTACTCTTCTGGTCCTCTCTCTGTGTCTGTAGTACTAGAGTAACTGTCCCCATTCTACAAGATTGTTGTAAAGATTTATATGTATATGAAAGTCGCTGATGTTTTTTTTCAGCCCTCTTTTTTAGTTCTCAGTTTGTCTACTATATATCTAAAACTCCTCAGTTTGCGGCCAGTTTAGATACTGTTTGTGAAATCCATATTCCCATCCTAAAATTTAATACTTGTATTTTTGTTACTCTGCCCATCCTCAGAAATGCGAAGTTAATGCCCAGCTTACTTTTTGGTCATATGGTGTTACTTTTCAATTGGCCAGTAGAGATGTCATGTGTTTAGTGAGTGGGTGGGGTATCGGTTCTTAATGTACTAATTTAACATTATCTGAACCAGAGTCCATTCCAGGGTGACATTTCTACATGGCATTTGTACATACATAGCATTTGTTGTCTTTCTTCCCTGTTTCAGATGATATCCCCCTTCAGGTCGATTTGGTTGCCTCTTTATGTCATATAATTAATTCAGAATTTTATTTCATTACTTTTTAATGGTGTTAATGATATTTGCTTATATTCGTTATAGATTTTAGGCAGTGTACAATCATTTCAATAAAAGTACACTAATTTTGACAAATAGTTTTACATAATGCCTCCAATTTTCACATCCTGGCAGACTGTTAATTATTTCCTTCATGTGAAGGAAGGAAATGCAAAATAAGATGTAATAACACCCATATTTTTCTGTCAGTTAATGCCAGTGCATCTATTTCATTTAATGAAGATTATGTAGAAATTCTTAATATTTACATATTTATGTTTCCTTAAATATGTCAACATTGGAACTTTTTTGGATTTTAAAGGTAAAGACTGTGGCTTTTTTTTAATGAGAACCTGTGGGTAATTGGCTTAGATACTGGTATGAATTCCCTTATAATTCGGTACTTAAGGATGGTAAGTGCTGATTTATTTAAAGGAATTACTATGAAAGAGTTAGGAAGAGGAGAATTACAGAGACAATTCAAAGGAAATGGCTGAACCCAAACGAGATGTGGATGTTAGTTTGGCATTTTCCCAAGTGCTTAGTGTTTCTTGCATAGGTAAATTAAATGTAAGAGGCTATGAAATGATAAATGCCTCTCATAGGATGGACTGGAAAACTGGAAGATGGGGGGAGAAGCTGGCTTTGTTTATTTATCATCTTTTAACAAAAAAATTTTTTTTCTCTACCGACAGTGTGTTTGTTTTCTCTAAAAGTTCCCATTCACCAGTTCATTTGGCTTGTCTCCCCTGTACTGTTACATGTGACCTGAAACCACTGAGTGAAATAGCATTTCCACTTTCTTTTTACCTTACTCTTCTATAGGAACTACTTCATTTCCAGGTGTCAGATTTGATCTTATACTTTTTATAGACTCAGGACTTTTATTGTCATATATTTTATGCCAAGGCAGAAGGAATAAGTAAAGGCACAAGGATATGTATTTCCTATTAGAAACCATTTTTGTAAGCTGTGAAAATGCCTCCTGTCTTTTATAATTTTTATTATTATTGTTATTATTTTTTAATGTTTTATTTATTTTTGACAGAGAGAGACAGAGCATGAGAGGGGAGGGTCAGAGAGAGAAGGAGACACAGAACCGGAAGCAGGCTCCAGGCTCTGAGCTAGCTGTCAGCACAGAGCCTGACGCGGGGCTCGAACCCACGATCGTGAGATCTGACCTGAGCTGAAGTCGGAGGCTTAGCCGACTGAGCCACCCAGGCGCCCCAAATTTTTATTTTTTAAAAGTATTGTGCCAATGTTAATTTCCTTTTAACATTTTTTTAATGTTTATTTTATTTTTGAGAGTGAGAAACAGAGCCTGAGTGGTCGAGGGGTAGAGAAAGAGAGGGAGACAGAATCCGAAGCAAGCTCCAGGCTCTGAGCTCTCAGCACAAAACCCGATGAGGAACTTCAACCCACAAACAGCAAGATCATGACCTGAGCGGAAGTCAGATGCTTAACCAACTGAGCCACCCAGGCACCCCTATTTTATTTTTTTAATTAAAAATTAAAAAAAAAACTTTTTAAATTTATTTATTTTGAGAGAGGGGGAGGGAGAGAATCTCAAACAAGCTCCACACCATCAGCACAGAGCCCGATGTGGGGCCTCGAACTCATGAACTGTGAGATCATGACCTGAGCTGAAATCAAGAGTTAGTTGCTTAACCAACTGAGCCACCCAGGCATCCTTATAATTTTATATTTTAATGTAGAACACATAAGTACATAAATTCATTAATTAAGATACTGTGAACTTTATTATAAAAATTCTTGCTGAGAACTTGAATAGTAGCTGTTAAGTTTAGCCATGCCTTAAGTTTCTAAAATACCTGTAATATTTCTTTGTTGAAGGTTTAGCAGCATAGTTTTATTAATTCAGTTGCTGATATTTCTCTGTGGCTACCCCTGCCATATTTAATATGAATATTTCATGATGCTCAATAGCTTGACTCTTCTCGCTGGCATTTTGAAAATTTGAGTTCTTTAAAAATAGTTTTATTTAGATAGATTTCACATACTAACATTGTGTAAGTTTAGGGTGTGCAACACCTTTTTTTGAGATACATTTATATATTGCAATGTCATTACCATTATAGCATTAGTTAGCACCTCTGTCTCATCACATATTATCATTTCTTTTTTTGTGTGGTGAGAACAGTTAACATCTAGTCTCTTAGCAGCTTTGAAGTTTATAATATGGGATTTATTGACTGTAATCTCTGTGCTATGCATTAGATCGCTGGGACTTGTTATCTACTAGTTCCAAGTTTGTGCCTTTAAACAGCATCTCCCTAATTCTCACATTGGCAGTAGAACTTGACTTCACCTGGATGTAGTATAACTGTTCCTTTTGGCAAAGGATGGCCCTTACTGTTTATTTTGTCATCTGTCCATTTTTACTTATTTGTAGGCAAAAATCGTTGCCCGATTCTTTCCTTTTTCCTCTACTCTTCAACTTGTACTTTACTTTTTAATCTTTCCTAGATAGCATTCTCTGATATGAGGTCATCTCCTAATTGGTTTATTTAGCCACTTCGTAATGCTTTCTCCACGTCACTCTGCCTGCCCAGTTTTATTTTTCCAATTGATACTCATTCCTGCTGTGAGCTCTAGGATATACCTTTAAGTGTGAAGTAGTGTAAACAGCAGAAGTACTTCAGTTCCTCCAAAATACATGTTTGAAAAAGGACATGACTGTTCATAGATGTGCAGTAACCAATCTCTCTGATATAGAGGGGTTAGAGTGAGGCCAGGTTTCCCATTTCAGTTTTCTCTCCTCAAATATATTCTACCTGCAGGAAATAATTTCTAACCAAGGAGCATTTTTTTTTTTTTTTGGTGTTTACCCCTAACAACTAGCTTTATGAAGCATTCAGTGTATCTAATGCTACATCAAAAAAAAGGGGGGGGTAGTTATGTTCCAGAACATTATTTTATCCCCTTTGTAAAATATATATCATGTGCTCCTTGTATTTGTTATTGGTGTTGTAAATATCAGTCTTACTTTGATATGAATACAAATTGTAGACTACTTGACTTAAAGAACTTGGAAAAGAAGTCATCCTGTATTCTGATTGTGTTCGCAGATTAGTCACATGCTAGAATCAGTGTTTTAAAATTTCCAGTCAGTTCTATACCTGTACTTCATAAAATGCAATAGAAATGAGTTGGGACACAAGTAAGACACTGTTACAAGAGAAAAGATGAGCATGATCCATGGGATAAATGGGTTCTCAGTGAATGAAAGGATGAGAGGTGATACATTCTGTAGATTTTAAGGAGTTAATAAAGTAGTTCATTCATTAACTGATTCAGTGTGGGAATAGGGTCCTCATTTATTGGCTTAAGTCACTTTTTTGTAGGCGATAAAGTAAGCAGCAGGTTTTGGGATTGGGAGGTGGAAAGGCTTTGAATGGAGCCTCCTTTGGGAAGTAAATCGAGTTGTAGGTACCTGAGGGGTATCAGATATTGGTATAGACAGATAGAAGTCTAGAGCCATAAAGAAGGGCTGTGAAAAGAAGAAATAAGATTTTGAACATCTTCAGTATTAGACTGTCTTTTGTGTGATACAAAAGGATACTTTGGGAGGAGACCAGACTGAAAATTCTTTTTTGAGGAAAGATTGCCAGGATCTGGTAGCTGTTAGTTACCAGTGTGCAGTAGAGTTTCTCCTCAAAACAGTTGTAATAACCTTGTATAACAGAGAATCAGAAGAACTTGAGTTTGAGGGTTTCGAAAGAACTCAGATCAGCTTAGCCAGCAGTATGACTCATAAGCCCTACCGGAACTTTTCCAGTTTCAGCTCTGCATCTCATTTTCAGAGATGAAATCCCTAAAATGCCATCACACCCCAGCACCTTACCCTGGGCTCATCCATTTATCATAGACTATTAGGTTTCGGAATGAAGTTGTTGGTTTTAATTTGTTCCCTTAGAATTGTGGCAATCTATAACAGTGAAAAAAAAATTACTTGCAAGCATACACGACATACCTTCCCTTTTCTCACTTAAAATGGTCCATAAAACCCTCTTTCATAAGGGCTATGTAGAAATAAGTGGTTTCTTCAGCTTGAAGTACCTATCTTCTTTTTTCCCTCATCTACATCTTTTGGATTTCATTATGGAATTGTCTTTTAAACTTCTTTTTTTTTCTTAAGTTTATTTCTTTTTTGAGAGAGTGTGTGTGCGGTGGGGGGTGGGGACAGAGAGAGGGAGAGAGAATCCCGAGCAGGCTCCATGCTGTCCGCTCAGAGCCTGATGTAGGGCTGCATCCCCTGAACTGTGAGATCTTGAGCCAAAACCAAGAGTCAGACGCTTAACCCACTGAACCACCCAGACACCCCTGTCTTTTAAACTTCTGTTAGTACATTAATGTCAGTGGCCATGTATTCAGTTTTGTAGATGCATAGCCATAGCAGAGTGCCTGGCATTGCCGACATTTTATTCTTAAAAGACCATGTCTACACTAATTGAATATAGTCAACAGTATCAATTACCTTGCCTACGTGGTCTGAAGTAAAGTTTTTGGGGGCAAGTACACAATGTAAAAACTTTAAATAGTGACATTTAACCTCAATTGTGCATTGGAATACCTTAAAGGAGCTTCTTTTCTGGTTTACAGGGTGTCAGCCCCAACCCACTGAGTCAGAACATCCAAGATCGGGTCTGGAATCCAAACATTGCTCCAAATTTTAATAATTTATACATACATAGATAATTTCTTAATTATGAAAACAAGTTCTATCCCTGTTTGTCTTCAGGATTGGGACTGAAAGGCTCTGTAATTGGAAAGATTCATGAGATAATCACAGACTGTACAGCTAGAAGGAAAACAATTTAAAGAGAAAGAAAGTCTTGAAACTTGAGTTTTCCATGTTAATCACATGAATATAGATTCTCTTCCTCCAGATAGAAATCAGGTTCCATAGTCTTTATAAAGCAAAATGCTATGAAGTTATTTTGAAATACTGAACAAGTCAGAAGCTTTTAAAACAAAAGGTAACTTTGGTGATAAAGATGTCAACAGAAGTGATTACAAATAGAATCTGTTTGTTAAATTGGACCAGAAGTGCTCTATAAAAAGAAAATCACCATAACATTAAAAAAGTGTTAGGTAAATCTTGCTTAAAAATTAATTTTCTGTAGAATGCTTTCTGCCTTGAGGTTTGTGTGTAGTCTTTGAACTGCAGAAGCCTCTACCACGTAATAGGTATTTCACACAGCAGTAGTCAGTTTCAGTCATGCAGTATTTCCGTGTGGGGTGCAGATGTTTCATAGCTGCTTCTGTTGGTTGCAGGGATGGCTGCTGGATATTTTATCATGGTATTTTCAGATCCTGGTGCTGACCATTATAATCGATAGTCATTTCTGCTGGTTTATATGTTCATAGTTCCATCTATTGTGCATCTGGGTTAGATTGATTAATAATTACATAAACATGGTCCAGAACTGCTTCTGCCAGGTTTCATTGTAGGACCTTGCATATTAACTTTCAGTTTTTAAAATAATGGTCTTAAACTATTTAAACTACTCTGTAACTGATACCATTTACCTGAAGACTTTTTCTAAAGCTTTTTTCATATAAACAAAATTATACATACAGTAGTAACTTGATAAAGTTAATTCTCCATTCTCAACTGTCTCAAGAAAGTCACCCAACAGCCAGTTATCAGCAGTAAATGTACAAAGTAATTCTAGTTGTTTGTCTAGTGTGTTTTATTAGCATAGCGTAGTTTCACTATTATGTTAGACCTTATGTACCTGAAAATTCAGGTACATTTTATATGACTGAATTTAGTGTACTGATTTTCTCATTCTCTTCTTGCAGCATTTTCAGTTAGCTTTGGTTGACTGTAATCCCTGCACTTTGTCCAATGCTGAAAGTAAGTATTTTTAAGTAATAGTTTTCTACATGTATTCAGATGACCTCCTGGCAAATAATAGTAGTAATGATGGTGATGATGATGATGATAGTGATAAACTTCTTTGCAATTTTTCTTTTAGAATTGTTGAATCTTAACTGTATTGGTTGCCATGGCTACTTATACAGATGGAACATGTGAGACCAGTTATTGTGAACGGTCTGTGTCTAAAATAGATATGCCAGTGAACTGGGTGGCTGAATTAAAATTGTCTGCACTTATTGAACAAATTGATTATGCATTAATTATATTGTAGATGACTTGGGAGGATTAAAAAACAGGGTTTGCCAGTGTTTTAGGAAAAATGAGTATAAAAGATTTTTACGTGGTAGCTCACTGATCCCACTGTGTGGTATTAAAATTATTGATAATCATGACTACTTCTTTGGTTTTTTTTTTATTACAGTTTTACACATCATATATAATGTTTGAAGTGACATTTTTCAATTAATTCAAAAAGAATGTGTGTGAGAAACCTGCTCCGATAACAGTGGTTTTCTTCCGACAGTTATTTTCGGCTTCTGTGTACGCCCCTTTCCAAAAGCAGACTGGGTTGATTATGATGTATTTATCAGTATGTATGTGTTATCATACTTCGTGTTCTCTACAGTAGCCAATAAAAGTTTTAAGGATATTCGTTGGGTTCAAACTCGATTTCTTTAAAACTTTCTTGGAATATTAAAATTTTAATTAGAGTATATGAAAACTTGAGTCATTCTTAATGAAAATTTCAGGTCAAAGGATTCTAGGTTTTAGAAGATGAAAATCTTCGTGTTTTAACTGTATAGAAGGACATTAAGTGAAAAGTAGTGTCAGTGTTAAAAACGTGTAAGAAAATGAATACATGAAAAGGCTGTAGAAATTAGAATGTAACTTGATAGTACCTTGATGATGACATAGTGTGGATTAAATCATCATCGAAGCCAGACCAATTATATCATGCTTTTACTAGAGGCAGTTTCCTGAGAAAACATGAATGATTTCTGTTTTCTTTAAACGAAACTCAGGATTTAGTACTGATCAGTGTATTTGCAGAATAAATGGTGGGAAGGTAACAAATGCAGCAATATTGTTGTTTCTAAAATGAGGTTAGATCAGGAAAAGGTTTAACTCACCAATACATTTATTAAATGTTAATTTATACTTTTCCTTAATTATATAGGAGTAAGAAAACAGCTAATTTTTATTTAATTGATATCTTACACCTTGAAGCTGACTCTCATAACTGTATGTCCTTTTGAATGATAGCTTTTGAGGGATGTTTTATAAACGTTAGACTAATTATTTTGGTAAATCCTCATTTTATTCTACTTGGTTGAAGTTAAGTCTCAGTTGTAGGTCCTTGCTCTTGCTTGAGAGGAAGAATGGGCAGATTTGGACTCTTTCCTGTTGAACGCAAAGTGGATATTTGAACCATCATGAATACATCTTCAAGTTTACTGTGTCTTTGTATGTTGTAGAGCAGGGAAATAGGAGGGAGGGTGACCATCCTGGTTTGCCTGGACTTTCTGTGCTACAAGGCTGGTTACTGTGATGAAAGGGAACATGCTTTATTTAGAGACATTAGGCCATTATATTTCAGTTGATTTGGGTAGTTTATTTTAGGCAGTCTGCATGATTACGTGACGGCCATGGTAATGGCTAATGTCTCACAGAGCACTAACAAATGTAGATTACCTACTTTGAGCCAGACATTATTACTCTTTAAGTACCAGGCTCTTATTATCTTTGCAAAGCTTATTTCTCTTTGAATTTTTAATGTCATCACGTATTCGTGTATGCCACAGACCTTGACTCTTCTTTGAAATCTTCCATGTTACTTTGTAATACTACAAAAGTTCAGAAAATTATAAAAAGTAAAGCAAGCTTTTAAAAAATGTCTGTATGAGATATTTCTATTTTATGGCAGAGTTCATTT
The DNA here is from genome assembly GCF_006229205.1 of Suricata suricatta. Taxonomy (NCBI): domain Eukaryota; kingdom Metazoa; phylum Chordata; class Mammalia; order Carnivora; family Herpestidae; genus Suricata; species Suricata suricatta. The sequence continues at coordinate 37,192,270 of NC_043717.1, forward strand.
ATGCAATTAAAAAATAAGTAGGTACACATATTGCTTCTAGAGCTTTTTAAGAGGGGTTAATTAACAGTTGGGTGTTTTAAAAAGTAGAATCATGGTGATGTGAGACTTCATTATATGTTGGTCCCTCGGAATAAAATTGTTTCCTCTAGATTTAATTAATTCTCTTAATTCTAAAAATAACAATTTCTGAGTAAAGTTTGATTTCAGAACCTTTATGGCAATATTTGTTAAAAATTTCCACTTACAATTGAGACTTGTCAAGTGGAGCCTTTTTTTCTTAGTTGTTTGGTTATGTTTCAGTTGAAGAGGATTTTTAACAAATATATGGTGGCTTTCACACTACAAAAAATGACACTGGATTTAGTAATTCATTGGCTAGGGAGGCTGTAGATGGAGGGCCTAGGGACGAGCTTGGAGAAAGTTAGGGGTGGTAATAGGATGCTAGCTAGTTTTCTTCCTTATCACCTTTATTAGAGGGGTAAGAAGATCGGGGGAAATGAGCATAGTTTTCCCATCCCTTTCTCATTCTCTTAACCTGTAACCCAGTCTCCTTCCAGTAATGTAGTGAGGTGAGATTTGGACTTGAATCTCAAGGAGAGCTGTGTTGGAAAAGGGAAGTGGAGAATAAGAAAAGCCCTCAACAAGTATAGGTGGAGGGGATATCTCTATAGATGTAGAAATTTTATTATCATTATTTTTATGTGTTTTTCACAAAAAGCTGATTTTCATCTTCTAAAGATATTTTTGTTTTGCCTCATCTTTGATTAATGTGTGATATTTAACATTTATGGAGAGAGACGTAGTATTTACTTTCGATCCAGAAATGTTGTTTGGTTTTAAAGTTCACTGTATATTTCATTTGTTTGTTTCACTCTTTATGGTTACCTAGTCTAGTTCTACTGGTCTAGGAAACAGGTATCAGAATCTCTTGCAGAACCCATTAAAACGACAGCCTTCTAGGCCTTGCCCCAGGCTCACTGAATCATAATCTCAGCAATCTCTATTTTTAACAAGCCTCCCAGGTGAATCTTACTGTTAGGAGAATCTGTGAGAGTTAGTTCATTGTGCTTCCCTCAGTGAGTACTTGATGATAGCCGTGTGGACCTGGTTTTCAAAGATCCACATAAACATTTTGCATGTAAATTTGATAGGCTCCCAGACTCTTTGAAATCCAGCTGTGAAATTCAGGTAGATAGAACATTTAAGAAAGAGATTTGTCATTGAAGAATGAAAATTATAGTATTAGAGTAGCTAGAATCCAATTTTGATTCCTGGTTCATTGTTGCTTTTGTTGAATCATTCATACTTTGGTGATACAGTATATCAGGAAGAACTGCAAACAGAAGCTGAAATATATTTTTATTTGATTTTCAAGACATACTTGTTAATCTTGTGACTTTTACTATTCTTGCCTTATAAGAAGTTTGTCTTTTTTTTCTTTTAAATAATTCTGAAGAACTGATAGAGAAATGAAACAACCTCATTTCCTTTGTGTGTTATTACCAGCATCATCTTGGCTTATGACTTTTTTATAAATATTGTTATGAAATATGGTATAAAGAATTAGACACTTTCTTTGGTTTTAATATGTTTATTTTTTAAATCCAAATAGTGACTTTACTATGTGGTATTAACTTGGAACTTAGTTTTTAAAATATCGTGTTTTGATATGCATAGATTTATAAGAGTTTTCTGTTTGCTTAATCGTACAGTTTTGAATTTTGTAAGGAATATACTCACTTGCTATATATTTTAATGTTAATTTTAATAATTAAAGTAACAAATTTTGGTAATGACCAGTAATGAGTACATGTGGCACATATGGCTTCTTATGTCATGTTCTTATGTGTGTTTGCTGGTATATTCTGTTTTATTAAAAATAAAAATGTTCTATTATTAAATCTCTATAGTGTAGACTGCACTTATGTTTGACATTTTATATTTTTATTTAATTGACCCCAAACACTATTCTGTTGGTATTGATTTTTATTTTCTGTCATCTTTGCAGTTCAATTTCACATTGCCCACTTATATGAAACCCAGGTAAGTGTTTTAACTTACCTTACTTAAAGAAATGTGATTGCCCTTAAGTGAAATCAGGCATACATGTATTTTAATGGGATTCTGGACACTATCTCCTTCATATATTTTATATTCATTAAATGTGATCAAGATTTTGCTTTAGTGAAAGAGTACTTGCTGTGTATGAAGAAGTTTCATTTAATAATGTTTTGCCTCTAAACTTTGCACTGTCTTTAAATGACTGTGTTTAACTTTTCTCTTACTCTCTTTTTTAAATTATTTTTTTTAATGTTTGTTTATTTTTGAGAGACAGAGCATGAGCAGGGGGAGGGACAGAGAGAGAGGGAGACACAGCACCTGAAGCAGGCTCCAGGCTCTGAGCTGTCAGCACAGAACCTGACGCGGAGCTTGAACTCATGAGCCGTGTGAGATTATGACTTTAACCGACGGAGCCACCCAGGCGCCTCCTGTTTTCTCTTATTCTTAATGTAGAATGCCTAGGTTTCTTTGCAAAATGTTTATAGATGGTTGTTATAATGCACTGTTTTTTAGTTTTACCTTTTCTTAAGATTGAAATATCCCTTCCATGTGTCACCATTTGAAAGCCATATTAGGGTCATCTCTTGATCTCATGACCAATACTTTTATGGTTGCTATACTTACAAATGTTTTCGTTTAATTTTAGAACATTTTGTTTTTGTGTATGGCAGATTTTGCTTAGTTGTGTGATAAAAGGTATAACACACAGACATTTACTCCAGGCAGTAGGATGGAAAATAAGTTATAAGTTGATATGAAAGTAAAATAGTAATCAGAGTTTACCCAAAACATAAATTTTGTAACTTCTTTTTAGGGAAGAAATACTGTTATATTCGTGCATCCATTTTGTAAGGTCTGCTTAATTTCAATGCCACCATGGAGGGCTTGAAAAAATTAACATCAGATTCCTGGACACTTTCATCTGCTGTGTACCCCATTCTCCTAACACACATGTGTGTGTGCCCTAGGAGTAAGAATTTATGCACCCTACTAATGTAGGGATTTCATTAACCTTGAGAAGATGCATGTGAGAATTACATCAGCCTGTGGATCAGTCTTTACCTGCCAGTGCTAATCCCAATCTCCTGCCAATCCGCCGATTTTTGCCAAATCAGCAAGGGCCCCAGGGGGAAATCCGCTTCTTCTCCCAAGTTGTTCTTTCCTTGGAGTCTTAGCTCCTTGTGTTCTATTTACCTCAGGATCTCTCTGCTGCATTCAAGATGAGAAGTTCTGATTTTTCCCTTAAACTTTTCTAGTTCTTAGTGAGATTACAAATCTGGTACTAGCCGAAGCTGAAGTTTTCTCCCTTTCATTTTTAATGGGAGGTTTTGCTGCTGGTGGAATTCTATTATCTTACTGGATCACTTTGAAATTTATATTCCATTGTCTTCTGGCTTTCATTGTTTCTCATGAGAAGTTGTCTGTTAGTATTAAGTTTTTAATCTTGTGAGGGTAATGTGGGGACAGGGCCCTCCCTCCATTGGTTCTTTCATTTGATACATTTTAGTTCCATTAAGAACAAACAAAACAAAACCAGAAGAACAAAATTCATGGCAAGGAGAGTGTGTAATTATTAGGCGGCAAAAGATGACACTATAACCATACGAAAAAGAGAAAAAAAATCTCTATTCCAGTACTTAAAACAAGGGTTGTCATTTTCACATGAAAAATTAAGAAAAGCAAAAATGCCTTCCTGCCTCCCTATAGAAAGTAACTTTTTTATAGTTCAGCTGATTTGTTGGAATATTTATTTATGAATATGGAATTTTGAAATATAAATTTAAGTAGTCATAATGTGGTTAGTGGCTACTACTAGGTACCCAAAATAGTTCAGTTAAAGTTTCTTTATATAAGAAGTCTTCTTGCTAATAAATGTAGAAATAATTTAGTATCACTTTACAAACCCTGAAGGCCCTATCTCCACATTACCTTTACAGGATTAAACAATAAGACTGTGATAAGACAGATAAGTGAGGGAATACTTTTTTTTTTAACAAGAGTGGTTAAGGAAGGCCTCTCTGAGCAGGAGCTATTTGGGCTGAGCCCCCAAATTTTTTAGTTAAATTTAATCATAAATCTGGATAATAAAGTAAATAACTTACTTTAAATAAAGTCCATAAATTATTTTTCAGCTTTTAAAAAATTTTTTTATTTTTGAGAGAGAGAGAGAGCATATCTGCACATGAGTTGGGGAGGGGCAGAGAGAGTGGGAGATAGAGGATCTGAAGCAGACTCTACGTTTACAGGACAGAGCCCCATGTGGGACTCAAACTCACGGACTGTGACATCATGATCTGAACCAAAGTTAGATGCTAACCAGCTGAGCTACCCAGGTGCCTCTCAGCTTTATTGAGGTATAATCGGCAAATAAAATTGTAAGATAAACTGCACAATGTGATGATTTGATATACATATACATTGTGAAAGGATTTCTGCCATTGAGTAAATTAACACACCACACCTGTCACCTCACCTACCACTCCCCACCCCCGCCAGGATTCTACATATAAGTGATACCATAAAGTTTTTGTCTTCCTCTCTCTGGCTTATTTCACTTCGCATAATTCCTTCCATGTCCATCCATGGTGCTACAAATGACAGAATTTCCTTTTGAAAGGCTGAAATACTATTCCATTATATTTATATACCACATTTTCTTCATCCATCTTTTCACCGACACAGGTTTCCATGACTTGGCTTTTGTCACTAATGCTGCATTGAGCATGGGAATACAGATATCTCTTTGAAATAATAGTTTTATTTCCTTTGAAAATATATCCAGAAATGGATTCCTGGATGATACAGTACTTCTATTTAGGTACGGATAATTTTAATGGGATGCCATCTCCCACACAGCTGTTCTTATTAGATTTAAAAATTAGAGTCTCATATATCGCTATGTATATTGTCATACCATCTCTAAATAAAGACAGTTTTGTTTCTCTGTATAATGTCTTATGTCCAAGTTTAGACATGTCATATTATGAATTATTCTTAGAAAGTTATATCAATTATTCTTTCAGATTCACATTTAAATTCCAGTTAGTCAACATACAGTGTAATATTCATTTCAGGTATACAATATAGTGATTCAGCACTTCCATACAACATGGGGTGCTCATCATAGGATGGTTTAACCCACCCCCACCCACTTCCCTTCTGGTAACCATCAGTTCTCTATAGTTAAGAGTTTGTTTCTTGGTTTGCCTCTCCCCCTTTTTTTTTTCCCTTTGCTCGTTTGTTTCTTAAATTCCATATAGGAGATGGTATTGGTCTTTCTCTTATTTTGTTTAGCATAATACTCTATAGCTCCATCCGCATTGTTACAAATGACAAGATTCCAGTCTCTTTTATGGTTGAATAATATTCCATAGAATTTATATATATATATATATATATATATATATATATATATATATATATATGTTTGTATGTATATACATACACACACACACACACACACCACATCTTTATCATTCATCGATGGATACTTGGACTGTTTCCATAATTTGGCTATTGTAGATAATGTTGCTATACACATAGTGGTGCATGTGTCTCTTTGAATTGGTAGTATTGTAGTCTGGGGTAAATACTTAGTGCAATTGCTGGATGGTAGGGTACTTCTATTTGTAACTTTTTGAGGAACCTCTATACTGTTTTCTAGAGCGGCTACACCAGTGTGCATTCCTGCCAACAGCACACAAGAGGGTTCCCATTTCTCCATATTCTCACCAATGCCTGTTGTTTCTTGTATTGTTGATTTTAGCCATTCTGACAGATGTGAGGTGCTCTCTCATTGTAGTTTTGATTTGCATTTCTCTGTTGATGAGAAATGTTGAGCATCTTTTCATGTGTCTTTTGGGCATCTGTGTATCTTCTTTGGAAAAACGTGTATTCATGTCTTCTGCCCATTTTTTAATTGGATAATTTGTGTTTGGGGTGTTTATTGTATAAGATCTATATATATTTTGGATAGTAACTCTTTATCAGATGTGTCATTTGCAAATATCTTCTCCCATTCCATAGGATGCCTTTTAGTTCTGATGACTGTTTCCTTTGATGTGGAGAAGCTTTTTAGTTTGATATAGTCCCAAGAGTTTATTTCTGCTTTTGTTTCCCTTGCCTCAGGAGACCTATCTAGTAGAAAGTTGCTACAGCTGATGTCAATGAAATTACTGCCTGTGCTTTCTTCAAGGACTATTATGGTTTCAGGTCTCACATTTTGGCCTGTAGTCCATTTTGAGTTTATCTTTGTGTATGGTGAAAGAGAATGGTCCAGGTTCATTCTTTTGCATGTTGTTGTTCAATTTTCCCAACACCATTTGTTAAAGAGACTGTCTTTTCCCATTAGATATTCTTTCCTGCTTTGTTACACATTAATTGGCCATATATTTGTGGGTTCACTTCTGGGTTTTTATTCTGTTTGTTGATCTGTGTGTCTGTTTTTGTGCCAGTACCATACTGTTTTGATCACTGCAGCTTTGTAATGTAACTTACAGTCCAGAATTATGAGGCCTCCAGCTTTGCTTTTCTTTCTCAAGGTTTCTTGGCTATTCTTTGGTCTTTCATGGTTCCCTACAAATTTTAGGATTGTTTATTCTACCCTAACTCTCTGGAAAAAGCTGTTGGTGTTTTGATAAGGGTTGCATTAAATCTGTAGATTGCCTTGAGTATTATAAGCATTTTAAAAATATTTGTCCTTATCCATGAGTTTGACAAGTCTTCCCATTTCTTTGCATCATCTTCAATTTCTTTCGTCAGTTATTTTATACTTTTCAGGTACAGGTCTTTCACCTCTTTGGTTAGGTTTATTCATAGGTATCTTGGTGTTTCTGGTACACTTATAAGTGAAATTGATTCCTTCATTTCTCTTTCTGCTGCTCATTTTTGGTGTATAGCAATGCAACAGAGTTTTGTACGTTGGTTTTGTATCCTATAATTTTACTGAATTTATCAGTTTTTACAGTTTTTTTGATGTACAGTAACATGTCATCTGCAAATAGGATGCCTTTTATTTCTTTTTATTGACCAATAGTATGTTTAATAGAAGTGGGGAGAGTGGACATCCCTGTGTTGTTTCTGATTGTAGAAGAAAGGCTCTCAGGTTTTCCCCATTTAGGGTGATGTTAAATTGGTTTTTCATGTATGGCCTTTATTATGTTGAGGTATGTTTCCTCTAAACCTGCTTTTTTGAGGGATTTGGATGTTGTACTTCATCAAATGCTTTTTCCGCATCTATTGAAATAATCATGTCGTTCTTATCCTTTCTCTTCTTAATATAGTCTATCACATTGATTTGTAACTGTTGAACCACCCTTGCAACTGAGGAATAAATCCTACTTGATCATGGTGAATGTTTTTTTGGGTTTTTTTGTTTTTTTTTTACTGTATTGCTGGATTTGGTTTGCTAGTATTTTGAAGACTTTTATTTGTATTCATAAGAGATACTGGCCTGTAGTTCTCTTTTTTTATGTCTTTATTTGGTTTTGGTATCTGGTTAATGCTGGTCTCACAGAATAAATTTGGAAGTTTTCCTTCCTTTTCTCTTTTTTGGAATCCTTTGAGGAGAACTCTTCTTAAAATGTTTTGTAGAATTCACCTGTGAGGCCATCTTGTCCTGTGCTTTGTTTGGGGGAGTTTTTTGATTACTGATTCAATTTCTTTGCTGGATTGGTCAATTCGTGTTTTCTCTTTCTTCCTGTTTCAGTTTTGGCAATTTGTATCTAGGAATTTATTTCTTCCAGGTTGTCTAGTTTGTCGGCATATGGTTTTTCATAATAAAAATGGTAAAGTTGTTTGTGTTTCTGTCGTGTGGGTTGTTATTTCTCTTGTCTCATTAGTGATTTAATTTTTTTATTATCTTAAAAAATTTTTTTAAATACTTTATGGGGCGCCTGGGTGACTCAGTTGGTTGGGCATCCTCCTTCGGCTTAGGTAATGATCTCACGGGTCTTGGGTTTGGGCCCTGGGTCAGGCTCTGTGCTGACAACTTAGAGCCTGGCACCTGCTTCGAATTTTGGTCTCCCTCTCCCTCTCCCCACCCCCCCCCGCCCCTCCCTGATCACACTGTCTCTCAAAAATTAATAAAAAATTAAAAAAAATACTTCTTTTGTGTTTGTTTATTTTTGAGAGATAGATAGATAGATAGATAGATAGGTAGATGGTGAGGGAGGGGCAGAGAGAGGGAGACAGAAGATATGAAGCAGGTTCTGCACTGACAGCAGAGAGTCTGTCGCAGACCTTGAACTCAAAAATCATGAGATCATGACCTGAGCCAAAGTTGGACCCTTGACTTGGCTGAATCACCCAGTCACCCCTCACTTGTGATTTTGTGTATGTACGTATGAATGTATGTATGTATTCTCTTTTTGATGAAACTGGCTATGGATTAGTAAATTTTACTATTTTTTTCGAAGAACCAGCCCCTGGTTTTGTTGATCTCTATTGTTTTTTTGGTTTTGTTTTGTTTTGCTTTAGTTTCTATGTCATTTATTTCTACTCTAATTTTTATTCTTCCTTCTGCTGGCTTTAGGCCCCCTTTATTGTTCCTTTTCTAGCTATTTTAGGTAGAGGGTAGATTGTTTGAGAGTTTTCTTCTTGAGGTAGGCATGTGTATTGCTATATACTTCCCTCTTAGAACTTCTTTTGCTGCATCCCAAAGGTTTTGGGCTGTTGTGCTTTCATTTTCATTTGTTTCATATACTTTTTATTTCTTCTTTGATTTGCCAGTTGACCCATTCATTGTTTAGTATCATGTTACTTAATTTGCATGTATTTGTGGTCTATCCAGAGTTTTTCTTGTGGTTGACTTTAGTTTCATAGTGTTGTGGTCAGAAAAGGCGCATGGCATGACTTTGATCTTGAATTTGTTGAATCCTGTTTGTGGCCGAATATGTGATCTATTTTGCAGAATGTCCCATGTGCACTTGAATTGAATGTGTATTCTGCTGTTTTAGGATGTAATGTTCTGAATATATCTGTTAAATCCATCTGCTCCATTGTGTCCTTCAAAGCCATTGTTTCCTTGTTGATTTTCTGCTTAGATGATCTGTTCATGAATGTAAGTGAGGTGTTAAAATCCCCTGTTATTATTGTATTATTATGGATTAGTTTCTTTATGTTTGTTGTTAATTGTGTTTTAAAGTCTAGTTTGTCTGATATAGTATTGCTACTCACTTTCTTTTGACATTCATTTGCACTATAAATGCTTTTCCACCATAAATGCTTTTCCACCCCGTTTCAGTCTGCATGTGTCTGTCTTAAGGTCTAAAATGAGTCTCTTACAGGCAGCATATAGATGGGTTTTATTCTTTTATCCATTCTGTCACCCGATGGCTTTTGATTAGAGCATTTAGTCCATTTACATTCAAAGTAATTATTGATAGATATGTATTTATTGCCATTTTATTACTTGTGTCTGTTTTTGGAGATTACCTTTGATCCTTTCTTTCATGGTTTGCTGGTTTTCTTTAGTGACTTATTTGGATTTCTTTTTATTCCTTGCATATTTATTACTATTCTTTTACTTGTGATCATCACTAGGTTAATATATAACCTCTTCTGCTTATAACTGTCTCTATTAAATTGGTGGTCGCTTAAGTTTTTTTTTTAATTTAAAAAATTTTTTATTTATTTTTGAGAGACAGAGAGAGATAGCGTGAGCAGGGGAGGGTCAGAGAGAGAGGGAGACACAGAATCTGAAGACAGGCTCCAGGCTCTGAGCCAGCTGTCAGAACAGAGGCTGATGCGGGGCCTGAACCCACGAACCGCAAGATCATGACTTGAGCTGAAGTCGGACACTTAACCCACTGAACCACCCAGGCGCCCCAATGGTGGTTTAAGTTTGAACCCATTCTTAACTCTTGTCTTCCCCACGTTTTAGGTATATGTTGTTATATTTTACATCCTTTTAGTTTGTGAGTTCCCTGACTGAATTTTTAATAGAAATCTTCATTTTTACTGCTTTTGTGTTTCCTACCTTCATACTGTCACTTTTGGTTTTTCTTTTTCACTCACAGAGTCCCGATTAGCATTTCTTGGAGGAGTGGCTTAGTGGTCACAAACTACTTTAGTTTTTGTTTGTCAAACTCTTTATCTCCTTCTATTTTGAATGTTAGCCTTGTTGGATAGAGTATTCTTGGTGGCATATTTTTCTCACCATTTTGAATGTATTATGCTAGTCTCTTCTGGCTTGGAGAGTTTTTGCTGAAAAATCGGCTTGATAGCTTCATGGGTTTTCCATTATAAGTAACTGTCTTATTTTGCCTTGTTGTTTTTAATTTTTTTTTTTTTTACTTACCACTACATTTGCCAGTTTTTTTAATTTAAATTTTTTTTATGTCTTTATTTTATTTTGAAAAAGACAGAGCATGAGTTGGGGAGGGGCAGAGAGAGAGGGAGACAGAATCTGAAGCAGGCTCCAGGCTCTGAGCTGTCAGCACAGAGCCTGACACGGGGCTCAAACCCATGGACTGTGAGAACATGACCTGAGCTGAAGTCGGACACTTAACCAACTGAGCCACCAGGTGCTCCTACATTTGCTAGTTTAATTATAATATTTCTTGGTGTGGGTCTGTTTTTGTTGATTTTGATGGAGTCACTGAGTTCCCTACATCTATTCTCATGTTGTATAATTTTTCTTTCTCTTTTGTTCAGCTTCATTACTCTCCTTTATTTAGTCGTCTCAGTCATTTAATTCATTCCTCTGCTTCTTCCAGCCTGCTTGTCATTGCATCAGGCCTGTTTCTAATCTCATTTATTGCATCGTCATCTCTGATTGATTCTAACTCTTCCGTTTCTTTGGTAAGGATCTTAGTGATATCTTCCATTCTTTTCTTATGTCCAGTTAGTATCCTTATGATCATTGATTTAAGTTTTCCATCAGTTCCATTACTTATATCTGTTTCACCTAGATCTCTAGCCATGGCCTTATCTTGTTCTTTCATTTGGGATAAATTCCTCTGTCTTCTCATTTTGTCTACGTCTCTGCCTTCTTTTGTGTTAGAAAAGCTATTTGTGTCTCATGCTCCTGAACTTAATGACCATATGAAGAAGATGTCATATAGTGTCCAGGACCTGACACTTCAGGGAATGTATCCACTGTGTGCTGCATGCACTCTGCTGTTGTGTTGTGGCAGCTCTCTCCTTTAGGCCAGTCATCTGCAGAGGTTTTCTTTGCTTGCTGTGGGCGGTGTGTGTCCCTGGCCTGAATGTAGCAAGTTTTAACTAGGTGTGCCCTGGTCTGCTTATGAAATGAGACCTGTCATCATCTCCACTGGAACTGAGGCGCTGCAGAATTTTGTGGTCAGGATATGTGGTATGGGCAGGAGTTTGTGCTGGTCTTCTGTGGGAGGGGCTCGTGGTACTGGGGCTGAGGTAAGTGTGACTAATAAAGGGCAGTTCCCCAGAGTGCAGGGATTGGGGCTTAATGGAAGTAATTTAGGCAGCTAGTATCCCTGTTGCACTGGCTGTTGCTAGTGGCTCTGTGCTTATGCTGAGTGGTGAGGATGTGGGGAGAGAATGGTGCCAGCCAGCTACTTTGTTCCTGGAGACATCTCTCTGTGAACACTGCCTCTCATGGGCACATTCTAAGAGGAGCAAATTCTCTCCCCACTGCATTCCTCAAGTACTCTTCACATAGCTGTTTCCGTGTTGCGTGTGCCTGGGTTGTTTGCCTGCCTTCTCTGCAAGAGCAGCCTCAATGCCTCTGGACTCTCACGGAGGCCAGCCCAGCGCACTCATACTTTAAACTTTGGATTTAAACCCATCTAGTTTCAAGAATTCATGAAATTCAGCCCCTCTCATTTTCTAATCCAGTAGCAAAAGGGACACATTCTCCTCGTGCATTCCCATGTGTTCTGATCTCACTCTCGCTCTCCTCTCTACCTACTGCTGCAGCAACCGATATCCATTTCTCCTCTAAATCCTGTCTGCACTTTCTACCTTGCTTGATGTGACCTCTTCTCTACCTTTAGTTGTGGAGTTTGTTCTGCCAATCTTCAGGTTGATTTCTGGGGCATTTAGGATGATTTGTACAAAGTTACCTATTTGTGTTTGTGGGAGGAAGCAAGCCAAGGGTTGTCCTACCTTGCTGCCATCTTTTGTTTTTTTTCCCATAATATTTTATTGTTAAATTGTTTTCCATACAACACCCAGTGCTCTTCCCCTTAAGTGCCCTCCACCATCACCACCACCTCTTTTCCCCCCTCCCCCTTCCCCTTCAACCCTCAGTTCATTCTCAGCATTCAGTAGTCTCTCAAGTTTTGCATCCCTCTCTCTCCCTCCTCCGCTCCCCCTGGTTCTCCATTAGGTCTCTTCTTGTTTTCCTGCTAGACCTATGAGTGCAAACATATGGTTTCTGTCCTTCTCTGCCTGGCTTACTTCACTCCCTTGCTGCCATCTTTGATGGAAGTCCTATATCAGTTATTTAAGTTACCTCGTCTTATTTATTTCTTTATGTATTTATGTATTCACTTATTTATTTACTTATTCACCCAAGTTAGTTAGCATGTAGTGAACAATGATTTCAAGAGTAGGATCTAGTGATTCATCCCCTACATAAAATAGCCAGTGCTTATCCCATTAAGTGTCCTTAATGTCCCTTGCCCATTTAGCCCATTCCCCTACCCACAACCCCTCCAGCACTCTCAGTTCTCAATATTTAAGAATCTCTTATGTTTTGCCCCCTCCCTGTTTTTAAATTATCTTTGTTTCCCTTCCCTTGTGTTCTGTTTTATATCTTAAAATCCACATATGAGGGAAGTCATCCGATACTTGTCTTTCTCTAATTTCACTTACCAAATTGCACTCTAATTCCATCCATTGTTGCAGATGGTGAGATTTCATTCTCTCTGATTGCTGAGTAATATTCTGTATATGTGTGTATGTATACATATACATGCATACATACCATGTCTTTATTCATTTATCTGTCGATGGACATTTGAACTTTTTCCATACTTTGGCTATTGTTGATAGCACTGCTACAAACAGTGGGTTGCATGTGCCCCTTCAGAACAGCACACTTGCCTCCTTGAGATGAATACCTAGTAATGCAATTGCTGGGTCATTGGGTAGTTCCAATTTTTAAGTTTTAAGCAGCCTCCATACTGTTTTCCAGAGTGGCTGTACCAGTTTGCATTCCCACCAGCAGTGCAGAAGGATTCCTCTTTCTCCTACCATCCAACATTTGTTGTTGTTAATTTTGTTAACAAATTGTTAATTTTAGCCATTTTGACTGGTGTGAGGAGATCTCACTGTGGTTTTCATTTGTAGTTCCCTGATGATGAGTGATGTTGAGCATTCTTTCATGTGTCTGTTAGCCATCTGGATGGCTTCTTTGGAAAAGTATCTCTATTTATGTCTTCTGCCCATTTCGTCACTGGATTATTTATTTTGTGGGTGTTGAGTTTGATAAGTTCTTTATAGATTTTGGATACTAACTCTTTATTTTATATGTCATTTGCAAATATCTTCTCACATTCCGTTGGTGGCCTTTTAGTTTTGCTGATTGTTACCTTTGCCGTGCAGAAAGAAGCCTTTTATCTTGACGAGGTCCCAATAGTTAATTTTTGCTTTTGTTTCCCTTGCCTGAAGTTGGATGTTTTGTCTGCTTTCTCCTCTAGGATTTTGAAGCCTTCCTGTCTTACATTTAGGTCTTCCATCCTTTTTGAGTTTAATTTTGTGTATGGTGTAAGAAAGTGGTCCAGGTTCATTCTTTTATGCAGGTTGCTGTCCAGTTTTACCAACACCATTTGCTGGAAAGACTGTCTTTATTCCATCAAATATTCTCTCCTGCTATGTCCAAGATTAGTTGGCCATATGTTTATGGGTCCGTTTCTGGGTTCTGTGTTCTCTTCCATTGATTTAAGTGTCTGTACCCTACTGCCTTGATAATTACAGCTTTGTAACACATCTTGAAGTCTGGAATTGTGGCTTTCCCATTTTATTAGTTGAGACCTGTAGAACCACTTTTTCTCTAAATTTTTTTTAATGTTTATTATTTTTGAGAGAGAGAGAAAACACATGAGCGGGGCAGGGGGCAGCAAGATGGAGACACAGAATATGAAGCAGGCTCCAGGCTCTGAGCTATCAGCACAGAGCCTGATGTGGGGCTCAAATTCACGAACTGTGAGATCATGACCTGAGCCAAAGTCAGACACCTATCCGACTGAGCCACCCAGGTGCTCCATAGAACCACTTTTTCCCCCCCAATAATAATAGTATTAATTGCCCCCCCTGAATTTAATGAAATAACTTGAATAGTTTGCCATCTAAATTCTTACTAGCCTTCAGTCAGTTGGTTGAGTGTCTGACTCTTGGTTTCACCTCAGGTGTCAGGCTCCACGCTGACAGTGTAGGGCCCACATGGGATTCTCTCTGTCCCTTTCTCTGCCCGTGTCCTGTTCATGTACATGCATGTGTGTGTACCCGTGCTCTCTGTCTCTCTCTCTCAAAAAAAAAAAAAAAACAAAATAAATTTTTATTAGTCCTTATAGATTAAAGATACAGAATTTTCCCTTTTATTTTTATTAAGGCATTACTTATTTTTGAATGGATAGCCCAAAATCAAAGTGCCTGAAAGAATACTCATTGAAGTCTCATCCTTATTCCTTTTCTGTAACAAAGTATTCCACTCCCCAAAGGTACTAGTGTTTTTCATATCCTTCTGGAGAAATCCACTTATATATAAGCCAATCCATATATGTGTTTTCACATATATTCATCTTTCTTTATTTTATTGAAATATTAGCCAATTACATATATTTTCTCTCGATCTTGCTAAAATTGTTTAAGTTACTATTATACTTCGGAAAACATTCCCTGTTAGTACATGTGGAGGTATATTATACTCCTTTATATAGATGTACTATAACTAATTTAACTGTTTCCCTTTTGAGGGATAGTTATAAATAATGTTATTATTAATACCACTGTCTATAAGAATCATTAGTTTCATTTTTAACATTCACTTTTAACTATCTGGCATTAGTTTATTACCAAAGCATTGTAGATTGGCTTCACTTTTGTGTATTATAGAAATACAAAAATCTGAAGAAAGAAAAATTGCAGCTGATTTTTAAAGATGCATTAAGTATGCCCTGAACATGTAGGATTATATTTCATGAGTTCAGGGTTGATTCAGTGTAAGGAAATCTGTTAACAAAACAAAAATCAGTATAAGGAAAACCATATTGTGAGAAAGGGAAAAAGATTTTTTTAAAAGAAATTAACAATGTGAAGAGGAAAGCAAAACTGTAAACCTAATTAATAGGTCAGAATCTTACTATTAACAAAAAATTGACAAAATAGATAATCCACTAGGTAAATTTGATCAAGGGAATAAAAGAAAGCACATACACAAAGTAAGATAACCATGGAAACAGAAGAAATTAGAACTATTATGCAAGACTACTTAGCAGGCCTCTATTCAAATGAATTTGAAAATTAAATGAAATGGACTACTTTCCAGGGAAATACAGATTAGCAGAATTGACCTCATTAGAGTTAGAAAGTTATAAAAAATCAATTTCTGTAAAAGAAATAGGGTAAATTAAGTAAGGCCTTCTAATAAGAAAGCACCATGGCCAGATGGTTTTACAGGGGAATTCTACTAAGCCTTTAAAGACCACATAATTCTAATACTTTATAGATTGTTTCAGAGCATTGGAAATGAAAAACTTCCTCATTTCTTTTTCTTTCTTCTTCTTCTTTTTTTTTTTTAATAGGGGGAAAGCTTTTAGCAGCTTTTAATCTGATGTGAATGACATTCGCATTTGACAGTAGAGTCCTTTCTACACTTAATAATTCTATAGCATATTTTAAATAATAAAATGGAAACAAAATCCTTGATTCTAAAAATTACCTACAGATGGTAATGCTTTTGTATCCTCTTGGTTTCAGTTGTAAAATATATGACATAATTTTTCCTGTTTGAGCCATTTTTACATGAATCATGTCATTAAGTACATTCACATTGTTGTGTAGCTATCACTACCATTCATCTCCAGAACTTTTTCATCCTCCCAGACTGAAATTTTACCCATTCAACAATAAGTCCTCATTCCCCCCTCCACTCAGCCCCCGACAACTATTATTCTGTTTTCTGTCTCTATGAGTTTCACTACTTCATGTAAGTGGAATCATATACTATTTATTCTTTTGTGCCTTGTGCATTTCATTTAGCATAATGTCTTTCAGGTTTGTACATGGGTGTAGCATGTGTGAGAACTTAACTCCTCTTTAAGGCTGAGTAACATTTCATTGTCTTGGTGGACACTTGGGTGACTTCCACCTTTTGGCTGTTGTTGATAATGCATCTGTGATACATGAGTGTGCAAATATATGTTTGAGTCCCTGCTTGTAATTCTTTTTTATATGTAATTAGAAGTGAAATTACTAGATCATGCGATAATTCTTTTAAATTTTTTGAGGAACCATCATACTGTTTTTCCCCTTTTCTTTCTGAAGCAAATTTAACATCAGTACCTGAACCTGATAAAAACAGTACAAAAAAGAAGCAATATACAGACTAATATCACTAATGAATCTTGGTGTAAAAGTACTAAATAGAAATTTATTAAATAAAATCATTACTTCATTAAACAGATAATATACTATGACCAAGTGGTATTCATTCCAGGAATGCAAGATTTAATATTAGAAAATCCATTAGTATCAGGCATCATAATAATAATAGTCCTAAAGGTAAAATCAGATTGTTAACATCATATAGGTGCTGAAGAGAAGCCTTTGACGAATCCAGGGACCATTCCTAATAAGAAAAACTGTCCATCCCTGTTGGATAGAACTCCCCTATGACCCAGCAATAGCACCGGTAGGGATCTACCCAAAGGATACAGAAGTGCTGATGCATAGGAGCACATGTACCCCAATGTTCATAGCAGCACTGTCAACAATAGCCAAAACATGGAAAGAGCCTAAATGTCCATCACCTGATGAGTGGATCAAGAAGATGTGGTATATATATATATATACAGTGGAGTATTACATGGCAATGAGAAAGAATGAAATCTGGCCATTTGTAGCAATGTGGATGGACCTCGAGGGTGTCATGCTAAGTAAAATAAGTCAGGCAGAGAAGGACATATACCATATGTTTGCACACATAGGTCTAACAGGAGAAACCTAACAGAGGACCATAGGGAGAGGAAGGGGGAAAG